>NW_028128747.1:0-370488 GCF_965231255.1 Vanellus vanellus | reverse complement strand
CCCCTTCAAATGCCCCAGATAATTTGGCTCTCTCTGCTTTCCTGCGGACTCCATCCTCAAAAGCATCTGTTTTCACTTTCGGCGCCCTCCGGTGGTTAAAAGACAAACGTCCAGCTTTTGCTGCCGCAGCAAAGGTGCCAGCGGGGGAAAGTAATGCTGGTTCTCACTGCCTCCTGGAACTCTTTCAAATGCCACAGTCAATTTGGCTCTCTCTGCTTTCCTGCGGACTCCATCCTCAAAAGCACCTGTTTTCGCTTTCGGCGGTGTTTGGAGCAAAAAAGACAAACGTCCAGCTTTTGCTGCCACAGCAAAGGTGCCAGCGGGGAAAAGTGATGCTGGTTCTCACTGCCTTCTGGAACCCTTTCAAATGCCACAGACAATTTTGCACTCTCTGCTTTCCTGCGGACTCCATCCTCAAAAGCACCTGTTTTCGCTTTCGGCAACCTCCGGAGCAAAAAAGACAAACGTCCAGCTTTTGCTGCCACAGCAAAGGTGCCAGCGGGGAAAAGTAATGCTGGTTCTCACTGCCTCCTGGAACTCTTTCAAATGCCCCAGACAATTTGGCCCTCTCTGCTTTCCTGCGGACTCCATCCTCAAAAGCACCTGTTTTCGCTTTCGGCAGCCTCCAGAGCAAAAAAGACAAACGTCCAGCTTTTGCTGCCACAGCAAAGGTGCCAGCGGGGAAAAGTGATGCTGGTTCTCAATGCCTCCTGGAACCCTTTCAAATGCCCCAGACAATTTGGCCCTCTCTGCTTTCCTGCGGACTCCATCCTCAAAAGCACTTGTTTTCGCTTTCGGCAGCCTCCGGAGCAAAAAAGACAAACGTCCAGCTTTTGCTGCCACAGCAAAGGTGCCAGCGGGGAAAAGTAATGCTGGTTCTCACTTCCTCCTGGAACCCTTTCAAATGACACAGTCAATTTGGCTCTCTCTGCTTTTCTGCGGACTCCATCCTCAAAAGCACCTGTTTTTGCTTTCGGCAGCCTCCGGAGCAAAAAAGACAAACGTCCAGCTTTTGCTGCCACAGCAAAGGTGCCAGCGGGGAAAAGTAATGCTGGTTCTCACTGCCTCCTGGAACTCTGTCAAATGCCACAGACAATTTTGCATTCTCTGCTTTCCTGCGGACTCCATCCTCAAAAGCACCTTTTTTCGCTTTCGGCAGCCTCCGGAGCAAAAAAGACAAACGTCCAGCTTTTGCTGCCACAGCAAAGGTGCCAGCGGGGAAAAGTAATGCTGGTTCTCACTGCCTCCTGGAACTCTTTCAAATGCCACAGACAATTTTGCACTCTCTGCTTTCCTGCGGACTCCATCCTCAAAAGCACCTGTTTTTGCTTTCGGCAGCCTCCGGAGCAAAAAAGACAAACGTCCAGCTTTTGCTGCCACAGCAAAGGTGCCAGCGGGGAAAAGTAATGCTGGTTCTCACTGCCTCCTGGAACCCTTTCAAATGCCCCAGACAATTTTGCACTCTCTGCTTTCCTGCGGACTCCATCCTCAAAAGCACCTGTTTTTGCTTTCGGCAGCCTCCGGAGCAAAAAAGACAAACGTCCAGCTTTTGCTGCCACAGCAAAGGTGCCAGCGGGGAAAAGTAATGCTGGTTCTCACTGCCTCCTGGAACCCTTTCAAATGCCACAGACAATTTGGCCCTCTCTGCTTTCCTGCGGACTCCATCCTCAAAAGCACCTGTTTTCGCTTTCGGCAACCTCCGGAGCAAAAAAGACAAACGTCCAGCTTTTGCTGCCACAGCAAAGGTGCCAGCGGGGAAAAGTAATGCTGGTTCTCACTGCCTCCTGGAACCCCTTCAAATGCCCCAGATAATTTGGCTCTCTCTGCTTTCCTGCGGACTCCATCCTCAAAAGCATCTGTTTTCACTTTCGGCGCCCTCCGGTGGTTAAAAGACAAACGTCCAGCTTTTGCTGCCGCAGCAAAGGTGCCAGCGGGGGAAAGTAATGATGGTTCTCACTGCCTCCTGGAACTCTTTCAAATGCCACAGTCAATTTGGCTCTCTCTGCTTTCCTGCGGACTCCATCCTCAAAAGCACCTGTTTTCGCTTTCGGCGGTGTTTGGAGCAAAAAACACAAACGTCCAGCTTTTGCTGCCACAGCAAAGGTGCCAGCGGAGAAAAGTGATGCTGGTTCTCACTGCCTTCTGGAACCCTTTCAAATGCCACAGACAATTTTGCACTCTCTGCTTTCCTGCGGACTCCATCCTCAAAAGCACCTGTTTTTGCTTTCGGCATCCTCAGGAGCAAAAAAGACAAACGTCCAGCTTTTGCTGCCACAGCAAAGGTGCCAGCGGAGAAAAGTAATGCTGGTTCTCACTGCCTCCTGGAACCCTTTCAACTGCCACAGTCAATTTGGCTCTCTCTGCTTTCCTGCAGACTCCATCCTCAAAAGCACCTTTTTTCGCTTTCGGCAACCTCCGGAGCAAAAAAGACAAACGTCCAGCTTTTGCTGCCACAGCAAAGGTGCCAGCGGGGAAAAGTAATGCTGGTTCTCACTACCTCCTGGAACTCTGTCAAATGCCACAGACAATTTTGCACTCTCTGCTTTCCTGCGGACTCCATCCTCAAAAGCACCTGTTTTCGCTTTCGGCAACCTCCGGAGCAAAAAAGACAAACGTCCAGCTTTTGCTGCCACAGCAAAGGTGCCAGCGGGGAAAAGTAATGCTGGTTCTCACTGCCTCCTGGAACCCCTTCAAATGCCCCAGATAATTTGGCTCTCTCTGCTTTCCTGCGGACTCCATCCTCAAAAGCATCTGTTTTCACTTTCGGCGCCCTCCGGTGGTTAAAAGACAAACGTCCAGCTTTTGCTGCCGCAGCAAAGGTGCCAGCGGGGGAAAGTAATGCTGGTTCTCACTGCCTCCTGGAACTCTTTCAAATGCCACAGTCAATTTGGCTCTCTCTGCTTTCCTGCGGACTCCATCCTCAAAAGCACCTGTTTTCGCTTTCGGCGGTGTTTGGAGCAAAAAAGACAAACGTCCAGCTTTTGCTGCCACAGCAAAGGTGCCAGCGGGGAAAAGTGATGCTGGTTCTCACTGCCTTCTGGAACCCTTTCAAATGCCACAGACAATTTTGCACTCTCTGCTTTCCTGCGGACTCCATCCTCAAAAGCACCTGTTTTCGCTTTCGGCAACCTCCGGAGCAAAAAAGACAAACGTCCAGCTTTTGCTGCCACAGCAAAGGTGCCAGCGGGGAAAAGTGATGCTGGTTCTCAATGCCTCCTGGAACCCTTTCAAATGCCCCAGACAATTTGGCCCTCTCTGCTTTCCTGCGGACTCCATCCTCAAAAGCACTTGTTTTCGCTTTCGGCAGCCTCCGGAGCAAAAAAGACAAACGTCCAGCTTTTGCTGCCACAGCAAAGGTGCCAGCGGGGAAAAGTAATGCTGGTTCTCACTTCCTCCTGGAACCCTTTCAAATGACACAGTCAATTTGGCTCTCTCTGCTTTTCTGCGGACTCCATCCTCAAAAGCACCTGTTTTTGCTTTCGGCAGCCTCCGGAGCAAAAAAGACAAACGTCCAGCTTTTGCTGCCACAGCAAAGGTGCCAGCGGGGAAAAGTAATGCTGGTTCTCACTGCCTCCTGGAACTCTGTCAAATGCCACAGACAATTTTGCATTCTCTGCTTTCCTGCGGACTCCATCCTCAAAAGCACCTTTTTTCGCTTTCGGCAGCCTCCGGAGCAAAAAAGACAAACGTCCAGCTTTTGCTGCCACAGCAAAGGTGCCAGCGGGGAAAAGTAATGCTGGTTCTCACTGCCTCCTGGAACTCTTTCAAATGCCACAGACAATTTTGCACTCTCTGCTTTCCTGCGGACTCCATCCTCAAAAGCACCTGTTTTTGCTTTCGGCAGCCTCCGGAGCAAAAAAGACAAACGTCCAGCTTTTGCTGCCACAGCAAAGGTGCCAGCGGGGAAAAGTAATGCTGGTTCTCACTGCCTCCTGGAACCCTTTCAAATGCCCCAGACAATTTTGCACTCTCTGCTTTCCTGCGGACTCCATCCTCAAAAGCACCTGTTTTTGCTTTCGGCAGCCTCCGGAGCAAAAAAGACAAACGTCCAGCTTTTGCTGCCACAGCAAAGGTGCCAGCGGGGAAAAGTAATGCTGGTTCTCACTGCCTCCTGGAACCCTTTCAAATGCCACAGACAATTTTGCACTCTCTGCTTTCCTGCGGACTCCATCCTCAAAAGCACCTGTTTTCGCTTTCGGCAACCTCCGGAGCAAAAAAGACAAACGTCCAGCTTTTGCTCCCACAGCAAAGGTGCCAGCGGGGAAAAGTAATGCTGGTTCTCACTGCCTCCTGGAACCCCTTCAAATGCCCCAGATAATTTGGCTCTCTCTGCTTTCCTGCGGACTCCATCCTCAAAAGCATCTGTTTTCACTTTCGGCGCCCTCCGGTGGTTAAAAGACAAACGTCCAGCTTTTGCTGCCGCAGCAAAGGTGCCAGCGGGGGAAAGTAATGATGGTTCTCACTGCCTCCTGGAACTCTTTCAAATGCCACAGTCAATTTGGCTCTCTCTGCTTTCCTGCGGACTCCATCCTCAAAAGCACCTGTTTTCGCTTTCGGCGGTGTTTGGAGCAAAAAAGACAAACGTCCAGCTTTTGCTGCCACAGCAAAGGTGCCAGCGGGGAAAAGTGATGCTGGTTCTCACTGCCTTCTGGAACCCTTTCAAATGCCACAGACAATTTTGCACTCTCTGCTTTCCTGCGGACTCCATCCTCAAAAGCACCTGTTTTCGCTTTCGGCAACCTCCGGAGCAAAAAAGACAAACGTCCAGCTTTTGCTGCCACAGCAAAGGTGCCAGCGGGGAAAAGTAATGCTGGTTCTCACTGCCTCCTGGAACTCTTTCAAATGCCCCAGACAATTTGGCCCTCTCTGCTTTCCTGCGGACTCCATCCTCAAAAGCACCTGTTTTCGCTTTCGGCAGCCTCCAGAGCAAAAAAGACAAACGTCCAGCTTTTGCTGCCACAGCAAAGGTGCCAGCGGGGAAAAGTGATGCTGGTTCTCAATGCCTCCTGGAACCCTTTCAAATGCCCCAGACAATTTGGCCCTCTCTGCTTTCCTGCGGACTCCATCCTCAAAAGCACTTGTTTTCGCTTTCGGCAGCCTCCGGAGCAAAAAAGACAAACGTCCAGCTTTTGCTGCCACAGCAAAGGTGCCAGCGGGGAAAAGTAATGCTGGTTCTCACTTCCTCCTGGAACCCTTTCAAATGACACAGTCAATTTGGCTCTCTCTGCTTTTCTGCGGACTCCATCCTCAAAAGCACCTGTTTTTGCTTTCGGCAGCCTCCGGAGCAAAAAAGACAAACGTCCAGCTTTTGCTGCCACAGCAAAGGTGCCAGCGGGGAAAAGTAATGCTGGTTCTCACTGCCTCCTGGAACTCTGTCAAATGCCACAGACAATTTTGCATTCTCTGCTTTCCTGCGGACTCCATCCTCAAAAGCACCTTTTTTCGCTTTCGGCAGCCTCCGGAGCAAAAAAGACAAACGTCCAGCTTTTGCTGCCACAGCAAAGGTGCCAGCGGGGAAAAGTAATGCTGGTTCTCACTGCCTCCTGGAACTCTTTCAAATGCCACAGACAATTTTGCACTCTCTGCTTTCCTGCGGACTCCATCCTCAAAAGCACCTGTTTTTGTTTTCGGCAGCCTCCGGAGCAAAAAAGACAAACGTCCAGCTTTTGCTGCCACAGCAAAGGTGCCAGCGGGGAAAAGTAATGCTGGTTCTCACTGCCTCCTGGAACTCTTTCAAATGCCCCAGAAAATTTGGCGCTCTCTGCTTTCGTGCGGACTCCATCCTCAAAAGCATCTCTTTTCGCTTTCGGCAGCCTCCGGAGCAAAAAAGACAAACGTCCAGCTTTTGCTGCCACAGCAAAGGTGCCAGCGGGGAAAAGTAATGCTGGTTCTCACTGCCTCCTGGAACTCTTTGAAATGCCACAGTCAATTTGGCCCTCTCTGCTTTCCTGTGGACTCCATCCTCAAAAGCATCTGTTTTCGCTTTCGGCAACCTCCGGAGCAAAAAAGACAAACGTCCAGCTTTTGCTGCCACAGCAAAGGTGCCAGCGGGGAAAAGTAATGCTGGTTCTCGCTGCCTCCTGGAACCTCTTCAAATGCCACAGACAATTTTGCATTCTCTGCTTTCCTGCGGACTCCATCCTCAAAAGCACCTTTTTTCGCTTTCGGCAGCCTCCGGAGCAAAAAAGACAAACGTCCAGCTTTTGCTGCCACAGCAAAGGTGCCAGCGGGGAAAAGTAATGCTGGTTCTCACTGCCTCCTGGAACTCTTTCAAATGCCACAGACAATTTTGCACTCTCTGCTTTCCTGCGGACTCCATCCTCAAAAGCACCTGTTTTTGTTTTCGGCAGCCTCCGGAGCAAAAAAGACAAACGTCCAGCTTTTGCTGCCACAGCAAAGGTGCCAGCGGGGAAAAGTAATGCTGGTTCTCACTGCCTCCTGGAACTCTTTCAAATGCCCCAGAAAATTTGGCGCTCTCTGCTTTCGTGCGGACTCCATCCTCAAAAGCATCTCTTTTCGCTTTCGGCAGCCTCCGGAGCAAAAAAGACAAACGTCCAGCTTTTGCTGCCACAGCAAAGGTGCCAGCGGGGAAAAGTAATGCTGGTTCTCACTGCCTCCTGGAACTCTTTGAAATGCCACAGTCAATTTGGCCCTCTCTGCTTTCCTGCGGACTCCATCCTCAAAAGCATCTGTTTTCGCTTTCGGCAACCTCCGGAGCAAAAAAGACAAACGTCCAGCTTTTGCTGCCACAGCAAAGGTGCCAGCGGGGAAAAGTAATGCTGGTTCTCGCTGCCTCCTGGAACCTCTTCAAATGCCACAGACAATTTTGCACTCTCTGCTTTCCTGCGGACTCCATCCTCAAAAGCACCTGTTTTTGCTTTCGGCAGCCTCCGGAGCAAAAAAGACAAACGTCCAGCTTTTGCTGCCACAGCAAAGGTGCCAGCGGGGAAAAGTAATGCTGGTTCTCACTGCCTCCTGGAACCCTTTCAAATGCCACAGACAATTTGGCCCTCTCTGCTTTCCTGCGGACTCCATCCTCAAAAGCACTTGTTTTTCTTTCGGCAACCTCCGGAGCAAAAGAGACAAACGTCCAGCTTTTGCTGCCACAGCAAAGGTGCCAGCGGGGAAAAGTGATGCTGGTTCTCACTGCCTCCTGGAACCCTTTCAAATGCACCACACAATTTGGCCCTCTCTGCTTTCCTGCGGACTCCATCCTCAAAAGCACCTGTTTTCGCTTTCGGCAGCCTCCGGAGCAAAAAAGACAAACGTCCAGCTTTTGCTGCCACAGCAAAGGTGCCAGCGGGGAAAAGTGATGCTGGTTCTCACTGCCTCCTGGAACCCTTTCAAATGACACAGTCAATTTGGCTCTCTCTGCTTTCCTGCGGACTCCATCCTCAAAAGCACCTGTTTTCGCTTTCGGCAGCCTCCGGAGCAAAAAAGACAAACGTCCAGCTTTTGCTGCCACAGCAAAGGTGCCAGCGGGGAAAAGTGATGCTGGTTCTCACTGCCTCCTGGAACCCTTTCAAATGCCCCAGACAATTTGGCCCTCTCTGCTTTCCTGCGGACTCCATCCTCAAAAGCACCTGTTTTTGCTTTCGGCAGCCTCCGGAGCAAAAAAGACAAACGTCCAGCTTTTGCTGCCACAGCAAAGGTGCCAGCGGAGAAAAGTAATGCTGGTTCTCACTGCCTCCTGGAACCCTTTCAAATGCCACAGTCAATTTGGCTCTCTCTGCTTTCCTGCGGACTCCATCCTCAAAAGCACCTTTTTTCGCTTTCGGCAGCCTCCGGAGCAAAAAAGACAAACGTCCAGCTTTTGCTGCCACAGCAAAGGTGCCAGCGGGGGAAAGTAATGCTGGTTCTCACTGCCTCCTGGAACTCTGTCAAATGCCACAGACAATTTTGCACTCTCTGCTTTCCTGCGGACTCCATCCTCAAAAGCACCTGTTTTTGCTTTCGGCAGCCTCCGGAGCAAAAAAGACAAACGTCCAGCTTTTGCTGCCACAGCAAAGGTGCCAGCGGGGAAAAGTAATGCTGGTTCTCACTGCCTCCTGGAACCTCTTCAAATGCCACAGACAATTTGTCCCTCTCTGCTTTCTTGCGGACTCCATCCTCAAAAGCACCTGTTTTCGCTTTCGGCAGCCTCCGGAGCAAAAAAGACAAACGTCCAGCTTTTGCTGCCACAGCAAAGGTGCCAGCGGGGAAAAGTAATGCTGGTTCTCACTTCCTCCTGGAACCCTTTCAAATGACACAGTCAATTTGGCTCTCTCTGCTTTTCTGCGGACTCCATCCTCAAAAGCACCTGTTTTTGCTTTCGGCAGCCTCCGGAGCAAAAAAGACAAACGTCCAGCTTTTGCTGCCACAGCAAAGGTGCCAGCGGGGAAAAGTAATGCTGGTTCTCACTGCCTCCTGGAACTCTGTCAAATGCCACAGACAATTTTGCACTCTCTGCTTTCCTGCGGACTCCATCCTCAAAAGCACCTTTTTTCGCTTTCGGCAGCCTCCGGAGCAAAAAAGACAAACGTCCAGCTTTTGCTGCCACAGCAAAGGTGCCAGCGGGGAAAAGTAATGCTGGTTCTCACTGCCTCCTGGAACTCTTTCAAATGCCACAGACAATTTTGCACTCTCTGCTTTCCTGCGGACTCCATCCTCAAAAGCACCTGTTTTTGTTTTCGGCAGCCTCCGGAGCAAAAAAGACAAACGTCCAGCTTTTGCTGCCACAGCAAAGGTGCCAGCGGGGAAAAGTAATGCTGGTTCTCACTGCCTCCTGGAACTCTTTCAAATGCCCCAGAAAATTTGGCGCTCTTTGCTTTCGTGCGGACTCCATCCTCAAAAGCATCTCTTTTCGCTTTCGGCAGCCTCCGGAGCAAAAAAGACAAACGTCCAGCTTTTGCTGCCACAGCAAAGGTGCCAGCGGGGAAAAGTAATGCTGGTTCTCACTGCCTCCTGGAACTCTTTGAAATGCCACAGTCAATTTGGCCCTCTCTGCTTTCCTGCGGACTCCATCCTCAAAAGCATCTGTTTTCGCTTTCGGCAACCTCCGGAGCAAAAAAGACAAACGTCCAGCTTTTGCTGCCACAGCAAAGGTGCCAGCGGGGAAAAGTAATGCTGGTTCTCGCTGCCTCCTGGAACCTCTTCAAATGCCACAGACAATTTTGCACTCTCTGCTTTCCTGCGGACTCCATCCTCAAAAGCACCTGTTTTTGCTTTCGGCAGCCTCCGGAGCAAAAAAGACAAACGTCCAGCTTTTGCTGCCACAGCAAAGGTGCCAGCGGGGAAAAGTAATGCTGGTTCTCACTGCCTCCTGGAACCCTTTCAAATGCCACAGACAATTTGGCCCTCTCTGCTTTCCTGCGGACTCCATCCTCAAAAGCACTTGTTTTTCTTTCGGCAACCTCCGGAGCAAAAGAGACAAACGTCCAGCTTTTGCTGCCACAGCAAAGGTGCCAGCGGGGAAAAGTGATGCTGGTTCTCACTGCCTCCTGGAACCCTTTCAAATGCACCACACAATTTGGCCCTCTCTGCTTTCCTGCGGACTCCATCCTCAAAAGCACCTGTTTTCGCTTTCGGCAGCCTCCGGAGCAAAAAAGACAAACGTCCAGCTTTTGCTGCCACAGCAAAGGTGCCAGCGGGGAAAAGTGATGCTGGTTCTCACTGCCTCTTGGAACCCTTTCAAATGACACAGTCAATTTGGCTCTCTCTGCTTTCCTGCGGACTCCATCCTCAAAAGCACCTGTTTTCGCTTTCGGCAGCCTCCGGAGCAAAAAAGACAAACGTCCAGCTTTTGCTGCCACAGCAAAGGTGCCAGCGGGGAAAAGTGATGCTGGTTCTCACTGCCTCCTGGAACCCTTTCAAATGCCCCACACAATTTGGCCCTCTCTGCTTTCCTGCGGACTCCATCCTCAAAAGCACCTGTTTTCGCTTTCGGCAGCCTCCGGAGCAAAAAAGACAAACGTCCAGCTTTTGCTGCCACAGCAAAGGTGCCAGCGGAGAAAAGTAATGCTGGTTCTCACTGCCTCCTGGAACTCTGTCAAATGCCACAGACAATTTGGCTCTCTCTGCTTTCCTGCGGACTCCATCCTCAAAAGCACCTTTTTTCGCTTTCGGCAGCCTCCGGAGCAAAAAAGACAAACGTCCAGCTTTTGCTGCCACAGCAAAGGTGCCAGCGGGGAAAAGTAATGCTGGTTCTCACTGCCTCCTGGAACTCTGTCAAATGCCACAGACAATTTTGCACTCTCTGCTTTCCTGCGGACTCCATCCTCAAAAGCACCTGTTTTCGCTTTCGGCAACCTCCGGAGCAAAAAAGACAAACGTCCAGCTTTTGCTGCCACAGCAAAGGTGCCAGCGGGGAAAAGTAATGCTGGTTCTCACTGCCTCCTGGAACTCTGTCAAATGCCCCAGATAATTTGGCTCTCTCTGCTTTCCTGCGGACTCTATCCTCAAAAGCACCTGTTTTCGCTTTCGGCATCCTCCGGAGCAAAAAAGACAAACGTCCAGCTTTTGCTGCCACAGCAAAGGTGCCAGCGGGGAAAAGTGATGCTGGTTCTCACTGCCTCCTGGAACCCTTTCAAATGCACCACACAATTTGGCCCTCTCTGCTTTCCTGCGGACTCCATCCTCAAAAGCACCTGTTTTCGCTTTTGGCAACCTCCGGAGCAAAAAAGACAAACGTCCAGCTTTTGCTGCCACAGCAAAGGTGCCAGCGGGGAAAAGTAATGCTGGTTCTCACTGCCTCCTGGAACTCTTTCAAATGCCCCAGAAAATTTGGCCCTATCTGCTTTCCTGCGGACTCTATCCTCAAAAGCATCTCTTTTCGCTTTCGGCAGCCTCCGGAGCAAAAAAGACAAACGTCCAGCTTTTGCTGCCACAGCAAAGGTGCCAGCGGGGAAAAGTAATGCTGGTTCTCACTGCCTCCTGGAACCCTTTCAAATGCCACAGACAATTTTGCACTCTCTGCTTTCCTGCGGACTCCATCCTCAAAAGCACTTGTTTTCGCTTTCGGCAGCCTCCGGAGCAAAAAAGACAAACGTCCAGCTTTTGCTGCCACAGCAAAGGTGCCAGCGGGGAAAAGTGATGCTGGTTCTCACTGCCTCCTGGAACCCTTTCAAATGCCCCAGACAATTTGGCCCTCTCTGCTTTCCTGCGGACTCCATCCTCAAAAGCACCTGTTTTCGCTTTCGGCAACCTCCGGAGCAAAAAAGACAAACGTCCAGCTTTTGCTGCCACAGCAAAGGTGCCAGCGGAGAAAAGTAATGCTGGTTCTCACTGCCTCCTGGAACCCTTTCAAATGCCCCAGACAATTTGGCTCTCTCTGCTTTCCTGCGGACTCCATCCTCAAAAGCACCTGTTTTCGCTTTCGGCAGCCTCCGGAGCAAAAAAGACAAACGTCCAGCTTTTGCTGCCACAGCAAAGGTGCCAGCGGGGAAAAGTAATGCTGGTTCTCACTGCCTCCTGGAACCCTTTCAAATGCCACAGACAATTTGGCCCTCTCTGCTTTCCTGCGGACTCCATCCTCAAAAGCACCTGTTTTCGCTTTCGACATCCTCAGGAGCAAAAAAGACAAACGTCCAGCTTTTGCTGCCACAGCAAAGGTGCCAGCGGGGAAAAGTAATGCTGGTTCTCACTGCCTCCTGGAACCCTTTCAAATGCCACAGACAATTTGGCCCTCTCTGCTTTCCTGCGGACTCCATCCTCAAAAGCACTTGTTTTTCTTTCGGCAACCTCCGGAGCAAAAAAGACAAACGTCCAGCTTTTGCTGCCACAGCAAAGGTGCCAGCGGGGAAAAGTGATGCTGGTTCTCACTGCCTCCTGGAACCCTTTCAAATGCCCCACACAATTTGGCCCTCTCTGCTTTCCTGCGGACTCCATCCTCAAAAGCACCTGTTTTCGCTTTCGGCAGCCTCCGGAGCAAAAAAGACAAACGTCCAGCTTTTGCTGCCACAGCAAAGGTGCCAGCGGGGAAAAGTGATGCTGGTTCTCACTGCCTCCTGGAACCCTTTCAAATGACACAGTCAATTTGGCTCTCTCTGCTTTCCTGCGGACTCCATCCTCAAAAGCACCTGTTTTTGCTTTCGGCAGCCTCCGGAGCAAAAAAGACAAACGTCCAGCTTTTGCTGCCACAGCAAAGGTGCCAGCGGGGAAAAGTGATGCTGGTTCTCACTGCCTCCTGGAACCCTTTCAAATGCCCCACACAATTTGGCCCTCTCTGCTTTCCTGCGGACTCCATCCTCAAAAGCACCTGTTTTCGCTTTCGGCAGCCTCCGGAGCAAAAAAGACAAACGTCCAGCTTTTGCTGCCACAGCAAAGGTGCCAGCGGGGAAAAGTAATGCTGGTTCTCACTGCCTCCTGGAACCCTTTCATATGCCACAGACAATTTGGCCCTCTCTGCTTTCCTGCGGACTCCATCCTCAAAAGCACCTGTTTTTGCTTTCGGCAACCTCCGGAGCAAAAAAGACAAACGTCCAGCTTTTGCTGCCACAGCAAAGGTGCCAGCGGGGAAAAGTAATGCTGGTTCTCACTGCCTCCTGGAACCCCTTCAAATGCCCCAGATAATTTGGCTCTCTCTGCTTTCCTGCGGACTCTATCCTCAAAAGCATCTGTTTTCGCTTTCGGCATCCTCAGGAGCAAAAAAGACAAACGTCCAGCTTTTGCTGCCACAGCAAAGGTGCCAACGGGGGAAAGTGATGCTGGTTCTCACTGCCTCCTGGAACTCTTTCAAATGCCCCAGAAAATTTGGCCCTCTCTGCTTTCCTGCGGACTCCATCCTCAAAAGCATCTCTTTTCGCTTTCGGCAGCCTCCGGAGCAAAAAAGACAAACGTCCAGCTTTTGCTGCCACAGCAAAGGTGCCAGCGGGGAAAAGTAATGCTGGTTCTCACTGCCTCCTGGAACTCTTTCAAATGCCCCAGAAAATTTGGCCCTCTCTGCTTTCCTGCGGACTCTATCCTCAAAAGCATCTCTTTTCGCTTTCGGCAGCCTCCGGAGCAAAAAAGACAAACGTCCAGGTTTTGCTGCCACAACAAAGGTGCCAGCGGGGAAAAGTAATGCTGGTTCTCACTGCCTCCTGGAACTCTTTCAAATGCCACAGACAATTTGGCCCTCTCTGCTTTCCTGCGGACTCCATCCTCAAAAGCACCTGTTTTTGCTTTCGGCAGCCTCCGGAGCAAAAAAGACAAACGTCCAGCTTTTGCTGCCACAGCAAAGGTGCCAGCGGGGAAAAGTGATGCTGGTTCTCACTGCCTCCTGGAACCCTTTCAAATGCCCCAGACAATTTGGCCCTCTCTGCTTTCCTGCGGACTCCATCCTCAAAAGCACTTGTTTTCTCTTTCGGCAACCTCCGGAGCAAAAAAGACAAACGTCCAGCTTTTGCTGCCACAGCAAAGGTGCCAGCGGGGAAAAGTGATGCTGGTTCTCACTGCCTCCTGGAACCCTTTCAAATGCACCACACAATTTGGCCCTCTCTGCTTTCCTGCGGACTCCATCCTCAAAAGCACTTGTTTTCGCTTTCGGCAGCCTCCGGAGCAAAAAAGACAAACGTCCAGCTTTTGCTGCCACAGCAAAGGTGCCAGCGGGGAAAAGTAATGCTGGTTCTCACTGCCTCCTGGAACCCTTTCAAATGCCACAGACAATTTGGCCCTCTCTGCTTTCCTGAGGACTCTATCCTCAAAAGCACCTGTTTTCGCTTTCGGCAGCCTCCGGAGCAAAAAAGACAAACGTCCAGCTTTTGCTGCCACAGCAAAGGTGCCAGCGGAGAAAAGTAATGCTGGTTCTCACTGCCTCCTGGAACCCTTTAAAATGCCACAGTCAATTTGGCTCTCTCTGCTTTCCTGCGGACTCCATCCTCAAAAGCACCTATTTTCGCTTTCGGCAGCCTCCGGAGCAAAAAAGACAAACGTCCAGCTTTTGCTGCCACAGCAAAGGTGCCAGCGGGGAAAAGTAATGCTGGTTCTCACTGCCTCCTGGAACCCTTTCAAATGCCACAGACAATTTTGCACTCTCTGCTTTCCTGCAGACTCCATCCTCAAAAGCACCTGTTTTTGCTTTCGGCAGCCTCCGGAGCAAAAAAGACAAACGTCCAGCTTTTGCTGCCACAGCAAAGGTGCCAGCGGGGAAAAGTAATGCTGGTTCTCACTGCCTCCTGGAACCCTTTCAAATGCCACAGACAATTTGGCCCTCTCTGCTTTCCTGCGGACTCCATCCTCAAAAGCACCTGTTTTCGCTTTCGGCAGCCTCCGGAGCAAAAAAGACAAACGTCCAGCTTTTGCTGCCACAGCAAAGGTGCCAGCGGGGAAAAGTAATGCTGGTTCTCACTGCCTCCTGGAACTCTGTCAAATGCCACAGACAAATTGGCCCTATCTGCTTTGCTGCGGACTCCATCCTCAAAAGCACCTGTTTTCGCTTTCAGCGGTGTTTAGAGCAAAAAAGACAAACGTCCAGCTTTTGCTGCCACAGCAAAGGTGCCAGCGGGAAAAGTAATGCTGGTTCTCACTTCCTCCTGGAACCCTTTCAAATGCCACAGTCAATTTGGCTCTCTCTGCTTTCCTGCGGACTCCATCCTCAAAAGCACCTGTTTTCGCTTTCGGCAGCCTCCGGAGCAAAAAAGACAAACGTCCAGCTTTTGCTGCCACAGCAAAGGTGCCAGCGGGGAAAAGTAATGCTGGTTCTCACTGCCTCCTGGAACCCTTTCAAATGCCACAGACAATTTTGCACTCTCTGCTTTCCTGCAGACTCCATCCTCAAAAGCACCTGTTTTTGCTTTCGGCAGCCTCCGGAGCAAAAAAGACAAACGTCCAGCTTTTGCTGCCACAGCAAAGGTGCCAGCGGGGAAAAGTAATGCTGGTTCTCACTGCCTCCTGGAACCCTTTCAAATGCCACAGACAATTTGGCCCTCTCTGCTTTCCTGCGGACTCCATCCTCAAAAGCACCTGTTTTCGCTTTCAGCGGTGTTTAGAGCAAAAAAGACAAACGTCCAGCTTTTGCTGCCACAGCAAAGGTGCCAGCGGGGAAAAGTAATGCTGGTTCTCACTGCCTCCTGGAACCCCTTCAAATGCCCCAGATAATTTGGCTCTCTCTGCTTTCCTGCGGACTCTATCCTCAAAAGCATCTGTTTTCGCTTTCGGCATCCTCAGGAGCAAAAAAGACAAACGTCCAGCTTTTGCTGCCACAGCAAAGGTGCAGCGGGGGAAAGTGATGCTGGTTCTCACTGCCTCCTGGAACTCTTTCAAATGCCCCAGAAAATTTGGCCCTCTCTGCTTTCCTGCGGACTCCATCCTCAAAAGCACCTGTTTTCGCTTTCGGCAACCTCCGGAGCAAAAAAGACAAACGTCCAGCTTTTGCTGCCACAGCAAAGGTGCCAGCGGGGAAAAGTGATGCTGGTTCTCACTGCCTCCTGGAACCCTTTCAAATGCACCACACAATTTGGCCCTCTCTGCTTTCCTGCGGACTCCATCCTCAAAAGCACCTGTTTTCGCTTTCGGCAACCTCCGGAGCAAAAAAGACAAACGTCCAGCTTTTGCTGCCACAGCAAAGGTGCCAGCGGGGAAAAGTAATGCTGGTTCTCACTGCCTCCTGGAACTCTTTCAAATGCCCGAGAAAATTTGGCCCTATCTGCTTTCCTGCGGACTCTATCCTCAAAAGCATCTCTTTTCGCTTTCGGCAGCCTCCGGAGCAAAAAAGACAAACGTCCAGCTTTTGCTGCCACAGCAAAGGTGCCAGCGGGGAAAAGTAATGCTGGTTCTCACTGCCTCCTGGAACTCTTTCAAATGCCACAGACAATTTTGCACTCTCTGCTTTCCTGCGGACTCCATCCTCAAAAGCACCTGTTTTTGCTTTCGGCAGCCTCCGGAGCAAAAAAGACAAACGTCCAGCTTTTGCTGCCACAGCAAAGGTGCCAGCGGGGAAAAGTGATGCTGGTTCTCACTGCCTCCTGGAACCCTTTCAAATGCACCACACAATTTGGCCCTCTCTGCTTTCCTGCGGACTCCATCCTCAAAAGCACCTGTTTTCGCTTTCGGCAGCCTCCGGAGCAAAAAAGACAAACGTCCAGCTTTTGCTGCCACAGCAAAGGTGCCAGCGGGGAAAAGTAATGCTGGTTCTCACTGCCTCCTGGAACCCTTTCAAATGCCACAGACAATTTGGCCCTCTCTGCTTTCCTGAGGACTCCATCCTCAAAAGCACCTGTTTTCGCTTTCGGCAGCCTCCGGAGCAAAAAAGACAAACGTCCAGCTTTTGCTGCCACAGCAAAGGTGCCAGTGGAGAAAAGTAATGCTGGTTCTCACTGCCTCCTGGAACCCTTTCAAATGCCACAGACAATTTGGCTCTCTCTGCTTTCCTGCGGACTCCATCCTCAAAAGCACCTATTTTCGCTTTTGGCAGCCTCCGGAGCAAAAAAGACAAACGTCCAGCTTTTGCTGCCACAGCAAAGGTGCCAGCGGGGAAAAGTAATGCTGGTTCTCACTGCCTCCTGGAACTCTTTGAAATGCCACAGACAATTTTGCACTCTCTGCTTTCCTGCAGACTCCATCCTCAAAAGCACCTGTTTTTGCTTTCGGCAGCCTCCGGAGCAAAAAAGACAAACGTCCAGCTTGACTGCCACAGCAAAGGTGCCAGCGGGGAAAAGTGATGCTGGTTCTCACTGCCTCCTGGAACCCTTTCAAATGCCCCAGACAATTTGGCCCTCTCTGCTTTCCTGCGGACTCCATCCTCAAAAGCACCTTTTTTCGCTTTCGGCAGCCTCCGGAGCAAAAAAGACAAACGTCCAGCTTTTGCTGCCACAGCAAAGGTGCCAGCGGGGAAAAGTAATGCTGGTTCTCACTGCCTCCTGGAACTCTTTCAAATGCCCCAGAAAATTTGGCCCTCTCTGCTTTCCTGCGGACTCCATCCTCAAAAGCACCTGTTTTCGCTTTCGGCAGCCACCGGAGCAAAAAAGACAAACGTCCAGCTTTTGCTGCCACAGCAAAGGTGCCAGCGGGGGAAAGTGATGCTGGTTCTCACTGCCTCCTGGAACTCTTTGAAATGCCCCAGACAATTTGGCCCTCTCTGCTTTCCTGCGGACTCCATCCTCAAAAGCACCTGTTTTTGCTTTCGGCAGCCTCCGGAGCAAAAAAGACAAACGTCCAGCTTTTGCTGCCACAGCAAAGGTGCCAGCGGGGAAAAGTAATGCTGGTTCTCACGGCCTCCTGGAACCCTTTCAAATGCCACAGACAATTTGGCCCTCTCTGCTTTCCTGCGGACTCCATCCTCAAAAGCACCTGTTTTCGCTTTCGACATCCTCAGGAGCAAAAAAGACAAACGTCCAGCTTTTGCTGCCACAGCAAAGGTGCCAGCGGGGAAAAGTGATGCTGGTTCTCACTGCCTCCTGGAACCCTTTCAAATGCCACAGACAATTTGGCCCTCTCTGCTTTCCTGCGGACTCCATCCTCAAAAGCACCTTTTTTCGCTTTCGGCAGCCTCCGGAGCAAAAAAGACAAACGTCCAGCTTTTGCTGCCACAGCAAAGGTGCCAGCGGGGAAAAGTAATGCTGGTTCTCACTGCCTCCTGGAACTCTTTCAAATGCCCCAGAAAATTTGGCCCTCTCTCCTTTCCTGCGGACTCCATCCTCAAAAGCACCTGTTTTCGCTTTCGGCAGCCTCCGGAGCAAAAAAGACAAACGTCCAGCTTTTGCTGCCACAGCAAAGGTGCCAGCGGGGGAAAGTGATGCTGGTTCTCACTGCCTCCTGGAACTCTTTCAAATGCCCCAGACAATTTGGCCCTCTCTGCTTTCCTGCGGACTCCATCCTCAAAAGCACCTGTTTTCGCTTTCGACATCCTCAGGAGCAAAAAAGACAAACGTCCAGCTTTTGCTGCCACAGCAAAGGTGCCAGCGGGGAAAAGTAATGCTGGTTCTCACTGCCTCCTGGAACTCTGTCAAATGCCACAGACAAATTGGCCCTATCTGCTTTCCTGCGGACTCCATCCTCAAAAGCACCTGTTTTTGCTTTCGGCAACCTCCGGAGCAAAAAAGACAAACGTCCAGCTTTTGCTGCCACAGCAAAGGTGCCAGCGGGGAAAAGTAATGCTGGTTCTCACTGCCTCCTGGAACCTTTTCAAATGCCCCAGATAATTTGGCTCTCTCTGCTTTCCTGCGGACTCTATCCTCAAAAGCATCTGTTTTCGCTTTCGGCATCCTCAGGAGCAAAAAAGACAAACGTCCAGCTTTTGCTGCCACAGCAAAGGTGCCAGCGGGGAAAAGTGATGCTGGTTCTCACTGCCTCCTGGAACTCTTTCAAATGCCCCAGATAATTTGGCTCTCTCTGCTTTCCTGCGGACTCCATCCTCAAAAGCATCTCTTTTCGCTTTCGGCAGCCTCCGGAGCAAAAAAGACAAACGTCCAGCTTTTGCTGCCACAGCAAAGGTGCCAGCGGAGAAAAGTAATGCTGGTTCTCACTGCCTCCTGGAACCCTTTAAAATGCCCCAGACAATTTGGCTCTCTCTGCTTTCCTGCGGACTCCATCCTCAAAAGCACCTATTTTCGCTTTCGGCGGCCTCCGGAGCAAAAAAGACAAACGTCCAGCTTTTGCTGCCACAGCAAAGGTGCCAGCGGGGAAAAGTAATGCTGGTTCTCACTGCCTCCTGGAACTCTTTGAAATGCCACAGACAATTTGGCCCTCTCTGCTTTCCTGCGGACTCCATCCTCAAAAGCACCTGTTTTCGCTTTCGGCAGCCTCCGGAGCAAAAAAGACAAACGTCCAGCTTTTGCTGCCACAGCAAAGGTGCCAGCGGGGAAAAGTAATGCTGGTTCTCACTGCCTCCTGGAACTCTGTCAAATGCCACAGACAAATTGGCCCTATCTGCTTTGCTGCGGACTCCATCCTCAAAAGCACCTGTTTTCGCTTTCAGCGGTGTTTAGAGCAAAAAAGACAAACGTCCAGCTTTTGCTGCCACAGCAAAGGTGCCAGCGGGGAAAAGTAATGCTGGTTCTCACTGCCTCCTGGAACTCTTTCAAATGCCCGAGAAAATTTGGCCCTATCTGCTTTCCTGCGGACTCTATCCTCAAAAGCATCTCTTTTCGCTTTCGGCAGCCTCCGGAGCAAAAAAGACAAACGTCCAGCTTTTGCTGCCACAGCAAAGGTGCCAGCGGGGAAAAGTAATGCTGGTTCTCACTGCCTCCTGGAACTCTTTCAAATGCCCCAGAAAATTTGGCCCTCTCTCCTTTCCTGCGGACTCCATCCTCAAAAGCACCTGTTTTCGCTTTCGGCAGCCTCCGGAGCAAAAAAGACAAACGTCCAGCTTTTGCTGCCACAGCAAAGGTGCCAGCGGGGGAAAGTGATGCTGGTTCTCACTGCCTCCTGGAACTCTTTCAATTGCCCCAGACAATTTGGCCCTCTCTGCTTTCCTGCGGACTCCATCCTCAAAAGCACCTGTTTTCGCTTTCGACATCCTCAGGAGCAAAAAAGACAAACGTCCAGCTTTTGCTGCCACAGCAAAGGTGCCAGCGGGGAAAAGTAATGCTGGTTCTCACTGCCTCCTGGAACTCTGTCAAATGCCACAGACAAATTGGCCCTATCTGCTTTCCTGCGGACTCCATCCTCAAAAGCACCTGTTTTTGCTTTCGGCAACCTCCGGAGCAAAAAAGACAAACGTCCAGCTTTTGCTGCCACAGCAAAGGTGCCAGCGGGGAAAAGTAATGCTGGTTCTCACTGCCTCCTGGAACTCTTTCAAATGCCACAGACAATTTTGCACTCTCTGCTTTCCTGCGGACTCCATCCTCAAAAGCACCTGTTTTTGCTTTCGGCAGCCTCCGGAGCAAAAAAGACAAACGTCCAGCTTTTGCTGCCACAGCAAAGGTGCCAGCGGGGAAAAGTGATGCT
Organism: Vanellus vanellus; assembly: GCF_965231255.1. Taxonomy (NCBI): domain Eukaryota; kingdom Metazoa; phylum Chordata; class Aves; order Charadriiformes; family Charadriidae; genus Vanellus; species Vanellus vanellus. Next base: position 350,646 of record NW_028128747.1, on the reverse strand, counting down.
GGTTCTCACTGCCTCCTGGAACCCTTTCAAATGCACCACACAATTTGGCCCTCTCTGCTTTCCTGCGGACTCCATCCTCAAAAGCACCTGTTTTCGCTTTCGGCAGCCTCCGGAGCAAAAAAGACAAACGTCCAGCTTTTGCTGCCACAGCAAAGGTGCCAGCGGGGAAAAGTAATGCTGGTTCTCACTGCCTCCTGGAACCCTTTCAAATGCCACAGACAATTTGGCCCTCTCTGCTTTCCTGAGGACTCCATCCTCAAAAGCACCTGTTTTCGCTTTCGGCAGCCTCCGGAGCAAAAAAGACAAACGTCCAGCTTTTGCTGCCACAGCAAAGGTGCCAGTGGAGAAAAGTAATGCTGGTTCTCACTGCCTCCTGGAACCCTTTCAAATGCCACAGACAATTTGGCTCTCTCTGCTTTCCTGCGGACTCCATCCTCAAAAGCACCTATTTTCGCTTTTGGCAGCCTCCGGAGCAAAAAAGACAAACGTCCAGCTTTTGCTGCCACAGCAAAGGTGCCAGCGGGGAAAAGTAATGCTGGTTCTCACTGCCTCCTGGAACTCTTTGAAATGCCACAGACAATTTTGCACTCTCTGCTTTCCTGCAGACTCCATCCTCAAAAGCACCTGTTTTTGCTTTCGGCAGCCTCCGGAGCAAAAAAGACAAACGTCCAGCTTGACTGCCACAGCAAAGGTGCCAGCGGGGAAAAGTGATGCTGGTTCTCACTGCCTCCTGGAACCCTTTCAAATGCCACAGACAATTTGGCCCTCTCTGCTTTCCTGCGGACTCCATCCTCAAAAGCACCTTTTTTCGCTTTCGGCAGCCTCCGGAGCAAAAAAGACAAACGTCCAGCTTTTGCTGCCACAGCAAAGGTGCCAGCGGGGAAAAGTAATGCTGGTTCTCACTGCCTCCTGGAACTCTTTCAAATGCCCCAGAAAATTTGGCCCTCTCTGCTTTCCTGCGGACTCCATCCTCAAAAGCACCTGTTTTCGCTTTCGGCAGCCACCGGAGCAAAAAAGACAAACGTCCAGCTTTTGCTGCCACAGCAAAGGTGCCAGCGGGGGAAAGTGATGCTGGTTCTCACTGCCTCCTGGAACTCTTTGAAATGCCCCAGACAATTTGGCCCTCTCTGCTTTCCTGCGGACTCCATCCTCAAAAGCACCTGTTTTTGCTTTCGGCAGCCTCCGGAGCAAAAAAGACAAACGTCCAGCTTTTGCTGCCACAGCAAAGGTGCCAGCGGGGAAAAGTAATGCTGGTTCTCACGGCCTCCTGGAACCCTTTCAAATGCCACAGACAATTTGGCCCTCTCTGCTTTCCTGCGGACTCCATCCTCAAAAGCACCTGTTTTCGCTTTCGACATCCTCAGGAGCAAAAAAGACAAACGTCCAGCTTCTGCTGCCACAGCAAAGGTGCCAGCGGGGAAAAGTGATGCTGGTTCTCACTGCCTCCTGGAACCCTTTCAAATGCCCCAGACAATTTGGCCCTCTCTGCTTTCCTGCGGACTCCATCCTCAAAAGCACCTTTTTTCGCTTTCGGCAGCCTCCGGAGCAAAAAAGACAAACGTCCAGCTTTTGCTGCCACAGCAAAGGTGCCAGCGGGGAAAAGTAATGCTGGTTCTAACTGCCTCCTGGAACTCATTCAAATGCCCCAGAAAATTTGGCCCTCTCTCCTTTCCTGCGGACTCCATCCTCAAAAGCACCTGTTTTCGCTTTCGGCAGCCTCCGGAGCAAAAAAGACAAACGTCCAGCTTTTGCTGCCACAGCAAAGGTGCCAGCGGGGGAAAGTGATGCTGGTTCTCACTGCCTCCTGGAACTCTTTCAAATGCCCCAGACAATTTGGCCCTCTCTGCTTTCCTGCGGACTCCATCCTCAAAAGCACCTGTTTTCGCTTTCGACATCCTCAGGAGCAAAAAAGACAAACGTCCAGCTTTTGCTGCCACAGCAAAGGTGCCAGCGGGGAAAAGTAATGCTGGTTCTCACTGCCTCCTGGAACTCTTTGAAATGCCACAGACAATTTGGCCCTCTCTGCTTTCCTGCGGACTCCATCCTCAAAAGCACCTGTTTTCGCTTTCGGCAGCCTCCGGAGCAAAAAAGACAAACGTCCAGCTTTTGCTGCCACAGCAAAGGTGCCAGCGGGGAAAAGTAATGCTGGTTCTCACTGCCTCCTGGAACTCTGTCAAATGCCACAGACAAATTGGCCCTATCTGCTTTGCTGCGGACTCCATCCTCAAAAGCACCTGTTTTCGCTTTCAGCGGTGTTTAGAGCAAAAAAGACAAACGTCCAGCTTTTGCTGCCACAGCAAAGGTGCCAGCGGGGAAAAGTAATGCTGGTTCTCACTGCCTCCTGGAACTCTTTCAAATGCCCGAGAAAATTTGGCCCTATCTGCTTTCCTGCGGACTCTATCCTCAAAAGCATCTCTTTTCGCTTTCGGCAGCCTCCGGAGCAAAAAAGACAAACGTCCAGCTTTTGCTGCCACAGCAAAGGTGCCAGCGGGGAAAAGTAATGCTGGTTCTCACTGCCTCCTGGAACTCTTTCAAATGCCCCAGAAAATTTGGCCCTCTCTCCTTTCCTGCGGACTCCATCCTCAAAAGCACCTGTTTTCGCTTTCGGCAGCCTCCGGAGCAAAAAAGACAAACGTCCAGCTTTTGCTGCCACAGCAAAGGTGCCAGCGGGGGAAAGTGATGCTGGTTCTCACTGCCTCCTGGAACTCTTTCAATTGCCCCAGACAATTTGGCCCTCTCTGCTTTCCTGCGGACTCCATCCTCAAAAGCACCTGTTTTCGCTTTCGACATCCTCAGGAGCAAAAAAGACAAACGTCCAGCTTTTGCTGCCACAGCAAAGGTGCCAGCGGGGAAAAGTAATGCTGGTTCTCACTGCCTCCTGGAACTCTGTCAAATGCCACAGACAAATTGGCCCTATCTGCTTTCCTGCGGACTCCATCCTCAAAAGCACCTGTTTTTGCTTTCGGCAACCTCCGGAGCAAAAAAGACAAACGTCCAGCTTTTGCTGCCACAGCAAAGGTGCCAGCGGGGAAAAGTAATGCTGGTTCTCACTGCCTCCTGGAACCTTTTCAAATGCCCCAGATAATTTGGCTCTCTCTGCTTTCCTGCGGACTCTATCCTCAAAAGCATCTGTTTTCGCTTTCGGCATCCTCAGGAGCAAAAAAGACAAACGTCCAGCTTTTGCTGCCACAGCAAAGGTGCCAGCGGGGGAAAGTGATGCTGGTTCTCACTGCCTCCTGGAACTCTTTCAAATGCCCCAGATAATTTGGCTCTCTCTGCTTTCCTGCGGACTCCATCCTCAAAAGCATCTCTTTTCGCTTTCGGCAGCCTCCGGAGCAAAAAAGACAAACGTCCAGCTTTTGCTGCCACAGCAAAGGTGCCAGCGGAGAAAAGTAATGCTGGTTCTCACTGCCTCCTGGAACCCTTTAAAATGCCCCAGACAATTTGGCCCTCTCTGCTTTTCTGAGGACTCCATCCTCAAAAGCACCTGTTTTTGCTTTCGACATCCTCAGGAGCAAAAAAGACAAACGTCCAGCTTTTGCTGCCACAGCAAAGGTGCCAGCGGGGAAAAGTAATGCTGGTTCTCACTGCCTCCTGGAACTCTTTGAAATGCCACAGACAATTTGGCCCTCTCTGCTTTCCTGCGGACTCCATCCTCAAAAGCACCTGTTTTCGCTTTCGGCAGCCTCCGGAGCAAAAAAGACAAACGTCCAGCTTTTGCTGCCACAGCAAAGGTGCCAGCGGGGAAAAGTAATGCTGGTTCTCACTGCCTCCTGGAACTCTGTCAAATGCCACAGACAAATTGGCCCTATCTGCTTTGCTGCGGACTCCATCCTCAAAAGCACCTGTTTTCGCTTTCAGCGGTGTTTAGAGCAAAAAAGACAAACGTCCAGCTTTTGCTGCCACAGCAAAGGTGCCAGCGGGGAAAAGTAATGCTGGTTCTCACTGCCTCCTGGAACTCTTTCAAATGCCCGAGAAAATTTGGCCCTATCTGCTTTCCTGCGGACTCTATCCTCAAAAGCATCTCTTTTCGCTTTCGGCAGCCTCCGGAGCAAAAAAGACAAACGTCCAGCTTTTGCTGCCACAGCAAAGGTGCCAGCGGGGAAAAGTAATGCTGGTTCTCACTGCCTCCTGGAACCCCTTCAAATGCCCCAGATAATTTGGCTCTCTCTGCTTTCCTGCGGACTCTATCCTCAAAAGCATCTGTTTTCGCTTTCGGCATCCTCAGGAGCAAAAAAGACAAACGTCCAGCTTTTGCTGCCACAGCAAAGGTGCCAGCGGGGGAAAGTGATGCTGGTTCTCACTGCCTCCTGGAACTCTTTCAAATGCCCCAGAAAATTTGGCCCTCTCTGCTTTCCTGCGGACTCCATCCTCAAAAGCATCTCTTTTCGCTTTCGGCAGCCTCCGGAGCAAAAAAGACAAACGTCCAGCTTTTGCTGCCACTGCAAAGGTGCCAGCGGGGAAAAGTAATGCTGGTTCTCACTGCCTCCTGGAACTCTTTCAAATGCCCCAGAAAATTTGGCCCTATCTGCTTTCCTGCGGACTCTATCCTCAAAAGCATCTCTTTTCGCTTTCGGCAGCCTCCGGAGCAAAAAAGACAAACGTCCAGGTTTTGCTGCCACAACAAAGGTGCCAGCGGGGAAAAGTAATGCTGGTTCTCACTGCCTCCTGGAACTCTTTCAAATGCCCCAGACAATTTCGCACTCTCTGCTTTCCTGCGGACTCCATCCTCAAAAGCACCTGTTTTTGCTTTCGGCAGCCTCCGGAGCAAAAAAGACAAACGTCCAGCTTTTGCTGCCACAGCAAAGGTGCCAGCGGGGAAAAGTGATGCTGGTTCTCACTGCCTCCTGGAACCCTTTCAAATGCACCACACAATTTGGCCCTCTCTGCTTTCCTGCGGACTCCATCCTCAAAAGCACCTGTTTTCGCTTTCGGCAGCCTCCGGAGCAAAAAAGACAAACGTCCAGCTTTTGCTGCCACAGCAAAGGTGCCAGCGGGGAAAAGTAATGCTGGTTCTCACTTCCTCCTGGAACCCTTTCAAATGCCACAGTCAATTTGGCTCTCTCTGCTTTCCTGCGGACTCCATCCTCAAAAGCACCTGTTTTCGCTTTCGGCAGCCTCCGGAGCAAAAAAGACAAACGTCCAGCTTTTGCTGCCACAGCAAAGGTGCCAGCGGGGAAAAGTAATGCTGGTTCTCACTGCCTCCTGGAACCCTTTCAAATGCCACAGACAATTTGGCCCTCTCTGCTTTCCTGAGGACTCCATCCTCAAAAGCACCTGTTTTCGCTTTCGGCAACCTCCGGAGCAAAAAAGACAAACGTCCAGCTTTTGCTGCCACAGCAAAGGTGCCAGCGGAGAAAAGTAATGCTGGTTCTCACTGCCTCCTGGAACCCTTTAAAATGCCACAGTCAATTTGGCTCTCTCTGCTTTCCTGCGGACTCCATCCTCAAAAGCACCTATTTTCGCTTTCGGCGGCCTCCGGAGCAAAAAAGACAAACGTCCAGCTTTTGCTGCCACAGCAAAGGTGCCAGCGGGGAAAAGTAATGCTGGTTCTCACTTCCTCCTGGAACTCTTTGAAATGCCACAGACAATTTTGCACTCTCTGCTTTCCTGCAGACTCCATCCTCAAAAGCACCTGTTTTTGCTTTCGGCAGCCTCCGGAGCAAAAAAGACAAACGTCCAGCTTTTGCTGCCACAGCAAAGGTGCCAGCGGGGAAAAGTAATGCTGGTTCTCACTGCCTCCTGGAACCCTTTCAAATGCCACAGGCAATTTGGCCCTCTCTGCTTTCCTGCGGACTCCATCCTCAAAAGCACTTGTTTTCTCTTTCGGCAACCTCCGGAGCAAAAAAGACAAACGTCCAGCTTTTGCTGCCACAGCAAAGGTGCCAGCGGGGAAAAGTGATGCTGGTTCTCACTGCCTCCTGGAACCCTTTCAAATGCACCACACAATTTGGCCCTCTCTGCTTTCCTGCGGACTCCATCCTCAAAAGCACCTGTTTTCGCTTTCGGCAACCTCCGGAGCAAAAAAGACAAACGTCCAGCTTTTGCTGCCACAGCAAAGGTGCCAGCGGGGAAAAGTAATGCTGGTTCTCACTGCCTCCTGGAACTCTTTCAAATGCCCGAGAAAATTTGCCCCTATCTGCTTTCCTGCGGACTCTATCCTCAAAAGCATCTCTTTTCGCTTTCGGCAGCCTCCGGAGCAAAAAAGACAAACGTCCAGCTTTTGCTGCCACAGCAAAGGTGCCAGCGGGGAAAAGTAATGCTGGTTCTCACTGCCTCCTGGAACTCTTTCAAATGCCACAGACAATTTTGCACTCTCTGCTTTCCTGCGGACTCCATCCTCAAAAGCACCTGTTTTTGCTTTCGGCAGCCTCCGGAGCAAAAAAGACAAACGTCCAGCTTTTGCTGCCACAGCAAAGGTGCCAGCGGGGAAAAGTAATGCTGGTTCTCACTGCCTCCTGGAACCCTTTCAAATGCACCACACAATTTGGCCCTCTCTGCTTTCCTGCGGACTCCATCCTCAAAAGCACTTGTTTTCTCTTTCGGCAACCTCCGGAGCAAAAAAGACAAACGTCCAGCTTTTGCTGCCACAGCAAAGGTGCCAGCGGGGAAAAGTGATGCTGGTTCTCACTGCCTCCTGGAACCCTTTCAAATGCACCACACAATTTGGCCCTCTCTGCTTTCCTGCGGACTCCATCCTCAAAAGCACCTGTTTTCGCTTTCGGCAGCCTCCGGAGCAAAAAAGACAAACGTCCAGCTTTTGCTGCCACAGCAAAGGTGCCAGCGGGGAAAAGTAATGCTGGTTCTCACTGCCTCCTGGAACTCTGTCAAATGCCCCAGAAAATTTGGCCCTCTCTGCTTTCCTGCGGACTCCATCCTCAAAAGCATCTCTTTTCGCTTTCGGCAGCCTCCGGAGCAAAAAAGACAAACGTCCAGCTTTTGCTGCCACAGCAAAGGTGCCAGCGGGGAAAAGTAATGCTGGTTCTCACTTCCTCCTGGAACTCTTTCAAATGCCACAGACAATTTTGCACTCTCTGCTTTCCTGCGGACTCCATCCTCAAAAGCACCTGTTTTTGCTTTCGGCAGCCTCCGGAGCAAAAAAGACAAACGTCCAGCTTTTGCTGCCACAGCAAAGGTGCCCGCGGGGAAAAGTAATGCTGGTTCTCACTTCCTCCTGGAACTCTTTCAAATGCCACAGACAATTTGGCCCTCTCTGCTTTCCTGCGGACTCCATCCTCAAAAGCACTTGTTTTCTCTTTCGGCAACCTCCGGAGCAAAAAAGACAAACGTCCAGCTTTTGCTGCCACAGCAAAGGTGCCAGCGGGGAAAAGTGATGCTGGTTCTCACTGCCTCCTGGAACCCTTTCAAATGCACCACACAATTTGGCCCTCTCTGCTTTCCTGCGGACTCCATCCTCAAAAGCACCTGTTTTCGCTTTCGGCAACCTCCGGAGCAAAAAAGACAAACGTCCAGCTTTTGCTGCCACAGCAAAGGTGCCAGCGGGGAAAAGTAATGCTGGTTCTCACTGCCTCCTGGAACTCTTTCAAATGCCCGAGAAAATTTGGCCCTATCTGCTTTCCTGCGGACTCTATCCTCAAAAGCATCTCTTTTCGCTTTCGGCAGCCTCCGGAGCAAAAAAGACAAACGTCCAGCTTTTGCTGCCACAGCAAAGGTGCCAGCGGGGAAAAGTAATGCTGGTTCTCACTGCCTCCTGGAACTCTTTCAAATGCCACAGACAATTTTGCACTCTCTGCTTTCCTGCGGACTCCATCCTCAAAAGCACCTGTTTTTGCTTTCGGCAGCCTCCGGAGCAAAAAAGACAAACGTCCAGCTTTTGCTGCCACAGCAAAGGTGCCAGCGGAGAAAAGTGATGCTGGTTCTCACTGCCTCCTGGAACCCTTTCAAATGCCCCTGACAATTTGGCCCTCTCTGCTTTCCTGCGGACTCCATCCTCAAAAGCACTTGTTTTCGCTTTCGGCAGCCTCAGGAGCAAAAAAGACAAACGTCCAGCTTTTGCTGCCACAGCAAAGGTGCCAGCGGGGAAAAGTGATGCTGGTTCTCACTGCCTCCTGGAACCCTTTCAAATGCACCACACAATTTGGCCCTCTCTGCTTTCCTGCGGACTCCATCCTCAAAAGCACCTGTTTTCGCTTTCGGCAGCCTCCGGAGCAAAAAAGACAAACGTCCAGCTTTTGCTGCCACAGCAAAGGTGCCAGCGGGGAAAAGTGATGCTGGTTCTCACTGCCTCCTGGAACCCTTTCAAATGCACCACACAATTTGGCCCTCTCTGCTTTCCTGCGGACTCCATCCTCAAAAGCACCTGTTTTCGCTTTCGGCAGCCTCCGGAGCAAAAAAGACAAACGTCCAGCTTTTGCTGCCACAGCAAAGGTGCCAGCGGGGAAAAGTAATGCTGGTTCTCACTTCCTCCTGGAACCCTTTCAAATGCCACAGTCAATATTTCTCTCTCTGCTTTCCTGCGGACTCCATCCTCAAAAGCACCTTTTTTCGCTTTCGGCAGCCTCCGGAGCAAAAAAGACAAACGTCCAGCTTTTGCTGCCACAGCAAAGGTGCCAGCGGGGAAAAGTAATGCTGGTTCTCACTGCCTCCTGGAACCCTTTCAAATGCCCCAGACAATTTGGCCCTCTCTGCTTTCCTGCGGACTCCATCCTCAAAAGCACTTGTTTTCTCTTTCGGCAACCTCCGGAGCAAAAAAGACAAACGTCCAGCTTTTGCTGCCACAGCAAAGGTGCCAGCGGGGAAAAGTGATGCTGGTTCTCACTGCCTCCTGGAACCCTTTCAAATGCAACACACAATTTGGCCCTCTCTGCTTTCCTGCGGACTCCATCCTCAAAAGCACCTGTTTTCGCTTTCGGCAGCCTCCGGAGCAAAAAAGACAAACGTCCAGCTTTTGCTGCCACAGCAAAGGTGCCAGCGGGGAAAAGTAATGCTGGTTCTCACTGCCTCCTGGAACCCTTTCAAATGCCACAGACAATTTGGCCCTCTCTGCTTTCCTGAGGACTCCATCCTCAAAAGCACCTGTTTTCGCTTTCGGCAGCCTCCGGAGCAAAAAAGACAAACGTCCAGCTTTTGCTGCCACAGCAAAGGTGCCAGCGGAGAAAAGTAATGCTGGTTCTCACTGCCTCCTGGAACCCTTTAAAATGCCACAGTCAATTTGGCTCTCTCTGCTTTCCTGCGGACTCCATCCTCAAAAGCACCTATTTTCGCTTTCGGCAGCCTCCGGAGCAAAAAAGACAAACGTCCAGCTTTTGCTGCCACAGCAAAGGTGCCAGCGGGGAAAAGTAATGCTGGTTCTCACTGCCTCCTGGAACTCTTTGAAATGCCACAGACAATTTTGCACTCTCTGCTTTCCTGCGGACTCCATCCTCAAAAGCACCTGTTTTTGCTTTCGGCAGCCTCCGGAGCAAAAAAGACAAACGTCCAGCTTTTGCTGCCACAGCAAAGGTGCCAGCGGGGAAAAGTAATGCTGGTTCTCACTGCCTCCTGGAACTCTTTCAAATGCCCCAGAAAATTTGGCCCTATCTGCTTTCCTGCGGACTCTATCCTGAAAAGCATCTCTTTTCGCTTTCGGCAGCCTCCGGAGCAAAAAAGACAAACGTCCAGCTTTTGCTGCCACAGCAAAGGTGCCAGCGGGGAAAAGTAATGCTGGTTCTCACTTCCTCCTGGAACTCTTTCAAATGCCACAGACAATTTGGCCCTCTCTGCTTTCCTGCGGACTCCATCCTCAAAAGCACTTGTTTTCTCTTTCGGCAACCTCCGGAGCAAAAAAGACAAACGTCCAGCTTTTGCTGCCACAGCAAAGGTGCCAGCGGGGAAAAGTGATGCTGGTTCTCACTGCCTCCTGGAACCCTTTCAAATGCACCACACAATTTGGCCCTCTCTGCTTTCCTGCGGACTCCATCCTCAAAAGCACCTGTTTTCGCTTTCGGCAACCTCCGGAGCAAAAAAGACAAACGTCCAGCTTTTGCTGCCACAGCAAAGGTGCCAGCGGGGAAAAGTAGTGCTGGTTCTAACTGCCTCCTGGAACTCTTTCAAATGCCCGAGAAAATTTGGCCCTATCTGCTTTCCTGCGGACTCTATCCTCAAAAGCATCTCTTTTCGCTTTCGGCAGCCTCCGGAGCAAAAAAGACAAACGTCCAGCTTTTGCTGCCACAGCAAAGGTGCCAGCGGGGAAAAGTAATGCTGGTTCTCACTGCCTCCTGGAACTCTTTCAAATGCCACAGACAATTTTGCACTCTCTGCTTTCCTGCGGACTCCATCCTCAAAAGCACCTGTTTTTGCTTTCGGCAGCCTCCGGAGCAAAAAAGACAAACGTCCAGCTTTTGCTGCCACAGCAAAGGTGCCAGCGGGGAAAAGTGATGCTGGTTCTCACTGCCTCCTGGAACCCTTTCAAATGCCCCAGACAATTTGGCCCTCTCTGCTTTCCTGCGGACTCCATCCTCAAAAGCACTTGTTTTCGCTTTCGGCAGCCTCAGGAGCAAAAAAGACAAACGTCCAGCTTTTGCTGCCACAGCAAAGGTGCCAGCGGGGAAAAGTGATGCTGGTTCTCACTGCCTCCTGGAACCCTTTCAAATGCACCACACAATTTGGCCCTCTCTGCTTTCCTGCGGACTCCATCCTCAAAAGCACCTGTTTTCGCTTTCGGCAGCCTCCGGAGCAAAAAAGACAAACGTCCAGCTTTTGCTGCAACAGCAAAGGTGCCAGCGGGGAAAAGTGATGCTGGTTCTCACTGCCTCCTGGAACCCTTTCAAATGCACCACACAATTTGGCCCTCTCTGCTTTCCTGCGGACTCCATCCTCAAAAGCACCTGTTTTCGCTTTCGGCAGCCTCCGGAGCAAAAAAGACAAACGTCCAGCTTTTGCTGCCACAGCAAAGGTGCCAGCGGGGAAAAGTAATGCTGGTTCTCACTTCCTCCTGGAACCCTTTCAAATGCCACAGTCAATTTGGCTCTCTCTGCTTTCCTGCGGACTCCATCATCAAAGGCACCTGTTTTTGCTTTCGGCAGCCTCCGGAGCAAAAAAGACAAACGTCCAGCTTTTGCTGCCACAGCAAAGGTGCCAGCGGGGAAAAGTAATGCTGGTTCTCACTGCCTCCTGGAACCCTTTCAAATGCCCCAGACAATTTGGCCCTCTCTGCTTTCCTGCGGACTCCATCCTCAAAAGCACTTGTTTTCTCTTTCGGCAACCTCCGGAGCAAAAAAGACAAACGTCCAGCTTTTGCTGCCACAGCAAAGGTGCCAGCGGGGAAAAGTGATGCTGGTTCTCACTGCCTCCTGGAACCCTTTCAAATGCAACACACAATTTGGCCCTCTCTGCTTTCCTGCGGACTCCATCCTCAAAAGCACCTGTTTTCGCTTTCGGCAGCCTCCGGAGCAAAAAAGACAAACGTCCAGCTTTTGCTGCCACAGCAAAGGTGCCAGCGGGGAAAAGTAATGCTGGTTCTCACTGCCTCCTGGAACCCTTTCAAATGCCCCAGACAATTTGGCCCTCTCTGCTTTCCTGAGGACTCCATCCTCAAAAGCACCTGTTTTCGCTTTCGGCAGCCTCCGGAGCAAAAAAGACAAACGTCCAGCTTTTGCTGCCACAGCAAAGGTGCCAGCGGAGAAAAGTAATGCTGGTTCTCACTGCCTCCTGGAACCCTTTCAAATGCCACAGTCAATTTGGCTCTCTCTGCTTTCCTGCGGACTCCATCCTCAAAAGCACCTATTTTCGCTTTCGGCAGCCTCCGGAGCAAAAAAGACAAACGTCCAGCTTTTGCTGCCACAGCAAAGGTGCCAGCGGGGAAAAGTAATGCTGGTTCTCACTGCCTCCTGGAACTCTTTCAAATGCCCGAGAAAATTTGGCCCTATCTGCTTTCCTGCGGACTCTATCCTCAAAAGCATCTCTTTTCGCTTTCGGCAGCCTCCGGAGCAAAAAAGACAAACGTCCAGCTTTTGCTGCCACAGCAAAGGTGCCAGCGGGGAAAAGTAATGCTGGTTCTCACTGCCTCCTGGAACTCTTTCAAATGCCACAGACAATTTTGCACTCTCTGCTTTCCTGCGGACTCCATCCTCAAAAGCACCTGTTTTTGCTTTCGGCAGCCTCCGGAGCAAAAAAGACAAACGTCCAGCTTTTGCTGCCACAGCAAAGGTGCCAGCGGGCAAAAATGATGCTGCTTCTCACTGCCTCCTGGAACCCTTTCAAATGCCCCAGACAATTTGGCCCTCTCTGCTTTCCTGCGGACTCCATCCTCAAAAGCACTTGTTTTCTCTTTCGGCAACCTCCGGAGCAAAAAAGACAAACGTCCAGCTTTTGCTGCCACAGCAAAGGTGCCAGCGGGGAAAAGTGATGCTGGTTCTCACTGCCTCCTGGAACCCTTTCAAATGCCACAGACAATTTGGCCCTCTCTGCTTTCCTGAGGACTCCATCCTCAAAAGCACCTGTTTTCGCTTTCGGCAGCCTCCGGAGCAAAAAAGACAAACGTCCAGCTTTTGCTGCCACAGCAAAGGTGCCAGCGGAGAAAAGTAATGCTGGTTCTCACTGCCTCCTGGAACCCTTTAAAATGCCACAGTCAATTTGGCTCTCTCTGCTTTCCTGCGGACTCCATCCTCAAAAGCACCTATTTTCGCTTTCGGCAGCCTCCGGAGCAAAAAAGACAAACGTCCAGCTTTTGCTGCCACAGCAAAGGTGCCAGCGGGGAAAAGTAATGCTGGTTCTCACTGCCTCCTGGAACTCTTTGAAATGCCACAGACAATTTTGCACTCTCTGCTTTCCTGCAGACTCCATCCTCAAAAGCACCTGTTTTTGCTTTCGGCAGCCTCCGGAGCAAAAAAGACAAACGTCCAGCTTTTGCTGCCACAGCAAAGGTGCCAGCGGGGAAAAGTAATGCTGGTTCTCACTGCCTCCTGGAACCCTTTCAAATGCCACAGACAATTTGGCCCTCTCTGCTTTCCTGCGGACTCCATCCTCAAAAGCACCTGTTTTCGCTTTCGACATCCTCAGGAGCAAAAAAGACAAACGTCCAGCTTTTGCTGCCACAGCAAAGGTGCCAGCGGGGAAAAGTAATGCTGGTTCTCACTGCCTCCTGGAACCCTTTCAAATGCCACAGACAATTTGGCCCTCTCTGCTTTCCTGCGGACTCCATCCTCAAAAGCACTTGTTTTTCTTTCGGCAACCTCCGGAGCAAAAAAGACAAACGTCCAGCTTTTGCTGCCACAGCAAAGGTGCCAGCGGGGAAAAGTGATGCTGGTTCTCACTGCCTCCTGGAACCCTTTCAAATGCCACAGACAATTTGGCCCTCTCTGCTTTCCTGCGGACTCAATCCTCAAAAGCACCTGTTTTCGCTTTCGGCAGCCTCCGGAGCAAAAAAGACAAACGTCCAGCTTTTGCTGCCACAGCAAAGGTGCCAGCGGGGAAAAGTAATGCTGGTTCTCACTGCCTCCTGGAACCCTTTCAAATGCCACAGACAATTTGGCCCTCTCTGCTTTCCTGAGGACTCCATCCTCAAAAGCACCTGTTTTCGCTTTCGGCAGCCTCCGGAGCAAAAAAGACAAACGTCCAGCTTTTGCTGCCACAGCAAAGGTGCCAGCGGAGAAAAGTGATGCTGGTTCTCACTGCCTCCTGGAACCCTTTAAAATGCCACAGTCAATTTGGCTCTCTCTGCTTTCCTGCGGACTCCATCCTCAAAAGCACCTATTTTCGCTTTCGGCAGCCTCCGGAGCAAAAAAGACAAACGTCCAGCTTTTGCTGCCACAGCAAAGGTGCCAGCGGGGAAAAGTAATGCTGGTTCTCACTGCCTCCTGGAACTCTTTGAAATGCCACAGACAATTTTGCACTCTCTGCTTTCCTGCAGACTCCATCCTCAAAAGCACCTGTTTTTGCTTTCGGCAGCCTCCGGAGCAAAAAAGACAAACGTCCAGCTTTTGCTGCCACAGCAAAGGTGCCAGCGGGGAAAAGTAATGCTGGTTCTCACTGCCTCCTGGAACCCTTTCAAATGCCACAGACAATTTGGCCCTCTCTGCTTTCCTGCGGACTCCATCCTCAAAAGCACCTGTTTTCGCTTTCGACATCCTCAGGAGCAAAAAAGACAAACGTCCAGCTTTTGCTGCCACAGCAAAGGTGCCAGCGGGGAAAAGTAATGCTGGTTCTCACTGCCTCCTGGAACCCTTTCAAATGCCACAGACAATTTGGCCCTCTCTGCTTTCCTGCGGACTCCATCCTCAAAAGCACTTGTTTTTCTTTCGGCAACCTCCGGAGCAAAAAAGACAAACGTCCAGCTTTTGCTGCCACAGCAAAGGTGCCAGCGGGGAAAAGTGATGCTGGTTCTCACTGCCTCCTGGAACTCTTTCAAATGCCACAGACAATTTGGCCCTCTCTGCTTTCCTACGGACTCCATCTTCAAAAGCACCTGTTTTCGCTTTCGGCAGCCTCCGGAGCAAAAAAGACAAACGTCCAGCTTTTGCTGCCACAGCAAAGGTGCCAGCGGGGAAAAGTAATGCTGGTTCTCACTGCCTCCTGGAACCCTTTCAAATGCCACAGACAATTTGGCCCTCTCTACTTTCCTGCGGACTCCATCCTCAAAAGCACTTGTTTTCTCTTTCGGCAACCTCCGGAGCAAAAAAGACAAACGTCCAGCTTTTGCTGCCACAGCAAAGGTGCCAGCGGGGAAAAGTGATGCTGGTTCTCACTGCCTCCTGGAACCCTTTCAAATGCCACAGACAATTTGGCCCTCTCTGCTTTCCTGAGGACTCCATCCTCAAAAGCACCTGTTTTCGCTTTCGGCAGCCTCCGGAGCAAAAAAGACAAACGTCCAGCTTTTGCTGCCACAGCAAAGGTGCCAGCGGAGAAAAGTAATGCTGGTTCTCACTGCCTCCTGGAACCCTTTAAAATGCCACAGTCAATTTGGCTCTCTCTGCTTTCCTGCGGACTCCATCCTCAAAAGCACCTATTTTCGCTTTCGGCAGCCTCCGGAGCAAAAAAGACAAACGTCCAGCTTTTGCTGCCACAGCAAAGGTGCCAGCGGGGAAAAGTAATGCTGGTTCTCACTGCCTCCTGGAACTCTTTGAAATGCCACAGACAATTTTGCACTCTCTGCTTTCCTGCAGACTCCATCCTCAAAAGCACCTGTTTTTGCTTTCGGCAGCCTCCGGAGCAAAAAAGACAAACGTCCAGCTTTTGCTGCCACAGCAAAGGTGCCAGCGGGGAAAAGTAATGCTGGTTCTCACTGCCTCCTGGAACCCTTTCAAATGCCACAGACAATTTGGCCCTCTCTGCTTTCCTGCGGACTCCATCCTCAAAAGCACCTGTTTTCGCTTTCGACATCCTCAGGAGCAAAAAAGACAAACGTCCAGCTTTTGCTGCCACAGCAAAGGTGCCAGCGGGGAAAAGTAATGCTGGTTCTCACTGCCTCCTGGAACCCTTTCAAATGCCACAGACAATTTGGCCCTCTCTGCTTTCCTGCGGACTCCATCCTCAAAAGCACTTGTTTTTCTTTCGGCAACCTCCGGAGCAAAAAAGACAAACGTCCAGCTTTTGCTGCCACAGCAAAGGTGCCAGCGGGGAAAAGTGATGCTGGTTCTCACTGCCTCCTGGAACCCTTTCAAATGCCACAGACAATTTGGCCCTCTCTGCTTTCCTGCGGACTCCATCCTCAAAAGCACCTGTTTTTGCTTTCGGCAGCCTCCGGAGCAAAAAAGACAAACGTCCAGCTTTTGCTGCCACAGCAAAGGTGCCAGCGGGGAAAAGTAATGCTGGTTCTCACTGCCTCCTGGAACCCTTTCAAATGCCACAGACAATTTGGCCCTCTCTGCTTTCCTGAGGACTCCATCCTCAAAAGCACCTGTTTTCGCTTTCGGCAGCCTCCGGAGCAAAAAAGACAAACGTCCAGCTTTTGCTGCCACAGCAAAGGTGCCAGCGGAGAAAAGTAATGCTGGTTCTCACTGCCTCCTGGAACCCTTTAAAATGCCACAGTCAATTTGGCTCTCTCTGCTTTCCTGCGGACTCCATCCTCAAAAGCACCTATTTTCGCTTTCGGCAGCCTCCGGAGCAAAAAAGACAAACGTCCAGCTTTTGCTGCCACAGCAAAGGTGCCAGCGGGGAAAAGTAATGCTGGTTCTCACTGCCTCCTGGAACTCTTTGAAATGCCACAGACAATTTTGCACTCTCTGCTTTCCTGCAGACTCCATCCTCAAAAGCACCTGTTTTTGCTTTCGGCAGCCTCCGGAGCAAAAAAGACAAACGTCCAGCTTTTGCTGCCACAGCAAAGGTCCCAGCGGGGAAAAGTAATGCTGGTTCTCACTGCCTCCTGGAACCCTTTCAAATGCCACAGACAATTTGGCCCTCTCTGCTTTCCTGCGGACTCCATCCTCAAAAGCACCTGTTTTCGCTTTCGACATCCTCAGGAGCAAAAAAGACAAACGTCCAGCTTTTGCTGCCACAGCAAAGGTGCCAGCGGGGAAAAGTAATGCTGGTTCTCACTGCCTCCTGGAACCCTTTCAAATGCCACAGACAATTTGGCCCTCTCTGCTTTCCTGCGGACTCCATCCTCAAAAGCACTTGTTTTTCTTTCGGCAACCTCCGGAGCAAAAAAGACAAACGTCCAGCTTTTGCTGCCACAGCAAAGGTGCCAGCGGGGAAAAGTGATGCTGGTTCTCACTGCCTCCTGGAACTCTTTCAAATGCCACAGACAATTTGGCCCTCTCTGCTTTCCTACGGACTCCATCTTCAAAAGCACCTGTTTTCGCTTTCGGCAGCCTCCGGAGCAAAAAAGACAAACGTCCAGCTTTTGCTGCCACAGCAAAGGTGCCAGCGGGGAAAAGTAATGCTGGTTCTCACTGCCTCCTGGAACCCTTTCAAATGCCACAGACAATTTGGCCCTCTCTGCTTTCCTGAGGACTCCATCTTCAAAAGCACCTGTTTTCGCTTTCGACATCCTCAGGAGCAAAAAAGACAAACGTCCAGCTTTTGCTGCCACAGCAAAGGTGCCAGCGGGGAAAAGTAATGCTGGTTCTCACTGCCTCCTGGAACCCTTTCAAATGCCACAGACAATTTGGCCCTCTCTGCTTTCCTGCGGACTCCATCCTCAAAAGCACTTGTTTTTCTTTCGGCAACCTCCGGAGCAAAAAAGACAAACGTCCAGCTTTTGCTGCCACAGCAAAGGTGCCAGCGGGGAAAAGTGATGCTGGTTCTCACTGCCTCCTGGAACTCTTTCAAATGCCACAGACAATTTGGCCCTCTCTGCTTTCCTACGGACTCCATCTTCAAAAGCACCTGTTTTCGCTTTCGGCAGCCTCCGGAGCAAAAAAGACAAACGTCCAGCTTTTGCTGCCACAGCAAAGGTGCCAGCGGGGAAAAGTAATGCTGGTTCTCACTGCCTCCTGGAACTCTTTCAAATGCCACAGACAATTTGGCCCTCTCTGCTTTCCTGAGGACTCCATCCTCAAAAGCACCTGTTTTCGCTTTCGGCAGCCTCCGGAGCAAAAAAGACAAACGTCCAGCTTTTGCTGCCACAGCAAAGGTGCCAGCGGAGAAAAGTGATGCTGGTTCTCACTGCCTCCTGGAACCCTTTAAAATGCCACAGTCAATTTGGCTCTCTCTGCTTTCCTGCGGACTCCATCCTCAAAAGCACCTATTTTCGCTTTCGGCAGCCTCCGGAGCAAAAAAGACAAACGTCCAGCTTTTGCTGCCACAGCAAAGGTGCCAGCGGGGAAAAGTAATGCTGGTTCTCACTGCCTCCTGGAACTCTTTCAAATGCCACAGACAATTTTGCACTCTCTGCTTTCCTGCAGACTCCATCCTCAAAAGCACCTGTTTTTGCTTTCGGCAGCCTCCGGAGCAAAAAAGACAAACGTCCAGCTTTTGCTGCCACAGCAAAGGTGCCAGCGGGGAAAAGTAATGCTGGTTCTCACTGCCTCCTGGAACCCTTTCAAATGCCACAGACAATTTGGCCCTCTCTGCTTTCCTGCGGACTCCATCCTCAAAAGCACCTGTTTTCGCTTTCGACATCCTCAGGAGCAAAAAAGACAAACGTCCAGCTTTTGCTGCCACAGCAAAGGTGCCAGCGGGGAAAAGTAATGCTGGTTCTCACTGCCTCCTGGAACCCTTTCAAATGCCACAGACAATTTGGCCCTCTCTGCTTTCCTGCGGACTCCATCCTCAAAAGCACTTGTTTTTCTTTCGGCAACCTCCGGAGCAAAAAAGACAAACGTCCAGCTTTTGCTGCCACAGCAAAGGTGCCAGCGGGGAAAAGTGATGCTGGTTCTCACTGCCTCCTGGAACCCTTTCAAATGCCACAGACAATTTTGCACTCTCTGCTTTCCTGCGGACTCCATCCTCAAAAGCACCTGTTTTTGCTTTCGGCAGCCTCCGGAGCAAAAAAGACAAACGTCCAGCTTTTGCTGCCACAGCAAAGGTGCCAGCGGGGAAAAGTAATGCTGGTTCTCACTGCCTCCTGGAACCCTTTCAAATGCCACAGTCAATTTGGCCCTCTCTGCTTTCCTGAGGACTCCATCCTCAAAAGCACCTGTTTTCGCTTTCGGCAGCCTCCGGAGCAAAAAAGACAAACGTCCAGCTTTTGCTGCCACAGCAAAGGTGCCAGCGGAGAAAAGTAATGCTGGTTCTCACTGCCTCCTGGAACCCTTTAAAATGCCACAGTCAATTTGGCTCTCTCTGCTTTCCTGCGGACTCCATCCTCAAAACCACCTATTTTCGCTTTCGGCAGCCTCCGGAGCAAAAAAGACAAACGTCCAGCTTTTGCTGCCACAGCAAAGGTGCCAGCGGGGAAAAGTAATGCTGGTTCTCACTGCCTCCTGGAACTCTTTGAAATGCCACAGACAATTTTGCACTCTCTGCTTTCCTGCAGACTCCATCCTCAAAAGCACCTGTTTTTGCTTTCGGCAGCCTCCGGAGCAAAAAAGACAAACGTCCAGCTTTTGCTGCCACAGCAAAGGTGCCAGCGGGGAAAAGTAATGCTGGTTCTCACTGCCTCCTGGAACCCTTTCAAATGCCACAGACAATTTGGCCCTCTCTGCTTTCCTGCGGACTCCATCCTCAAAAGCACCTGTTTTCGCTTTCGACATCCTCAGGAGCAAAAAAGACAAACGTCCAGCTTTTGCTGCCACAGCAAAGGTGCCAGTGGGGAAAAGTAATGCTGGTTCTCACTGCCTCCTGGAACCCTTTCAAATGCCACAGACAATTTGGCCCTCTCTGCTTTCCTGCGGACTCCATCCTCAAAAGCACTTGTTTTTCTTTCGGCAACCTCCGGAGCAAAAAAGACAAACGTCCAGCTTTTGCTGCCACAGCAAAGGTGCCAGCTGAAGGGAATGATTTGATCAGCCTTGGAAGAACTCCTAGTGATAGCCAGCTAATCGAAAAGGAAGTGCTGGAGCTTATGCAGCGCGAACTACAGAAAGTTTGAACAATGCAGCACCTTGAAAAAAGCCTCTGCTTGGGCAAGACTGTTATCTGTCACAAGATAAACATCAGGAACAACAGACTGCAACATCCTGGCTTTGTTTATAGAACAAGGAATTGGTGGTTGAAAGAAATTGGGCAACAGGATGCGAAAAGAGACGGACGACTTTGAAATGACTGGCCAATTAGGAACTCAGCTTTTGTAATATGTATGAGATGATTTTCTGTGTAACCAATCAGACTCTAACACGCTGTCTTCTAATGAATATTTGATCATATAAAAGATGGTTGCTGAAAACAATAAAGTTAGATCTGGCGTGCACCCAACTAGGTCTCCGTCTCTCAATCGCGGCAAATTGGTGACCCCGACGTGATTCCCGGGTTCGACAACCACCTAACTGCGTGGCAGGCTGCGAGTCCCACAGAACTTTAAATGAGCTGCTGAAAGGAAGCAGGAGCCGGCCTAAGAATCCCTCTGGAACGAAGAGGTGAGCTGTGGGAAACATGGGAAATCAAGCGTCTTCCCCAGAGAGAGACGTATATGAGCTTATGAAAGCTCTTCTTAAGAAACATGGAAAGAATATTTCTGGGCAAGACCTTAAAATGATGCTTAAATGGGTACAAGTAAAAATACCCACTGTGACTGCCTCCACTATTTTTACACGGGAACTGTGGGATGATGTAGGGGTGAAACTGTGGCATGCAGCCACAACTGGAAACGTTGAAGCGCAGCGTATGCTTCCGTGGTGGCGAACTATTTTTGAAACCTTAAAGGCGCAGGAGGGCAAGGACGGTAGAGAGGCTAGAGACACCGATAACCCGCCAGGTACCGAGCATACTAAAGGGCCCCTCACGGTGGGAGCGGCAGGGTATCCCCCGGAGGAGGATCCCTTTGACCCAGGACCCATAGACCCTGATAAGGAGCCACAACTTTACCCCCCTGACCCACACGATGTATGGGCTAATATCAAGCGACAAGCCTTGAAAGAGGGAGAACTGGACATAGCTCGGACAATCGTGGCTCCTGTGATATATCAAGGTCGTGGGGGAGGGGCACAATGGGAGGCTCTATCTTTCCCGGTAGTGAAGGAACTACGCCGTACTATCACAGAGCACGGGCTCTCCTCCCCATATTTTGCGAGCCTGCTGTCCTCCGTTTTTGATACTTATGTGATGACTCCGCATGATCTAAAGTCCCTTGCACAATTGTTACTAACCCCCACTCAGTACTCGTTGTGGGAATCGCATTGGAGGGGAGGACTCCAAGCTCTTCTGCTGACCTATGTAGGTCACGACAATGGAGGCCTTGCTGCACTGACTATAGAACATCTTACGGGTACGGGACAATGGGCAAATCCAGTTGCCCAGGCGCGGGACATCCCACGGGAAGCTCTTGAGGCGATACGGGAAGAAGCTAGAAAGGCTCTAAGAAAAGTCCCAGACTCTCAAAAGCCGCAAAAGGCCTTTACTACTATCGTACAAGAACCTCGGGAGCCCTATATGCAGTTTATTGACAGATTGAAACAAGCTCTGGAACGTCAGATAGATAATGCGGAAGCTCGAGAAATTTTGTTGTTAAAACTGGCTGTGGAAAATGCTAATGCAGATTGCAAAAAACTTTTGAAATCTCTCCCTAATCAAAACCCCACCCTAGTTGAAATGGTCGAAGCCTGTAATAGGATTGGTACTGCGGATCATAAGTATGAAGCCATGGCAGCTGCCTTTGCGGCTATGCGCGGCCCAATGGGTCCGGGTGTCTGCTATGGGTGCGGTAAGCCTGGTCACTTGAAGAAAAATTGCTTAGCCGCTAACGGCAGTACTAAACCTCGAGCTCCGGGAATTTGTCCCAGATGTAAGAAAGGGCGTCATTATGCTAATCAATGTCGGTCTAAGTATGATTTGCAGGGTCAATTAATCCAGGGAAACCGATCGCGGAGCGCGGGGCAGCGACGCGTGCAGACACAAATGCCGCAGCAGACATTCCCAAACCCTCAGGGGGGGGCAGCAGCGCCTCAAGTCTTCGTCCAGCAACGGCCGGGAGCGCCGGACTGGACCTGGCAACCGCCCACACAGTAACGGTACTCGATCCCTCGGTCCACCTATTATCTACAAATGTTTCGGGGCCTCTGCCCCCTGGAACGCAAGCGTTATTGTTAGGAAGATCATCTACAACTTTGTCAGGACTTTTTGTGTTGCCGGGAGTTATTGACTCTGATAGTATTGATGAGATTAAGATCATGGCATGGACTCCATTCCCCCCCTGTACAATACCGAAAGGTAGCCGTATAGCGCAACTGATATTAATTCCCAAGGAGACTGGCGCCCCTATCCCCACTCAATCCCAACAGAGGAAGGGGGGCTTTGGGTCTACGGGAAACCCGCAAATCTTGTGGGTACAATCCATTTCCCAGAGAAGGCCCGTATGTCAATGTACTCTTACCCGCGAGGGACAGCAAATAGTGTTAAGCGGAATCATTGATACTGGAGCTGATGTTACAGTAATCTCTCAGGCCAAATGGCCCCCGCAATGGCCTCTAGCTAATATTTCTCAGGCATTGGCGGGCATTGGAGGGACTGGTAATAGCCAACAAAGTTTGGATTTGATCCAAATTAAAGGCCCAGAGGGACATGTAGCTTCTGTTAAGCCCTTTGTGTTGCCTGTTCCTATGATCTTGTGGGGATGAGATGTGTTGTCCCAGTGGGGGATGTCTATTCAGACACATTTTTAGGTGGGGCCATTGAAGAGCGCGACACCCTGAAACTGACTTGGAAAACCAATACCCCTGTTTGGGTTGACCAATGGCCCCTACCGTTAGAAAAGCTTCGCGCTCTCCAGGAATTAGTTACAGAACAACTGTCAAAAGGCCACATTGTACCCTCTGTTAGTCCTTGGAATTCCCCTGTCTTTGTTATTAAAAAGCAAACCGGCAAGTGGCGCTTGCTCCATGACCTTAGAAAAATCAATAACGCGATAGAGGACATGGGAGCCCTCCAACCGGGGCTCCTGTCCCCTACTATGATCCCTCGAGATTGGCATTTAACTGTTATCGATCTTAAAGATTGCTTTTTTAATATTCCGTTGCATCCGGATGATGCTCCTAAATTTGCCTTCTCAGTTCCAAGTGTCAACATGCAAGCCCCGTTGCAAAGATATCAGTGGGTTGTGCTGCCACAAGGAATGAAAAATAGCCCTACGATATGCCAATGGTATGTAGCCAAAGTCCTTAGTCCTGTTAGGACTAAGATGCCCAGTGTCTTATTGTATCATTATATGGATGATATCCTGATGGCTGCACAACATCACAAGGTCCTGGAGGAAGCTGTAGCCCTTGTCACAGCTGCTGTTAATTCAGCAGGTCTCTGTATTGCGCCAGAAAAAATTCAAAAAATTGCACCATGGAAATATCTAGGCTGGCGCATACGAGCGCAAACCATAGTTCCTCAGCCCCTGCAAATTCGGGCAGACATAAAAAACTTGCATGATGTGCAAAAGTTGTTAGGAACAATTAATTGGGTACGACCGTTGTTGGGAATTTCCAATGCAGACTTAAGTCCTTTGTTTGAATTGCTTAAAGGAGATACTAATTTAAACTCCCCTCGGGCTCTCGGCCCTGAGGCTGTTGACTCTCTGCAAAGAGTCGAAACTGCAATTGCCCTTAGACAAGCACACCGATGCGCTCCTGAGTCACCCTTTTATCTAATCATCTTAAATCCTGCTCGACAGCCTTATGCCTTGATATTTCAATGGGATTTTCAGAAATCCGATCCATTGTTAATTATTGAATGGGTCTTTTTGCCAAATCAGCCCACAAAGACTATCGTAACACAGCATGAAATGTTTGCATTTTTGATCATTCGAGCCCGGAGGCGTTTATTAACATTGTCAGGAATAGATTTTATTTGTATTTATTTGCCTATAGCAAACGAATATCTGCAGTGGCTCCACCAACAATCAGAGGCCTTCAGTATAGCAGTAACCGGCTACGCAGGTCAGCTTTCTTCTCACCCACCTTCTCATAAACTGTTTAGCGCCGACTTACGTCTGATGTCCAAGCCAAAAAGAAGTGACCAACCTCTGCAAGCCTTAACTGTATTTACAGACGGATCCGGAAAATCACACAAGTCAGTTATTCTCTGGTGGGATAACCACAGTGGACAATGGGACTCTGATATAGAGACTGTGCCAGGCTCTCCTCAAATAGTAGAATTAGCAGCAGTTGTCCGCGCATTTAGAAAATGGTCGATGCCACTTAATATTGTTACAGACTCTGCTTATGTTACAGGAATTGTTGAGCGAGCCGAGGCATCTTTGTTGCGTGATGTTTCACATGCTGACTTATTTTCTTTGTTACAGGAGCTTATTTACCTCCTCGACTCACGTCCTCACCCTTATTTTATTATGCATGTTAGGTCTCATACTTCTTTGCCTGGTTTTATTGCAGAGGGAAATCGACAAGCCGATTTGCTTACATTACCAGTGCAAGTGTTACCGGACCGTGTAGCACAAGCCAAATTAAGTCATTCCTTTTTCCACCAAAATGCTGGAGGTCTTAAACGACAATTTAGTCTTACTACTCAGCAAGCAACGACTATCATTGCTGTATGCCCTGATTGTCAAAAACACTCCTTTCCCTCAGTAGCAGGAGGAGTTAACCCTAGGGGTTTGCAGAGTTTGCAACTCTGGCAAACCGATGTCACCCACTTTTCGGAATTTGGCCACCTAAAATATATTCATTCTTCCATTGATACCTTCTCTGGCGCATTATTTGCCTCCTGCCATACAGGAGAAAGGGCGCGCGATGTCCAAAGGCATTTAGCACGTGCATTTGCCACTTTAGGTATACCCTCCCAAATTAAGACTGATAACGGTCCTGCATATATATCAGCAGCAATTAAAAAATTTTTTGACTCCTGGGGAATCGATCATGTCACCGGAATTCCTCACTCCCCTACAGGACAATCGTTAATCGAGCGCTCCCATCAATCCTTAAAACGCCTCTTACTACAGCAGAAAGGGGGAGTAGGGACTGCTACCCCCGAGGAGCGCTTACAGAAAGCTTTATATGTTTTTAATTTTCTGAACTGTTCTTTATTAGACAGCAATCCTCCTATAGTTCGCCATTTTAACATGAACGCCTCGCTGGAAATGCGGATTAAGCCACCAGTCTTGGTCCGAGACCCAGAAACAGGTAAAATTGTGGGACCTTATCCTCTTATCACCTGGGGTAGAGGTTATGCTTGTGTCTCCACAGAGAAGGGTCCCAGGTGGATTCCTGCTAAGAACGTGCGACCCTTCCGCGAGCCCCTACCGCAAACCTCACCGGAGAATCCTGATCATCACGTAGAAGAATCTCTCATCGAGGAAACAGAGCAAAAGGAACTGGCTGTTCTGAACAAATAAGCGTTCTATGAATAAGTGTCGTGAAGTGCCCATTAGAAACATTACCTGTGGCTTGTGTGGACATTGTGACCCCTGGGTCCTGTGTGTTTGTTACACTTGTGACAAGGAGTGGTGGCGTCGGGCGACGCTTGCTGGACGCTGGTGTGAAATTTGTTTAGAAAAAGAGATTAGTACGGCCAGACTCCTGCCTTACTGATTGGGCAAAAATAGTGACTGATCAAGCAGAAAAAATATTGGTTTGTGACTTGAAGTGTAGTAGGACCAATCTGGTACCCGCCATCTGGCCCGTCTTAAGAAAGGACTGGGACCGTACAAAAAGAGAATGCAAAAGGCGGTTTGCTTGGAAAATGAAAAAGGGGTGGCGACGTCAATTTTCCCAATAATAATTATGACCAATATAATGGGAGGAGCATGGGGCAATCTGTTTCCGCCAGCATTGCCCAAGGTTAATGTATGGGTAACACTAGCAAATCTCACGGGACAGGATACCTTGTGTCTATCTACTGCTTCCCCGAACAACCCTTTCTCTACCTGTCTCGTGGGCTTGCCGCTAGATGAATGGCCGATACCCCAAGATTTAAGAAAAGTAGACGTCAGGGAAATAATAAAATATTGGGACGCGTGGGCCCCCCGACTCCCGCAGGCCAGTTTGGAACCGCAAGAAATTGAGTTATTGGGATCAGTAAAAATGGATCTTTGTTTTAAATTTAATTATACAGGAAAAAATCAGTCTAAGGTGTGGGATGTTTCTCCCGTTCACCCTGTCTTCCGGAATGCTAGTGTTTGGTGTAACTCCACAGCCTTAAATGTGTCTAAATCTACGAATGTCCCCCTCTTATTACCCCCCGGAATATTCTTTATTTGTGAAGATAGGGCTTGGCCTAGCATCCCTTCTCATATAAAAGGGGGTCCCTGCAGTCTTGGACGCCTCTCAGTCTTGACCCCCAACACGTCTATGATTTTGCAACACCGCCTTTCTCATAGGGCAAAACGTAGTGTCCATACCTATACCCCTGACTGTGATGATAGTGTGGAATTTTGGTCTTTTGGTCAACGCTTTGCTGCTTCTTTTTGTTGCCTGGGGCTGCTGCTGGGAAAGCCTTGGCAACTTTAGATAAACTTGGCTGTTGGCTTGCCAAGCAAACAAATGCCACCAGCAAGGCATTATCTGGTCTCTTGTTAGATGTGGATAGTGTTCGCCATGCTACACTGCAAAATAGGGCTGCTATAGATTTTTTGCTTTTAGCACAAGGCCATGGGTGTGAGGATTTTGAAGGTATGTGTTGTATGAACCTTTCTGATCATTCTGAATCGATTCACGCAAGTATTCAGCAGCTTAAGGAAGGAGTCTCTAAACTCCACCAGGATGACAGCTGGGATTGGCTAGACAAACTTTTTAAAGGATGGGGTTTGTCTGGCTGGCTAAGAAGCCTGGTAAAAACAATTGTGTATGCTTTGGCTGTCTTTGTCCTTTTATTGCTCTTTTTACCCTGTCTGTTGCAATGTTTACAGAGGTTAATAGCAAACTCAATGAAGCGGGTCCTTATTGTGCAACAAGAGGGGGGAGATGAAGGGAATGATTTGATCAGCCTTGGAAGAACTCCTAGTGATAGCCAGCTAATCGAAAAGGAAGTGCTGGAGCTTATGCAGCGCGAACTACAGAAAGTTTGAACAATGCAGCACCTTGAAAAAAGCCTCTGCTTGGGCAAGACTGTTATCTGTCACAAGATAAACATCAGGAACAACAGACTGCAACATCCTGGCTTTGTTTATAGAACAAGGAATTGGTGGTTGAAAGAAATTGGGCAACAGGATGCGAAAAGAGACGGACGACTTTGAAATGACTGGCCAATTAGGAACTCAGCTTTTGTAATATGTATGAGATGATTTTCTGTGTAACCAATCAGACTCTAACACGCTGTCTTCTAATGAATATTTGATCATATAAAAGATGGTTGCTGAAAACAATAAAGTTAGATCTGGCGTGCACCCAACTAGGTCTCCGTCTCTCAATCGCGGCAGCCAGCGGGGAAAAGTGATGCTGGTTCTCACTGCCTCCTGGAACTCTTTCAAATGCCACAGACAATTTGGCCCTCTCTGCTTTCCTACGGACTCCATCTTCAAAAGCACCTGTTTTCGCTTTCGGCAGCCTCCGGAGCAAAAAAGACAAACGTCCAGCTTTTGCTGCCACAGCAAAGGTGCCAGCGGGGAAAAGTAATGCTGGTTCTCACTGCCTCCTGGAACCCTTTCAAATGCCACAGACAATTTGGCCCTCTCTGCTTTCCTGAGGACTCCATCCTCAAAAGCACCTGTTTTCGCTTTCGGCAGCCTCCGGAGCAAAAAAGACAAACGTCCAGCTTTTGCTGCCACAGCAAAGGTGCCAGCGGAGAAAAGTGATGCTGGTTCTCACTGCCTCCTGGAACCCTTTAAAATGCCACAGTCAATTTGGCTCTCTCTGCTTTCCTGCGGACTCCATCCTCAAAAGCACCTATTTTCGCTTTCGGCAGCCTCCGGAGCAAAAAAGACAAACGTCCAGCTTTTGCTGCCACAGCAAAGGTGCCAGCGGGGAAAAGTAATGCTGGTTCTCACTGCCTCCTGGAACTCTTTGAAATGCCACAGACAATTTTGCACTCTCTGCTTTCCTGCAGACTCCATCCTCAAAAGCACCTGTTTTTGCTTTCGGCAGCCTCCGGAGCAAAAAAGACAAACGTCCAGCTTTTGCTGCCACAGCAAAGGTGCCAGCGGGAAAAGTAATGCTGGTTCTCACTGCCTCCTGGAACCCTTTCAAATGCCACAGACAATTTGGCCCTCTCTGCTTTCCTGCGGACTCCATCCTCAAAAGCACCTGTTTTCGCTTTCGACATCCTCAGGAGCAAAAAAGACAAACGTCCAGCTTTTGCTGCCACAGCAAAGGTGCCAGCGGGGAAAAGTAATGCTGGTTCTCACTGCCTCCTGGAACCCTTTCAAATGCCACAGACAATTTGGCCCTCTCTGCTTTCCTGCGGACTCCATCCTCAAAAGCACTTGTTTTTCTTTCGGCAACCTCCGGAGCAAAAAAGACAAACGTCCAGCTTTTGCTGCCACAGCAAAGGTGCCAGCGGGGAAAAGTGATGCTGGTTCTCACTGCCTCCTGGAACCCTTTCAAATGCCACAGACAATTTGGCCCTCTCTGCTTTCCTGCGGACTCCATCCTCAAAAGCACCTGTTTTTGCTTTCGGCAGCCTCCGGAGCAAAAAAGACAAACGTCCAGCTTTTGCTGCCACAGCAAAGGTGCCAGCGGGGAAAAGTGATGCTGGTTCTCACTGCCTCCTGGAACTCTTTCAAATGCCCCAGAAAATTTGGCCCTCTCTGCTTTCCTGCGGACTCCATCCTCAAAAGCATCTCTTTTCGCTTTCGGCAGCCTCTGGAGGAAAAAAGACAAACGTCCAGCTTTTGCTGCCACAGCAAAGGTGCCAGCGGGGAAAAGTAATGCTGGTTCTCACTTCCTCCTGGAACTCTTTCAAATGCCACAGACAATTTGGCCCTCTCTGCTTTCCTGCGGACTCCATCCTCAAAAGCACCTGTTTTTGCTTTCGGCAGCCTCTGGAGCAAAAAAGACAAACGTCTAGCTTTTGCTGCCACAGCAAAGGTGCCAGCGGGGAAAAGTAATGCTGGTTCTCACTTCCTCCTGGAACTCTTTCAAATGCCACAGACAATTTGGCCCTCTCTGCTTTCCTGCGGACTCCATCCTCAAAAGCACTTGTTTTCTCTTTCGGCAACCTCCGGAGCAAAAAAGACAAACGTCCAGCTTTTGCTGCCACAGCAAAGGTGCCAGCGGGGAAAAGTGATGCTGGTTCTCACTGCCTCCTGGAACCCTTTCAAATGCACCACACAATTTGGCCCTCTCTGCTTTCCTGCGGACTCCATCCTCAAAAGCACCTGTTTTCGCTATCGGCAACCTCCGGAGCAAAAAAGACAAACGTCCAGCTTTTGCTGCCACAGCAAAGGTGCCAGCGGGGAAAAGTAATGCTGGTTCTCACTGCCTCCTGGAACTCTTTCAAATGCCCGAGAAAATTTGGCCCTATCTGCTTTCCTGCGGACTCTATCCTCAAAAGCATCTCTTTTCGCTTTCGGCAGCCTCCGGAGCAAAAAAGACAAACGTCCAGCTTTTGCTGCCACAGCAAAGGTGCCAGCGGGGAAAAGTAATGCTGGTTCTCACTGCCTCCTGGAACTCTTTCAAATGCCACAGACAATTTTGCACTCTCTGCTTTCCTGCGGACTCCAACCTCAAAAGCACCTGTTTTTGCTTTCGGCAGCCTCCGGAGCAAAAAAGACAAACGTCCAGCTTTTGCTGCCACAGCAAAGGTGCCAGCGGGGAAAAGTGATGCTGGTTCTCACTGCCTCCTGGAACCCTTTCAAATGCCCCAGACAATTTGGCCCTCTCTGCTTTCCTGCGGACTCCATCCTCAAAAGCACCTGTTTTCGCTTTCGGCAGCCTCCGGAGCAAAAAAGACAAACGTCCAGCTTTTGCTGCCACAGCAAAGGTGCCAGCGGGGAAAAGTAATGCTGGTTCTCACTTCCTCCTGGAACCCTTTCAAATGCCACAGTCAATTTGGCTCTCTCTGCTTTCCTGCGGACTCCATCCTCAAAAGCACCTGTTTTCGCTTTCGGCAGCCTCCGGAGCAAAAAAGACAAACGTCCAGCTTTTGCTGCCACAGCAAAGGTGCCAGCGGAGAAAAGTAATGCTGGTTCTCACTGCCTCCTGGAACCCTTTAAAATGCCACAGACAATTTGGCCCTCTCTGCTTTCCTGAGGACTCCATCCTCAAAAGCACCTGTTTTCGCTTTCGGCAGCCTCCGGAGCAAAAAAGACAAACGTCCAGCTTTTGCTGCCACAGCAAAGGTGCCAGCGGGGAAAAGTAATGCTGGTTCTCACTGCCTCCTGGAACTCTTTGAAATGCCACAGACAATTTTGCACTCTCTGCTTTCCTGCAGACTCCATCCTCAAAAGCACCTGTTTTTGCTTTCGGCAGCCTCCGGAGCAAAAAAGACAAACGTCCAGCTTTTGCTGCCACAGCAAAGGTGCCAGCGGGGAAAAGTAATGCTGGTTCTCACTGCCTCCTGGAACTCTTTCAAATGCCCGAGAAAATTTGGCCCTATCTGCTTTCCTGCGGACTCTATCCTCAAAAGCATCTCTTTTCGCTTTCGGCAGCCTCCGGAGCAAAAAAGACAAACGTCCAGCTTTTGCTGCCACAGCAAAGGTGCCAGCGGGGAAAAGTGATGCTGGTTCTCACTGCCTCCTGGAACCCTTTCAAATGCACCACACAATTTGGCCCTCTCTGCTTTCCTGCGGACTCCATCCTCAAAAGCACCTGTTTTCGCTTTCGGCAGCCTCCGGAGCAAAAAAGACAAACGTCCAGCTTTTGCTGCCACAGCAAAGGTGCCAGAGGGGAAAAGTAATGCTGGTTCTCACTTCCTCCTGGAACCCTTTCAAATGCCACAGTCAATTTGGCTCTCTCTGCTTTCCTGCGGACTCCATCCTCAAAAGCACCTGTTTTCGCTTTCGGCAGCCTCCGGAGCAAAAAAGACAAACGTCCAGCTTTTGTTGCCACAGCAAAGGTGCCAGCGGAGAAAAGTAATGCTGGTTCTCACTGCCTCCTGGAACCCTTTAAAATGCCACAGACAATTTGGCCCTCTCTGCTTTCCTGAGGACTCCATCCTCAAAAGCACCTGTTTTCGCTTTCGGCAGCCTCCGGAGCAAAAAAGACAAACGTCCAGCTTTTGCTGCCACAGCAAAGGTGCCAGCGGGGAAAAGTAATGCTGGTTCTCACTGCCTCCTGGAACTCTTTGAAATGCCACAGACAATTTTGCACTCTCTGCTTTCCTGCAGACTCCATCCTCAAAAGCACCTGTTTTTGCTTTCGGCAGCCTCCGGAGCAAAAAAGACAAACGTCCAGCTTTTGCTGCCACAGCAAAGGTGCCAGCGGGGAAAAGTAATGCTGGTTCTCACTGCCTCCTGGAACCCTTTCAAATGCCACAGACAATTTGGCCCTCTCTGCTTTCCTGCGGACTCCATCCTCAAAAGCACCTGTTTTCGCTTTCGACATCCTCAGGAGCAAAAAAGACAAACGTCCAGCTTTTGCTGCCACAGCAAAGGTGCCAGCGGGGAAAAGTAATGCTGGTTCTCACTGCCTCCTGGAACCCTTTCAAATGCCACAGACAATTTGGCCCTCTCTGCTTTCCTGCGGACTCCATCCTCAAAAGCACTTGTTTTTCTTTCGGCAATTTCCGGAGCAAAAAAGACAAACGTCCAGCTTTTGCTGCCACAGCAAAGGTGCCAGCGGGGAAAAGTGATGCTGGTTCTCACTGCCTCCTGGAACCCTTTCAAATGCAACAGACAATTTGGCCCTCTCTGCTTTCCTGCGGACTCCATCCTCAAAAGCACCTGTTTTTGCTTTCGGCAGCCTCCGGAGCAAAAAAGACAAACGTCCAGCTTTTGCTGCCACAGCAAAGGTGCCAGCGGAGAAAAGTAATGCTGGTTCTCACTGCCTCCTGGAACCCTTTAAAATGCCACAGTCAATTTGGCTCTCTCTGCTTTCCTGCGGACTCCATCCTCAAAAGCACCTATTTTCGCTTTCGGCAGCCTCCGGAGCAAAAAAGACAAACGTCCAGCTTTTGCTGCCACAGCAAAGGTGCCAGCGGGGAAAAGTAATGCTGGTTCTCACTGCCTCCTGGAACTCTTTGAAATGCCACAGACAATTTTGCACTCTCTGCTTTCCTGCGGACTCCATCCTCAAAAGCACCTGTTTTCGCTTTCGGCAACCTCCGGAGCAAAAAAGACAAACGTCGAGCTTTTGCTGCCACAGCAAAGGTGCCAGCGGGGAAAAGTAATGCTGGTTCTCACTGCCTCCTGGAACTCTTTCAAATGCCCGAGAAAATTTGGCCCTATCTGCTTTCCTGCGGACTCTATCCTCAAAAGCATCTCTTTTCGCTTTCGGCAGCCTCCGGAGCAAAAAAGACAAACGTCCAGCTTTTGCTGCCACAGCAAAGGTGCCAGCGGGGAAAAGTAATGCTGGTTCTCACTGCCTCCTGGAACTCTTTCAAATGCCACAGACAATTTTGCACTCTCTGCTTTCCTGCGGACTCCATCCTCAAAAGCACCTGTTTTTGCTTTCGGCAGCCTCCGGAGCAAAAAAGACAAACGTCCAGCTTTTGCTGCCACAGCAAAGGTGCCAGCGGGGAAAAGTGATGCTGGTTCTCACTGCCTCCTGGAACCCTTTCAAATGCCCCAGACAATTTGGCCCTCTCTGCTTTCCTGCGGACTCCATCCTCAAAAGCACTTGTTTTCGCTTTCGGCAGCCTCAGGAGCAAAAAAGACAAACGTCCAGCTTTTGCTGCCACAGCAAAGGTGCCAGCGGGGAAAAGTGATGCTGGTTCTCACTGCCTCCTGGAACCCTTTCAAATGCACCACACAATTTGGCCCTCTCTGCTTTCCTGCGGACTCCATCCTCAAAAGCACCTGTTTTCGCTTTCGGCAGCCTCCGGAGCAAAAAAGACAAACGTCCAGCTTTTGCTGCCACAGCAAAGGTGCCAGCGGGGAAAAGTAATGCTGGTTCTCACTTCCTCCTGGAACCCTTTCAAATGCCACAGTCAATTTGGCTCTCTCTGCTTTCCTGCGGACTCCATCATCAAAGGCACCTGTTTTTGCTTTCGGCAGCCTCCGGAGCAAAAAAGACAAACGTCCAGCTTTTGCTGCCACAGCAAAGGTGCCAGCGGGGAAAAGTAATGCTGGTTCTCACTGCCTCCTGGAACCCTTTCAAATGCCACAGACAATTTGGCCCTCTCTGCTTTCCTGCGGACTCCATCCTCAAAAGCACTTGTTTTCTCTTTCGGCAACCTCCGGAGCAAAAAAGACAAACGTCCAGCTTTTGCTGCCACAGCAAAGGTGCCAGCGGGGAAAAGTGATGCTGGTTCTCACTGCCTCCTGGAACCCTTTCAAATGCAACACACAATTTGGCCCTCTCTGCTTTCCTGCGGACTCCATCCTCAAAAGCACCTGTTTTCGCTTTCGGCAGCCTCCGGAGCAAAAAAGACAAACGTCCAGCTTTTGCTGCCACAGCAAAGGTGCCAGCGGAGAAAAGTGATGCTGGTTCTCACTGCCTCCTGGAACCCTTTAAAATGCCACAGTCAATTTGGCTCTCTCTGCTTTCCTGCGGACTCCATCCTCAAAAGCACCTATTTTCGCTTTCGGCAGCCTCCGGAGCAAAAAAGACAAACGTCCAGCTTTTGCTGCCACAGCAAAGGTGCCAGCGGGGAAAAGTAATGCTGGTTCTCACTGCCTCCTGGAACTCTTTGAAATGCCACAGACAATTTTGCACTCTCTGCTTTCCTGCAGACTCCATCCTCAAAAGCACCTGTTTTTGCTTTCGGCAGCCTCCGGAGCAAAAAAGACAAACGTCCAGCTTTTGCTGCCACAGCAAAGGTGCCAGCGGGGAAAAGTAATGCTGGTTCTCACTGCCTCCTGGAACCCTTTCAAATGCCACAGACAATTTGGCCCTCTCTGCTTTCCTGCGGACTCCATCCTCAAAAGCACCTGTTTTCGCTTTCGACATCCTCAGGAGCAAAAAAGACAAACGTCCAGCTTTTGCTGCCACAGCAAAGGTGCCAGCGGGGAAAAGTAATGCTGGTTCTCACTGCCTCCTGGAACCCTTTCAAATGCCACAGACAATTTGGCCCTCTCTGCTTTCCTGCGGACTCCATCCTCAAAAGCACCTGTTTTTGCTTTCGGCAGCCTCCGGAGCAAAAAAGACAAACGTCCAGCTTTTGCTGCCACAGCAAAGGTGCCAGCGGGGAAAAGTGATGCTGGTTCTCACTGCCTCCTGGAACTCTTTCAAATGCCCCAGAAAATTTGGCCCTCTCTGCTTTCCTGCGGACTCCATCCTCAAAAGCATCTCTTTTCGCTTTCGGCAGCCTCTGGAGGAAAAAAGACAAACGTCCAGCTTTTGCTGCCACAGCAAAGGTGCCAGCGGGGAAAAGTAATGCTGGTTCTCACTTCCTCCTGGAACTCTTTCAAATGCCACAGACAATTTTGCACTCTCTGCTTTCCTGCGGACTCCATCCTCAAAAGCACCTGTTTTTGCTTTCGGCAGCCTCCGGAGCAAAAAAGACAAACGTCTAGCTTTTGCTGCCACAGCAAAGGTGCCAGCGGGGAAAAGTAATGCTGGTTCTCACTTCCTCCTGGAACTCTTTCAAATGCCACAGACAATTTGGCCCTCTCTGCTTTCCTGCGGACTCCATCCTCAAAAGCACTTGTTTTCTCTTTCGGCAACCTCCGGAGCAAAAAAGACAAACGTCCAGCTTTTGCTGCCACAGCAAAGGTGCCAGCGGGGAAAAGTGATGCTGGTTCTCACTGCCTCCTGGAACCCTTTCAAATGCACCACACAATTTGGCCCTCTCTGCTTTCCTGCGGACTCCATCCTCAAAAGCACCTGTTTTCGCTATCGGCAACCTCCGGAGCAAAAAAGACAAACGTCCAGCTTTTGCTGCCACAGCAAAGGTGCCAGCGGGGAAAAGTAATGCTGGTTCTCACTGCCTCCTGGAACTCTTTCAAATGCCCGAGAAAATTTGGCCCTATCTGCTTTCCTGCGGACTCTATCCTCAAAAGCATCTCTTTTCGCTTTCGGCAGCCTCCGGAGCAAAAAAGACAAACGTCCAGCTTTTGCTGCCACAGCAAAGGTGCCAGCGGGGAAAAGTAATGCTGGTTCTCACTGCCTCCTGGAACTCTTTCAAATGCCACAGACAATTTTGCACTCTCTGCTTTCCTGCGGACTCCAACCTCAAAAGCACCTGTTTTTGCTTTCGGCAGCCTCCGGAGCAAAAAAGACAAACGTCCAGCTTTTGCTGCCACAGCAAAGGTGCCAGCGGGGAAAAGTGATGCTGGTTCTCACTGCCTCCTGGAACCCTTTCAAATGCCCCAGACAATTTGTTCCTCTCTGCTTTCCTGCGGACTCCATCCTCAAAAGCACCTGTTTTCGCTTTCGGCAGCCTCCGGAGCAAAAAAGACAAACGTCCAGCTTTTGCTGCCACAGCAAAGGTGCCAGCGGGGAAAAGTAATGCTGGTTCTCACTTCCTCCTGGAACCCTTTCAAATGCCACAGTCAATTTGGCTCTCTCTGCTTTCCTGCGGACTCCATCCTCAAAAGCACCTGTTTTCGCTTTCGGCAGCCTCCGGAGCAAAAAAGACAAACGTCCAGCTTTTGCTGCCACAGCAAAGGTGCCAGCGGAGAAAAGTAATGCTGGTTCTCACTGCCTCCTGGAACCCTTTAAAATGCCACAGACAATTTGGCCCTCTCTGCTTTCCTGAGGACTCCATCCTCAAAAGCACCTGTTTTCGCTTTCGGCAGCCTCCGGAGCAAAAAAGACAAACGTCCAGCTTTTGCTGCCACAGCAAAGGTGCCAGCGGGGAAAAGTAATGCTGGTTCTCACTGCCTCCTGGAACTCTTTGAAATGCCACAGACAATTTTGCACTCTCTGCTTTCCTGCAGACTCCATCCTCAAAAGCACCTGTTTTTGCTTTCGGCAGCCTCCGGAGCAAAAAAGACAAACGTCCAGCTTTTGCTGCCACAGCAAAGGTGCCAGCGGGGAAAAGTAATGCTGGTTCTCACTGCCTCCTGGAACTCTTTCAAATGCCCGAGAAAATTTGGCCCTATCTGCTTTCCTGCGGACTCTATCCTCAAAAGCATCTCTTTTCGCTTTCGGCAGCCTCCGGAGCAAAAAAGACAAACGTCCAGCTTTTGCTGCCACAGCAAAGGTGCCAGCGGGGAAAAGTAATGCTGGTTCTCACTGCCTCCTGGAACTCTTTCAAATGCCACAGACAATTTTGCACTCTCTGCTTTCCTGCGGACTCCAACATCAAAAGCACCTGTTTTTGCTTTCGGCAGCCTCCGGAGCAAAAAAGACAAACGTCCAGCTTTTGCTGCCACAGCAAAGGTGCCAGCGGGGAAAAGTGATGCTGGTTCTCACTGCCTCCTGGAACCCTTTCAAATGCCCCAGACAATTTGGCCCTCTCTGCTTTCCTGCGGACTCCATCCTCAAAAGCACTTGTTTTTGCTTTCGGCAGCCTCAGGAGCAAAAAAGACAAACGTCCAGCTTTTGCTGCCACAGCAAAGGTGCCAGCGGGGAAAAGTGATGCTGGTTCTCACTGCCTCCTGGAACCCTTTCAAATGCACCACACAATTTGGCCCTCTCTGCTTTCCTGCGGACTCCATCCTCAAAAGCACCTGTTTTCGCTTTCGGCAGCCTCCGGAGCAAAAAAGACAAACGTCCAGCTTTTGCTGCCACAGCAAAGGTGCCAGAGGGGAAAAGTAATGCTGGTTCTCACTTCCTCCTGGAACCCTTTCAAATGCCACAGTCAATTTGGCTCTCTCTGCTTTCCTGCGGACTCCATCCTCAAAAGCACCTGTTTTCGCTTTCGGCAGCCTCCGGAGCAAAAAAGACAAACGTCCAGCTTTTGCTGCCACAGCAAAGGTGCCAGCGGAGAAAAGTAATGCTGGTTCTCACTGCCTCCTGGAACCCTTTAAAATGCCACAGACAATTTGGCCCTCTCTGCTTTCCTGAGGACTCCATCCTCAAAAGCACCTGTTTTCGCTTTCGGCAGCCTCCGGAGCAAAAAAGACAAACGTCCAGCTTTTGCTGCCACAGCAAAGGTGCCAGCGGGGAAAAGTAATGCTGGTTCTCACTGCCTCCTGGAACTCTTTGAAATGCCACAGACAATTTTGCACTCTCTGCTTTCCTGCAGACTCCATCCTCAAAAGCACCTGTTTTTGCTTTCGGCAGCCTCCGGAGCAAAAAAGACAAACGTCCAGCTTTTGCTGCCACAGCAAAGGTGCCAGCGGGGAAAAGTAATGCTGGTTCTCACTGCCTCCTGGAACTCTTTCAAATGCCCGAGAAAATTTGGCCCTATCTGCTTTCCTGCGGACTCTATCCTCAAAAGCATCTCTTTTCGCTTTCGGCAGCCTCCGGAGCAAAAAAGACAAACGTCCAGCTTTTGCTGCCACAGCAAAGGTGCCAGCGGGGAAAAGTAATGCTGGTTCTCACTGCCTCCTGGAACTCTTTCAAATGCCACAGACAATTTTGCACTCTCTGCTTTCCTGCGGACTCCAACCTCAAAAGCACCTGTTTTTGCTTTCGGCAGCCTCCGGAGCAAAAAAGACAAACGTCCAGCTTTTGCTGCCACAGCAAAGGTGCCAGCGGGGAAAAGTGATGCTGGTTCTCACTGCCTCCTGGAACCCTTTCAAATGCCCCAGACAATTTGGCCCTCTCTGCTTTCCTGCGGACTCCATCCTCAAAAGCACTTGTTTTTGCTTTCGGCAGCCTCAGGAGCAAAAAAGACAAACGTCCAGCTTTTGCTGCCACAGCAAAGGTGCCAGCGGGGAAAAGTGATGCTGGTTCTCACTGCCTCCTGGAACCCTTTCAAATGCACCACACAATTTGGCCCTCTCTGCTTTCCTGCGGACTCCATCCTCAAAAGCACCTGTTTTCGCTTTCGGCAGCCTCCGGAGCAAAAAAGACAAACGTCCAGCTTTTGCTGCCACAGCAAAGGTGCCAGAGGGGAAAATTAATGCTGGTTCTCACTTCCTCCTGGAACCCTTTCAAATGCCACAGTCAATTTGGCTCTCTCTGCTTTCCTGCGGACTCCATCCTCAAAAGCACCTGTTTTCGCTTTCGGCAGCCTCCGGAGCAAAAAAGACAAACGTCCAGCTTTTGTTGCCACAGCAAAGGTGCCAGCGGAGAAAAGTAATGCTGGTTCTCACTGCCTCCTGGAACCCTTTAAAATGCCACAGACAATTTGGCCCTCTCTGCTTTCCTGAGGACTCCATCCTCAAAAGCACCTGTTTTCGCTTTCGGCAGCCTCCGGAGCAAAAAAGACAAACGTCCAGCTTTTGCTGCCACAGCAAAGGTGCCAGCGGGGAAAAGTAATGCTGGTTCTCACTGCCTCCTGGAACTCTTTGAAATGCCACAGACAATTTTGCACTCTCTGCTTTCCTGCAGACTCCATCCTCAAAAGCACCTGTTTTTGCTTTCGGCAGCCTCCGGAGCAAAAAAGACAAACGTCCAGCTTTTGCTGCCACAGCAAAGGTGCCAGCGGGGAAAAGTAATGCTGGTTCTCACTGCCTCCTGGAACCCTTTCAAATGCCACAGACAATTTGGCCCTCTCTGCTTTCCTGCGGACTCCATCCTCAAAAGCACCTGTTTTCGCTTTCGACATCCTCAGGAGCAAAAAAGACAAACGTCCAGCTTTTGCTGCCACAGCAAAGGTGCCAGCGGGGAAAAGTAATGCTGGTTCTCACTGCCTCCTGGAACCCTTTCAAATGCCACAGACAATTTGGCCCTCTCTGCTTTCCTGCGGACTCCATCCTCAAAAGCACTTGTTTTTCTTTCGGCAATTTCCGGAGCAAAAAAGACAAACGTCCAGCTTTTGCTGCCACAGCAAAGGTGCCAGCGGGGAAAAGTGATGCTGGTTCTCACTGCCTCCTGGAACCCTTTCAAATGCCACAGACAATTTGGCCCTCTCTGCTTTCCTGCGGACTCCATCCTCAAAAGCACCTGTTTTTGCTTTCGGCAGCCTCCGGAGCAAAAAAGACAAACGTCCAGCTTTTGCTGCCACAGCAAAGGTGCCAGCGGAGAAAAGTAATGCTGGTTCTCACTTCCTCCTGGAACTCTTTCAAATGCCACAGACAATTTGGCCCTCTCTGCTTTCCTGCGGACTCCATCCTCAAAAGCACTTGTTTTCTCTTTCGGCAACCTCCGGAGCAAAAAAGACAAACGTCCAGCTTTTGCTGCCACAGCAAAGGTGCCAGCGGGGAAAAGTGATGCTGGTTCTCACTGCCTCCTGGAACCCTTTCAAATGCACCACACAATTTGGCCCTCTCTGCTTTCCTGCGGACTCCATCCTCAAAAGCACCTGTTTTCGCTTTCGGCAACCTCCGGAGCAAAAAAGACAAACGTCCAGCTTTTGCTGCCACAGCAAAGGTGCCAGCGGGGAAAAGTAATGCTGGTTCTCACTGCCTCCTGGAACTCTTTCAAATGCCCGAGAAAATTTGGCCCTATCTGCTTTCCTGCGGACTCTATCCTCAAAAGCATCTCTTTTCGCTTTCGGCAGCCTCCGGAGCAAAAAAGACAAACGTCCAGCTTTTGCTGCCACAGCAAAGGTGCCAGCGGGGAAAAGTAATGCTGGTTCTCACTGCCTCCTGGAACTCTTTCAAATGCCACAGACAATTTTGCACTCTCTGCTTTCCTGCGGACTCCATCCTCAAAAGCACCTGTTTTTGCTTTCGGCAGCCTCCGGAGCAAAAAAGACAAACGTCCAGCTTTTGCTGCCACAGCAAAGGTGCCAGCGGGGAAAAGTGATGCTGGTTCTCACTGCCTCCTGGAACCCTTTCAAATGCCCCAGACAATTTGGCCCTCTCTGCTTTCCTGCGGACTCCATCCTCAAAAGCACTTGTTTTCGCTTTCGGCAGCCTCAGGAGCAAAAAAGACAAACGTCCAGCTTTTGCTGCCACAGCAAAGGTGCCAGCGGGGAAAAGTGATGCTGGTTCTCACTGCCTCCTGGAACCCTTTCAAATGCACCACACAATTTGGCCCTCTCTGCTTTCCTGCGGACTCCATCCTCAAAAGCACCTGTTTTCGCTTTCGGCAGCCTCCGGAGCAAAAAAGACAAACGTCCAGCTTTTGCTGCCACAGCAAAGGTGCCAGCGGGGAAAAGTAATGCTGGTTCTCACTTCCTCCTGGAACCCTTTCAAATGCCACAGTCAATTTGGCTCTCTCTGCTTTCCTGCGGACTCCATCATCAAAGGCACCTGTTTTTGCTTTCGGCAGCCTCCGGAGCAAAAAAGACAAACGTCCAGCTTTTGCTGCCACAGCAAAGGTGCCAGCGGGGAAAAGTAATGCTGGTTCTCACTGCCTCCTGGAACCCTTTCAAATGCCCCAGACAATTTGGCCCTCTCTGCTTTCCTGCGGACTCCATCCTCAAAAGCACTTGTTTTCTCTTTCGGCAACCTCCGGAGCAAAAAAGACAAACGTCCAGCTTTTGCTGCCACAGCAAAGGTGCCAGCGGGGAAAAGTGATGCTGGTTCTCACTGCCTCCTGGAACCCTTTCAAATGCAAAACACAATTTGGCCCTCTCTGCTTTCCTGCGGACTCCATCCTCAAAAGCACCTGTTTTCGCTTTCGGCAGCCTCCGGAGCAAAAAAGACAAACGTCCAGCTTTTGCTGCCACAGCAAAGGTGCCAGCGGGGAAAAGTAATGCTGGTTCTCACTGCCTCCTGGAACCCTTTCAAATGCCACAGACAATTTGGCCCTCTCTGCTTTCCTGCGGACTCCATCCTCAAAAGCACCTATTTTCGCTTTCGGCAGCCTCCGGAGCAAAAAAGACAAACGTCCAGCTTTTGCTGCCACAGCAAAGGTGCCAGCGGAGAAAAGTAATGCTGGTTCTCACTGCCTCCTGGAACCCTTTAAAATGCCACAGTCAATTTGGCTCTCTCTGCTTTCCTGCGGACTCCATCCTCAAAAGCACCTATTTTCGCTTTCGGCAGCCTCCGGAGCAAAAAAGACAAACGTCCAGCTTTTGCTGCCACAGCAAAGGTGCCAGCGGGGAAAAGTAATGCTGGTTCTCACTGCCTCCTGGAACTCTTTCAAATGCCCGAGAAAATTTGGCCCTATCTGCTTTCCTGCGGACTCTATCCTCAAAAGCATCTCTTTTCGCTTTCGGCAGCCTCCGGAGCAAAAAAGACAAACGTCCAGCTTTTGCTGCCACAGCAAAGGTGCCAGCGGGGAAAAGTAATGCTGGTTCTCACTGCCTCCTGGAACTCTTTCAAATGCCACAGACAATTTTGCACTCTCTGCTTTCCTGCGGACTCCATCCTCAAAAGCACCTGTTTTTGCTTTCGGCAGCCTCCGGAGCAAAAAAGACAAACGTCCAGCTTTTGCTGCCACAGCAAAGGTGCCAGCGGGGAAAAGTGATGCTGCTTCTCACTGCCTCCTGGAACCCTTTCAAATGCCCCAGACAATTTGGCCCTCTCTGCTTTCCTGCGGACTCCATCCTCAAAAGCACTTGTTTTCTCTTTCGGCAACCTCCGGAGCAAAAAAGACAAACGTCCAGCTTTTGCTGCCACAGCAAAGGTGCCAGCGGGGAAAAGTAATGCTGGTTCTCACTGCCTCCTGGAACCCTTTCAAATGCCACAGACAATTTGGCCCTCTCTGCTTTCCTGCGGACTCCATCCTCAAAAGCACCTATTTTCGCTTTCGGCAGCCTCCGGAGCAAAAAAGACAAACGTCCAGCTTTTGCTGCCACAGCAAAGGTGCCAGCGGAGAAAAGTAATGCTGGTTCTCACTGCCTCCTGGAACCCTTTAAAATGCCACAGTCAATTTGGCTCTCTCTGCTTTCCTGCGGACTCCATCCTCAAAAGCACCTATTTTCGCTTTCGGCAGCCTCCGGAGCAAAAAAGACAAACGTCCAGCTTTTGCTGCCACAGCAAAGGTGCCAGCGGGGAAAAGTAATGCTGGTTCTCACTGCCTCCTGGAACTCTTTCAAATGCCCGAGAAAATTTGGCCCTATCTGCTTTCCTGCGGACTCTATCCTCAAAAGCATCTCTTTTCGCTTTCGGCAGCCTCCGGAGCAAAAAAGACAAACGTCCAGCTTTTGCTGCCACAGCAAAGGTGCCAGCGGGGAAAAGTAATGCTGGTTCTCACTGCCTCCTGGAACTCTTTCAAATGCCACAGACAATTTTGCACTCTCTGCTTTCCTGCGGACTCCATCCTCAAAAGCACCTGTTTTTGCTTTCGGCAGCCTCCGGAGCAAAAAAGACAAACGTCCAGCTTTTGCTGCCACAGCAAAGGTGCCAGCGGGGAAAAGTGATGCTGCTTCTCACTGCCTCCTGGAACCCTTTCAAATGCCCCAGACAATTTGGCCCTCTCTGCTTTCCTGCGGACTCCATCCTCAAAAGCACTTGTTTTCTCTTTCGGCAACCTCCGGAGCAAAAAAGACAAACGTCCAGCTTTTGCTGCCACAGCAAAGGTGCCAGCGGGGAAAAGTGATGCTGGTTCTCACTGCCTCCTGGAACCCTTTCAAATGCCACAGACAATTTGGCCCTCTCTGCTTTCCTGAGGACTCCATCCTCAAAAGCACCTGTTTTCGCTTTCGGCAGCCTCCGGAGCAAAAAAGACAAACGTCCAGCTTTTGCTGCCACAGCAAAGGTGCCAGCGGAGAAAAGTAATGCTGGTTCTCACTGCCTCCTGGAACCCTTTAAAATGCCACAGTCAATTTGGCTCTCTCTGCTTTCCTGCGGACTCCATCCTCAAAAGCACCTATTTTCGCTTTCGGCAGCCTCCGGAGCAAAAAAGACAAACGTCCAGCTTTTGCTGCCACAGCAAAGGTGCCAGCGGGGAAAAGTAATGCTGGTTCTCACTGCCTCCTGGAACTCTTTGAAATGCCACAGACAATTTTGCACTCTCTGCTTTCCTGCAGACTCCATCCTCAAAAGCACCTGTTTTTGCTTTCGGCAGCCTCCGGAGCAAAAAAGACAAACGTCCAGCTTTTGCTGCCACAGCAAAGGTGCCAGCGGGGAAAAGTAATGCTGGTTCTCACTGCCTCCTGGAACCCTTTCAAATGCCACAGACAATTTGGCCCTCTCTGCTTTCCTGCGGACTCCATCCTCAAAAGCACCTGTTTTCGCTTTCGACATCCTCAGGAGCAAAAAAGACAAACGTCCAGCTTTTGCTGCCACAGCAAAGGTGCCAGCGGGGAAAAGTAATGCTGGTTCTCACTGCCTCCTGGAACCCTTTCAAATGCCACAGACAATTTGGCCCTCTCTGCTTTCCTGCGGACTCCATCCTCAAAAGCACTTGTTTTTCTTTCGGCAACCTCCGGAGCAAAAAAGACAAACGTCCAGCTTTTGCTGCCACAGCAAAGGTGCCAGCGGGGAAAAGTGATGCTGGTTCTCACTGCCTCCTGGAACCCTTTCAAATGCCACAGACAATTTGGCCCTCTCTGCTTTCCTGCGGACTCCA
Source organism: Vanellus vanellus (assembly GCF_965231255.1). Taxonomy (NCBI): domain Eukaryota; kingdom Metazoa; phylum Chordata; class Aves; order Charadriiformes; family Charadriidae; genus Vanellus; species Vanellus vanellus. The sequence continues at coordinate 307,795 of NW_028128747.1, read as the reverse complement.
TCCTCAAAAGCACCTGTTTTCGCTTTCGGCAGCCTCCGGAGCAAAAAAGACAAACGTCCAGCTTTTGCTGCCACAGCAAAGGTGCCAGCGGGGAAAAGTAATGCTGGTTCTCACTGCCTCCTGGAACCCTTTCAAATGCCACAGACAATTTGGCCCTCTCTGCTTTCCTGAGGACTCCATCCTCAAAAGCACCTGTTTTCGCTTTCGGCAGCCTCCGGAGCAAAAAAGACAAACGTCCAGCTTTTGCTGCCACAGCAAAGGTGCCAGCGGAGAAAAGTAATGCTGGTTCTCACTGCCTCCTGGAACCCTTTAAAATGCCACAGTCAATTTGGCTCTCTCTGCTTTCCTGCGGACTCCATCCTCAAAAGCACCTATTTTCGCTTTCGGCAGCCTCCGGAGCAAAAAAGACAAACGTCCAGCTTTTGCTGCCACAGCAAAGGTGCCAGCGGGGAAAAGTAATGCTGGTTCTCACTGCCTCCTGGAACTCTTTGAAATGCCACAGACAATTTTGCACTCTCTGCTTTCCTGCAGACTCCATCCTCAAAAGCACCTGTTTTTGCTTTCGGCAGCCTCCGGAGCAAAAAAGACAAACGTCCAGCTTTTGCTGCCACAGCAAAGGTGCCAGCGGGGAAAAGTAATGCTGGTTCTCACTGCCTCCTGGAACCCTTTCAAATGCCACAGACAATTTGGCCCTCTCTGCTTTCCTGCGGACTCCATCCTCAAAAGCACCTGTTTTCGCTTTCGACATCCTCAGGAGCAAAAAAGACAAACGTCCAGCTTTTGCTGCCACAGCAAAGGTGCCAGCGGGGAAAAGTAATGCTGGTTCTCACTGCCTCCTGGAACCCTTTCAAATGCCACAGACAATTTGGCCCTCTCTGCTTTCCTGCGGACTCCATCCTCAAAAGCACTTGTTTTTCTTTCGGCAACCTCCGGAGCAAAAAAGACAAACGTCCAGCTTTTGCTGCCACAGCAAAGGTGCCAGCGGGGAAAAGTGATGCTGGTTCTCACTGCCTCCTGGAACTCTTTCAAATGCCACAGACAATTTGGCCCTCTCTGCTTTCCTACGGACTCCATCTTCAAAAGCACCTGTTTTCGCTTTCGGCAGCCTCCGGAGCAAAAAAGACAAACGTCCAGCTTTTGCTGCCACAGCAAAGGTGCCAGCGGGGAAAAGTAATGCTGGTTCTCACTGCCTCCTGGAACCCTTTCAAATGCCACAGACAATTTGGCCCTCTCTGCCTTCCTGCGGACTCCATCCTCAAAAGCACCTGTTTTCGCTTTCGACATCCTCAGGAGCAAAAAAGACAAACGTCCAGCTTTTGCTGCCACAGCAAAGGTGCCAGCGGGGAAAAGTAATGCTGGTTCTCACTGCCTCCTGGAACCCTTTCAAATGCCACAGACAATTTGGCCCTCTCTGCTTTCCTGCGGACTCCATCCTCAAAAGCACTTGTTTTTCTTTCGGCAATTTCCGGAGCAAAAAAGACAAACGTCCAGCTTTTGCTGCCACAGCAAAGGTGCCAGCGGGGAAAAGTGATGCTGGTTCTCACTGCCTCCTGGAACCCTTTCAAATGCCACAGACAATTTGGCCCTCTCTGCTTTCCTGCGGACTCCATCCTCAAAAGCACCTGTTTTTGCTTTCGGCAGCCTCCGGAGCAAAAAAGACAAACGTCCAGCTTTTGCTGCCACAGCAAAGGTGCCAGCGGAGAAAAGTAATGCTGGTTCTCACTGCCTCCTGGAACCCTTTAAAATGCCACAGTCAATTTGGCTCTCTCTGCTTTCCTGCGGACTCCATCCTCAAAAGCACCTATTTTCGCTTTCGGCAGCCTCCGGAGCAAAAAAGACAAACGTCCAGCTTTTGCTGCCACAGCAAAGGTGCCAGCGGGGAAAAGTAATGCTGGTTCTCACTGCCTCCTGGAACTCTTTGAAATGCCACAGACAATTTTGCACTCTCTGCTTTCCTGCGGACTCCATCCTCAAAAGCACCTGTTTTTGCTTTCGGCAGCCTCCGGAGCAAAAAAGACAAACGTCCAGCTTTTGCTGCCACAGCAAAGGTGCCAGCGGGGAAAAGTAATGCTGGTTCTCACTGCCTCCTGGAACTCTTTCAAATGCCCGAGAAAATTTGGCCCTATCTGCTTTCCTGCGGACTCTATCCTCAAAAGCATCTCTTTTCGCTTTCGGCAGCCTCCGGAGCAAAAAAGACAAACGTCCAGCTTTTGCTGCCACAGCAAAGGTGCCAGCGGGGAAAAGTAATGCTGGTTCTCACTTCCTCCTGGAACTCTTTCAAATGCCACAGACAATTTGGCCCTCTCTGCTTTCCTGCGGACTCCATCCTCAAAAGCACTTGTTTTCTCTTTCGGCAACCTCCGGAGCAAAAAAGACAAACGTCCAGCTTTTGCTGCCACAGCAAAGGTGCCAGCGGGGAAAAGTGATGCTGGTTCTCACTGCCTCCTGGAACCCTTTCAAATGCACCACACAATTTGGCCCTCTCTGCTTTCCTGCGGACTCCATCCTCAAAAGCACCTGTTTTCGCTTTCGGCAACCTCCGGAGCAAAAAAGACAAACGTCCAGCTTTTGCTGCCACAGCAAAGGTGCCAGCGGGGAAAAGTAATGCTGGTTCTCACTGCCTCCTGGAACTCTTTCAAATGCCCGAGAAAATTTGGCCCTATCTGCTTTCCTGCGGACTCTATCCTCAAAAGCATCTCTTTTCGCTTTCGGCAGCCTCCGGAGCAAAAAAGACAAACGTCCAGCTTTTGCTGCCACAGCAAAGGTGCCAGCGGGGAAAAGTGATGCTGGTTCTCACTGCCTCCTGGAACCCTTTCAAATGCCCCAGACAATTTGGCCCTCTCTGCTTTCCTGCGGACTCCATCCTCAAAAGCACTTGTTTTCGCTTTCGGCAGCCTCAGGAGCAAAAAAGACAAACGTCCAGCTTTTGCTGCCACAGCAAAGGTGCCAGCGGGGAAAAGTGATGCTGGTTCTCACTGCCTCCTGGAACCCTTTCAAATGCACCACACAATTTGGCCCTCTCTGCTTTCCTGCGGACTCCATCCTCAAAAGCACCTGTTTTCGCTTTCGGCAGCCTCCGGAGCAAAAAAGACAAACGTCCAGCTTTTGCTGCCACAGCAAAGGTGCCAGCGGGGAAAAGTAATGCTGGTTCTCACTTCCTCCTGGAACCCTTTCAAATGCCACAGTCAATTTGGCTCTCTCTGCTTTCCTGCGGACTCCATCATCAAAGGCACCTGTTTTTGCTTTCGGCAGCCTCCGGAGCAAAAAAGACAAACGTCCAGCTTTTGCTGCCACAGCAAAGGTGCCAGCGGGGAAAAGTAATGCTGGTTCTCACTGCCTCCTGGAACCCTTTCAAATGCCCCAGACAATTTGGCCCTCTCTGCTTTCCTGCGGACTCCATCCTCAAAAGCACTTGTTTTCTCTTTCGGCAACCTCCGGAGCAAAAAAGACAAACGTCCAGCTTTTGCTGCCACAGCAAAGGTGCCAGCGGGGAAAAGTGATGCTGGTTCTCACTGCCTCCTGGAACCCTTTCAAATGCAACACACAATTTGGCCCTCTCTGCTTTCCTGCAAACTCCATCCTCAAAAGCACCTGTTTTCGCTTTCGGCAGCCTCCGGAGCAAAAAAGACAAACGTCCAGCTTTTGCTGCCACAGCAAAGGTGCCAGCGGGGAAAAGTAATGCTGGTTCTCACTGCCTCCTGGAACCCTTTCAAATGCCACAGACAATTTGGCCCTCTCTGCTTTCCTGAGGACTCCATCCTCAAAAGCACCTGTTTTCGCTTTCGGCAGCCTCCGGAGCAAAAAAGACAAACGTCCAGCTTTTGCTGCCACAGCAAAGGTGCCAGCGGAGAAAAGTAATGCTGGTTCTCACTGCCTCCTGGAACCCTTTAAAATGCCACAGTCAATTTGGCTCTCTCTGCTTTCCTGCGGACTCCATCCTCAAAAGCACCTATTTTTGCTTTCGGCAGCCTCCGGAGCAAAAAAGACAAACGTCCAGCTTTTGCTGCCACAGCAAAGGTGCCAGCGGGGAAAAGTAATGCTGGTTCTCACTGCCTCCTGGAACTCTTTCAAATGCCCGAGAAAATTTGGCCCTATCTGCTTTCCTGCGGACTCTATCCTCAAAAGCATCTCTTTTCGCTTTCGGCAGCCTCCGGAGCAAAAAAGACAAACGTCCAGCTTTTGCTGCCACAGCAAAGGTGCCAGCGGGGAAAAGTGATGCTGCTTCTCACTGCCTCCTGGAACCCTTTCAAATGCCCCAGACAATTTGGCCCTCTCTGCTTTCCTGCGGACTCCATCCTCAAAAGCACTTGTTTTCTCTTTCGGCAACCTCCGGAGCAAAAAAGACAAACGTCCAGCTTTTGCTGCCACAGCAAAGGTGCCAGCGGGGAAAAGTGATGCTGGTTCTCACTGCCTCCTGGAACCCTTTCAAATGCCACAGACAATTTGGCCCTCTCTGCTTTCCTGAGGACTCCATCCTCAAAAGCACCTGTTTTCGCTTTCGGCAGCCTCCGGAGCAAAAAAGACAAACGTCCAGCTTTTGCTGCCACAGCAAAGGTGCCAGCGGAGAAAAGTAATGCTGGTTCTCACTGCCTCCTGGAACCCTTTAAAATGCCACAGTCAATTTGGCTCTCTCTGCTTTCCTGCGGACTCCATCCTCAAAAGCACCTATTTTCGCTTTCGGCAGCCTCCGGAGCAAAAAAGACAAACGTCCAGCTTTTGCTGCCACAGCAAAGGTGCCAGCGGGGAAAAGTAATGCTGGTTCTCACTGCCTCCTGGAACTCTTTGAAATGCCACAGACAATTTTGCACTCTCTGCTTTCCTGCAGACTCCATCCTCAAAAGCACCTGTTTTTGCTTTCGGCAGCCTCCGGAGCAAAAAAGACAAACGTCCAGCTTTTGCTGCCACAGCAAAGGTGCCAGCGGGGAAAAGTAATGCTGGTTCTCACTGCCTCCTGGAACCCTTTCAAATGCCACAGACAATTTGGCCCTCTCTGCTTTCCTGCGGACTCCATCCTCAAAAGCACCTGTTTTCGCTTTCGACATCCTCAGGAGCAAAAAAGACAAACGTCCAGCTTTTGCTGCCACAGCAAAGGTGCCAGCGGGGAAAAGTAATGCTGGTTCTCACTGCCTCCTGGAACCCTTTCAAATGCCACAGACAATTTGGCCCTCTCTGCTTTCCTGCGGACTCCATCCTCAAAAGCACTTGTTTTTCTTTCGGCAACCTCCGGAGCAAAAAAGACAAACGTCCAGCTTTTGCTGCCACAGCAAAGGTGCCAGCGGGGAAAAGTGATGCTGGTTCTCACTGCCTCCTGGAACCCTTTCAAATGCCACAGACAATTTGGCCCTCTCTGCTTTCCTGCGGACTCCATCCTCAAAAGCACCTGTTTTCGCTTTCGGCAGCCTCCGGAGCAAAAAAGACAAACGTCCAGCTTTTGCTGCCACAGCAAAGGTGCCAGCGGGGAAAAGTAATGCTGGTTCTCACTGCCTCCTGGAACCCTTTCAAATGCCACAGACAATTTGGCCCTCTCTGCTTTCCTGAGGACTCCATCCTCAAAAGCACCTGTTTTCGCTTTCGGCAGCCTCCGGAGCAAAAAAGACAAACGTCCAGCTTTTGCTGCCACAGCAAAGGTGCCAGCGGAGAAAAGTAATGCTGGTTCTCACTGCCTCCTGGAACCCTTTAAAATGCCACAGTCAATTTGGCTCTCTCTGCTTTCCTGCGGACTCCATCCTCAAAAGCACCTATTTTCGCTTTCGGCAGCCTCCGGAGCAAAAAAGACAAACGTCCAGCTTTTGCTGCCACAGCAAAGGTGCCAGCGGGGAAAAGTAATGCTGGTTCTCACTGCCTCCTGGAACTCTTTGAAATGCCACAGACAATTTTGCACTCTCTGCTTTCCTGCAGACTCCATCCTCAAAAGCACCTGTTTTTGCTTTCGGCAGCCTCCGGAGCAAAAAAGACAAACGTCCAGCTTTTGCTGCCACAGCAAAGGTGCCAGCGGGGAAAAGTAATGCTGGTTCTCACTGCCTCCTGGAACCCTTTCAAATGCCACAGACAATTTGGCCCTCTCTGCTTTCCTGCGGACTCCATCCTCAAAAGCACCTGTTTTCGCTTTCGACATCCTCAGGAGCAAAAAAGACAAACGTCCAGCTTTTGCTGCCACAGCAAAGGTGCCAGCGGGGAAAAGTAATGCTGGTTCTCACTGCCTCCTGGAACCCTTTCAAATGCCACAGACAATTTGGCCCTCTCTGCTTTCCTGCGGACTCCATCCTCAAAAGCACTTGTTTTTCTTTCGGCAACCTCCGGAGCAAAAAAGACAAACGTCCAGCTTTTGCTGCCACAGCAAAGGTGCCAGCGGGGAAAAGTGATGCTGGTTCTCACTGCCTCCTGGAACTCTTTCAAATGCCACAGACAATTTGGCCCTCTCTGCTTTCCTACGGACTCCATCTTCAAAAGCACCTGTTTTCACTTTCGGCAGCCTCCGGAGCAAAAAAGACAAACGTCCAGCTTTTGCTGCCACAGCAAAGGTGCCAGCGGGGAAAAGTGATGCTGGTTCTCACTGCCTCCTGGAACCCTTTCAAATGCCACAGACAATTTGGCCCTCTCTGCTTTCCTGCGGACTCCATCCTCAAAAGCACCTGTTTTTGCTTTCGGCAGCCTCCGGAGCAAAAAAGACAAACGTCCAGCTTTTGCTGCCACAGCAAAGGTGCCAGCGGGGAAAAGTGATGCTGGTTCTCACTGCCTCCTGGAACTCTTTCAAATGCCCCAGAAAATTTGGCCCTCTCTGCTTTCCTGCGGACTCCATCCTCAAAAGCATCTCTTTTCGCTTTCGGCAGCCTCCGGAGGAAAAAAGACAAACGTCCAGCTTTTGCTGCCACAGCAAAGGTGCCAGCGGGGAAAAGTAATGCTGGTTCTCACTTCCTCCTGGAACTCTTTCAAATGCCACAGACAATTTTGCACTCTCTGCTTTCCTGCGGACTCCATCCTCAAAAGCACCTGTTTTTGCTTTCGGCAGCCTCCGGAGCAAAAAAGACAAACGTCTAGCTTTTGCTGCCACAGCAAAGGTGCCAGCGGGGAAAAGTAATGCTGGTTCTCACTTCCTCCTGGAACTCTTTCAAATGCCACAGACAATTTGGCCCTCTCTGCTTTCCTGCGGACTCCATCCTCAAAAGCACTTGTTTTCTCTTTCGGCAACCTCCGGAGCAAAAAAGACAAACGTCCAGCTTTTGCTGCCACAGCAAAGGTGCCAGCGGGGAAAAGTGATGCTGGTTCTCACTGCCTCCTGGAACCCTTTCAAATGCACCACACAATTTGGCCCTCTCTGCTTTCCTGCGGACTCCATCCTCAAAAGCACCTGTTTTCGCTTTCGGCAACCTCCGGAGCAAAAAAGACAAACGTCCAGCTTTTGCTGCCACAGCAAAGGTGCCAGCGGGGAAAAGTAATGCTGGTTCTCACTGCCTCCTGGAACTCTTTCAAATGCCCGAGAAAATTTGGCCCTATCTGCTTTCCTGCGGACTCTATCCTCAAAAGCATCTCTTTTCGCTTTCGGCAGCCTCCGGAGCAAAAAAGACAAACGTCCAGCTTTTGCTGCCACAGCAAAGGTGCCAGCGGGGAAAAGTAATGCTGGTTCTCACTGCCTCCTGGAACTCTTTCAAATGCCACAGACAATTTTGCACTCTCTGCTTTCCTGCGGACTCCAACCTCAAAAGCACCTGTTTTTGCTTTCGGCAGCCTCCGGAGCAAAAAAGACAAACGTCCAGCTTTTGCTGCCACAGCAAAGGTGCCAGCGGGGAAAAGTGATGCTGGTTCTCACTGCCTCCTGGAACCCTTTCAAATGCCCCAGACAATTTGGCCCTCTCTGCTTTCCTGCGGACTCCATCCTCAAAAGCACCTGTTTTCGCTTTCGGCAGCCTCCGGAGCAAAAAAGACAAACGTCCAGCTTTTGCTGCCACAGCAAAGGTGCCAGCGGGGAAAAGTAATGCTGGTTCTCACTTCCTCCTGGAACCCTTTCAAATGCCACAGTCAATTTGGCTCTCTCTGCTTTCCTGAGGACTCCATCCTCAAAAGCACCTGTTTTCGCTTTCGGCAGCCTCCGGAGCAAAAAAGACAAACGTCCAGCTTTTGCTGCCACAGCAAAGGTGCCAGCGGAGAAAAGTAATGCTGGTTCTCACTGCCTCCTGGAACCCTTTAAAATGCCACAGACAATTTGGCCCTCTCTGCTTTCCTGAGGACTCCATCCTCAAAAGCACCTGTTTTCGCTTTCGGCAGCCTCCGGAGCAAAAAAGACAAACGTCCAGCTTTTGCTGCCACAGCAAAGGTGCCAGCGGGGAAAAGTAATGCTGGTTCTCACTGCCTCCTGGAACTCTTTGAAATGCCACAGACAATTTTGCACTCTCTGCTTTCCTGCAGACTCCATCCTCAAAAGCACCTGTTTTTGCTTTCGGCAGCCTCCGGAGCAAAAAAGACAAACGTCCAGCTTTTGCTGCCACAGCAAAGGTGCCAGCGGGGAAAAGTAATGCTGGTTCTCACTGCCTCCTGGAACTCTTTCAAATGCCCGAGAAAATTTGGCCCTATCTGCTTTCCTGCGGACTCTATCCTCAAAAGCATCTCTTTTCGCTTTCGGCAGCCTCCGGAGGAAAAAAGACAAACGTCCAGCTTTTGCTGCCACAGCAAAGGTGCCAGCGGGGAAAAGTAATGCTGGTTCTCACTGCCTCCTGGAACTCTTTCAAATGCCACAGACAATTTTGCACTCTCTGCTTTCCTGCGGACTCCAACCTCAAAAGCACCTGTTTTTGCTTTCGGCAGCCTCCGGAGCAAAAAAGACAAACGTCCAGCTTTTGCTGCCACAGCAAAGGTGCCAGCGGGGAAAAGTGATGCTGGTTCTCACTGCCTCCTGGAACCCTTTCAAATGCCCCAGACAATTTGGCCCTCTCTGCTTTCCTGCGGACTCCATCCTCAAAAGCACTTGTTTTCGCTTTCGGCAGCCTCAGGAGCAAAAAAGACAAACGTCCAGCTTTTGCTGCCACAGCAAAGGTGCCAGCGGGGAAAAGTAATGCTGGTTCTCACTGCCTCCTCGAACCCTTTCAAATGCACCACACAATTTGGCCCTCTCTGCTTTCCTGCGGACTCCATCCTCAAAAGCACCTGTTTTCGCTTTCGGCAGCCTCCGGAGCAAAAAAGACAAACGTCCAGCTTTTGCTGCCACAGCAAAGGTGCCAGAGGGGAAAAGTAATGCTGGTTCTCACTTCCTCCTGGAACCCTTTCAAATGCCACAGTCAATTTGGCTCTCTCTGCTTTCCTGCGGACTCCATCCTCAAAAGCACCTGTTTTCGCTTTCGGCAGCCTCCGGAGCAAAAAAGACAAACGTCCAGCTTTTGTTGCCACAGCAAAGGTGCCAGCGGAGAAAAGTAATGCTGGTTCTCACTGCCTCCTGGAACCCTTTAAAATGCCACAGACAATTTGGCCCTCTCTGCTTTCCTGAGGACTCCATCCTCAAAAGCACCTGTTTTCGCTTTCGGCAGCCTCCGGAGCAAAAAAGACAAACGTCCAGCTTTTGCTGCCACAGCAAAGGTGCCAGCGGGGAAAAGTAATGCTGGTTCTCACTGCCTCCTGGAACTCTTTGAAATGCCACAGACAATTTTGCACTCTCTGCTTTCCTGCAGACTCCATCCTCAAAAGCACCTGTTTTTGCTTTCGGCAGCCTCCGGAGCAAAAAAGACAAACGTCCAGCTTTTGCTGCCACAGCAAAGGTGCCAGCGGGGAAAAGTAATGCTGGTTCTCACTGCCTCCTGGAACCCTTTCAAATGCCACAGACAATTTGGCCCTCTCTGCTTTCCTGCGGACTCCATCCTCAAAAGCACCTGTTTTCGCTTTCGACATCCTCAGGAGCAAAAAAGACAAACGTCCAGCTTTTGCTGCCACAGCAAAGGTGCCAGCGGGGAAAAGTAATGCTGGTTCTCACTGCCTCCTGGAACCCTTTCAAATGCCACAGACAATTTGGCCCTCTCTGCTTTCCTGCGGACTCCATCCTCAAAAGCACCTGTTTTCGCTTTCGGCAGCCTCCGGAGCAAAAAAGACAAACGTCCAGCTTTTGCTGCCACAGCAAAGGTGCCAGCGGAGAAAAGTAATGCTGGTTCTCACTGCCTCCTGGAACCCTTTAAAATGCCACAGTCAATTTGGCTCTCTCTGCTTTCCTGCGGACTCCATCCTCAAAAGCACCTATTTTCGCTTTCGGCAGCCTCCGGAGCAAAAAAAGACAAACGTCCAGCTTTTGCTGCCACAGCAAAGGTGCCAGCGGGGAAAAGTAATGCTGGTTCTCACTGCCTCCTGGAACTCTTTGAAATGCCACAGACAATTTTGCACTCTCTGCTTTCCTGCAGACTCCATCCTCAAAAGCACCTGTTTTTGCTTTCGGCAGCCTCCGGAGCAAAAAAGACAAACGTCCAGCTTTTGCTGCCACAGCAAAGGTGCCAGCGGAGAAAAGTAATGCTGGTTCTCACTGCCTCCTGGAACCCTTTCAAATGCCACAGACAATTTGGCCCTCTCTGCTTTCCTGCGGACTCCATCCTCAAAAGCACTTGTTTTTCTTTCGGCAAACTCCGGAGCAAAAAAGACAAACGTCCAGCTTTTGCTGCCACAGCAAAGGTGCCAGCAGGGAAAAGTGATGCTGGTTCTCACTGCCTCCTGGAACTCTTTCAAATGCCACAGACAATTTGGCCCTCTCTGCTTTCCTACGGACTCCATCTTCAAAAGCACCTGTTTTCGCTTTCGGCAGCCTCCGGAGCAAAAAAGACAAACGTCCAGCTTTTGCTGCCACAGCAAAGGTGCCAGCGGGGAAAAGTAATGCTGGTTCTCACTGCCTCCTGGAACCCTTTCAAATGCCACAGACAATTTGGCCCTCTCTGCTTTCCTGAGGACTCCATCCTCAAAAGCACCTGTTTTCGCTTTCGGCAGCCTCCGGAGCAAAAAAGACAAACGTCCAGCTTTTGCTGCCACAGCAAAGGTGCCAGCGGAGAAAAGTGATGCTGGTTCTCACTGCCTCCTGGAACCCTTTAAAATGCCACAGTCAATTTGGCTCTCTCTGCTTTCCTGCGGACTCCATCCTCAAAAGCACCTATTTTCGCTTTCGGCAGCCTCCGGAGCAAAAAAGACAAACGTCCAGCTTTTGCTGCCACAGCAAAGGTGCCAGCGGGGAAAAGTAATGCTGGTTCTCACTGCCTCCTGGAACTCTTTGAAATGCCACAGACAATTTTGCACTCTCTGCTTTCCTGCAGACTCCATCCTCAAAAGCACCTGTTTTTGCTTTCGGCAGCCTCCGGAGCAAAAAAGACAAACGTCCAGCTTTTGCTGCCACAGCAAAGGTGCCAGCGGGGAAAAGTAATGCTGGTTCTCACTGCCTCCTGGAACCCTTTCAAATGCCACAGACAATTTGGCCCTCTCTGCTTTCCTGCGGACTCCATCCTCAAAAGCACCTGTTTTCGCTTTCGACATCCTCAGGAGCAAAAAAGACAAACGTCCAGCTTTTGCTGCCACAGCAAAGGTGCCAGCGGAGAAAAGTAATGCTGGTTCTCACTGCCTCCTGGAACCCTTTCAAATGCCACAGACAATTTGGCCCTCTCTGCTTTCCTGCGGACTCCATCCTCAAAAGCACTTGTTTTTCTTTCGGCAACCTCCGGAGCAAAAAAGACAAACGTCCAGCTTTTGCTGCCACAGCAAAGGTGCCAGCGGGGAAAAGTGATGCTGGTTCTCACTGCCTCCTGGAACCCTTTCAAATGCCACAGACAATTTGGCCCTCTCTGCTTTCCTGCGGACTCCATCCTCAAAAGCACCTGTTTTTGCTTTCGGCAGCCTCCGGAGCAAAAAAGACAAACGTCCAGCTTTTGCTGCCACAGCAAAGGTGCCAGCGGGGAAAAGTGATGCTGGTTCTCACTGCCTCCTGGAACTCTTTCAAATGCCCCAGAAAATTTGGCCCTCTCTGCTTTCCTGCGGACTCCATCCTCAAAAGCATCTCTTTTCGCTTTCGGCAGCCTCCGGAGGAAAAAAGACAAACGTCCAGCTTTTGCTGCCACAGCAAAGGTGCCAGCGGGGAAAAGTAATGCTGGTTCTCACTTCCTCCTGGAACTCTTTCAAATGCCACAGACAATTTTGCACTCTCTGCTTTCCTGCGGACTCCATCCTCAAAAGCACCTGTTTTTGCTTTCGGCAGCCTCCGGAGCAAAAAAGACAAACGTCTAGCTTTTGCTGCCACAGCAAAGGTGCCAGCGGGGAAAAGTAATGCTGGTTCTCACTTCCTCCTGGAACTCTTTCAAATGCCACAGACAATTTGGCCCTCTCTGCTTTCCTGCGGACTCCATCCTCAAAAGCACTTGTTTTCTCTTTCGGCAACCTCCGGAGCAAAAAAGACAAACGTCCAGCTTTTGCTGCCACAGCAAAGGTGCCAGCGGGGAAAAGTGATGCTGGTTCTCACTGCCTCCTGGAACCCTTTCAAATGCACCACACAATTTGGCCCTCTCTGCTTTCCTGCGGACTCCATCCTCAAAAGCACCTGTTTTCGCTTTCGGCAACCTCCGGAGCAAAAAAGACAAACGTCCAGCTTTTGCTGCCACAGCAAAGGTGCCAGCGGGGAAAAGTAATGCTGGTTCTCACTGCCTCCTGGAACTCTTTCAAATGCCCGAGAAAATTTGGCCCTATCTGCTTTCCTGCGGACTCTATCCTCAAAAGCATCTCTTTTCGCTTTCGGCAGCCTCCGGAGCAAAAAAGACAAACGTCCAGCTTTTGCTGCCACAGCAAAGGTGCCAGCGGGGAAAAGTAATGCTGGTTCTCACTGCCTCCTGGAACTCTTTCAAATGCCACAGACAATTTTGCACTCTCTGCTTTCCTGCGGACTCCAACCTCAAAAGCACCTGTTTTTGCTTTCGGCAGCCTCCGGAGCAAAAAAGACAAACGTCCAGCTTTTGCTGCCACAGCAAAGGTGCCAGCGGGGAAAAGTGATGCTGGTTCTCACTGCCTCCTGGAACCCTTTCAAATGCCCCAGACAATTTGGCCCTCTCTGCTTTCCTGCGGACTCCATCCTCAAAAGCACCTGTTTTCGCTTTCGGCAGCCTCCGGAGCAAAAAAGACAAACGTCCAGCTTTTGCTGCCACAGCAAAGGTGCCAGCGGGGAAAAGTAATGCTGGTTCTCACTTCCTCCTGGAACCCTTTCAAATGCCACAGTCAATTTGGCTCTCTCTGCTTTCCTGCGGACTCCATCCTCAAAAGCACCTGTTTTCGCTTTCGGCAGCCTCCGGAGCAAAAAAGACAAACGTCCAGCTTTTGCTGCCACAGCAAAGGTGCCAGCGGAGAAAAGTAATGCTGGTTCTCACTGCCTCCTGGAACCCTTTAAAATGCCACAGACAATTTGGCCCTCTCTGCTTTCCTGAGGACTCCATCCTCAAAAGCACCTGTTTTCGCTTTCGGCAGCCTCCGGAGCAAAAAAGACAAACGTCCAGCTTTTGCTGCCACAGCAAAGGTGCCAGCGGGGAAAAGTAATGCTGGTTCTCACTGCCTCCTGGAACTCTTTCAAATGCCACAGACAATTTTGCACTCTCTGCTTTCCTGCAGACTCCATCCTCAAAAGCACCTGTTTTTGCTTTCGGCAGCCTCCGGAGCAAAAAAGACAAACGTCCAGCTTTTGCTGCCACAGCAAAGGTGCCAGCGGGGAAAAGTAATGCTGGTTCTCACTGCCTCCTGGAACCCTTTCAAATGCCACAGACAATTTGGCCCTCTCTGCTTTCCTGCGGACTCCATCCTCAAAAGCACCTGTTTTCGCTTTCGACATCCTCAGGAGCAAAAAAGACAAACGTCCAGCTTTTGCTGCCACAGCAAAGGTGCCAGCGGAGAAAAGTAATGCTGGTTCTCACTGCCTCCTGGAACCCTTTCAAATGCCACAGACAATTTGGCCCTCTCTGCTTTCCTGCGGACTCCATCCTCAAAAGCACTTGTTTTTCTTTCGGCAACCTCCGGAGCAAAAAAGACAAACGTCCAGCTTTTGCTGCCACAGCAAAGGTGCCAGCGGGGAAAAGTGATGCTGGTTCTCACTGCCTCCTGGAACCCTTTCAAATGCCACAGACAATTTGGCCCTCTCTGCTTTCCTGCGGACTCCATCCTCAAAAGCACCTGTTTTTGCTTTCGGCAGCCTCCGGAGCAAAAAAGACAAACGTCCAGCTTTTGCTGCCACAGCAAAGGTGCCAGCGGGGAAAAGTGATGCTGGTTCTCACTGCCTCCTGGAACTCTTTCAAATGCCCCAGAAAATTTGGCCCTCTCTGCTTTCCTGCGGACTCCATCCTCAAAAGCATCTCTTTTCGCTTTCGGCAGCCTCCGGAGGAAAAAAGACAAACGTCCAGCTTTTGCTGCCACAGCAAAGGTGCCAGCGGGGAAAAGTAATGCTGGTTCTCACTTCCTCCTGGAACTCTTTCAAATGCCACAGACAATTTTGCACTCTCTGCTTTCCTGCGGACTCCATCCTCAAAAGCACCTGTTTTTGCTTTCGGCAGCCTCCGGAGCAAAAAAGACAAACGTCTAGCTTTTGCTGCCACAGCAAAGGTGCCAGCGGGGAAAAGTAATGCTGGTTCTCACTTCCTCCTGGAACTCTTTCAAATGCCACAGACAATTTGGCCCTCTCTGCTTTCCTGCGGACTCCATCCTCAAAAGCACTTGTTTTCTCTTTCGGCAACCTCCGGAGCAAAAAAGACAAACGTCCAGCTTTTGCTGCCACAGCAAAGGTGCCAGCGGGGAAAAGTGATGCTGGTTCTCACTGCCTCCTGGAACCCTTTCAAATGCACCACACAATTTGGCCCTCTCTGCTTTCCTGCGGACTCCATCCTCAAAAGCACCTGTTTTCGCTTTCGGCAACCTCCGGAGCAAAAAAGACAAACGTCCAGCTTTTGCTGCCACAGCAAAGGTGCCAGCGGGGAAAAGTAATGCTGGTTCTCACTGCCTCCTGGAACTCTTTCAAATGCCCGAGAAAATTTGGCCCTATCTGCTTTCCTGCGGACTCTATCCTCAAAAGCATCTCTTTTCGCTTTCGGCAGCCTCCGGAGCAAAAAAGACAAACGTCCAGCTTTTGCTGCCACAGCAAAGGTGCCAGCGGGGAAAAGTAATGCTGGTTCTCACTGCCTCCTGGAACTCTTTCAAATGCCACAGACAATTTTGCACTCTCTGCTTTCCTGCGGACTCCAACCTCAAAAGCACCTGTTTTTGCTTTCGGCAGCCTCCGGAGCAAAAAAGACAAACGTCCAGCTTTTGCTGCCACAGCAAAGGTGCCAGCGGGGAAAAGTGATGCTGGTTCTCACTGCCTCCTGGAACCCTTTCAAATGCCCCAGACAATTTGGCCCTCTCTGCTTTCCTGCGGACTCCATCCTCAAAAGCACCTGTTTTCGCTTTCGGCAGCCTCCGGAGCAAAAAAGACAAACGTCCAGCTTTTGCTGCCACAGCAAAGGTGCCAGCGGGGAAAAGTAATGCTGGTTCTCACTTCCTCCTGGAACCCTTTCAAATGCCACAGTCAATTTGGCTCTCTCTGCTTTCCTGCGGACTCCATCCTCAAAAGCACCTGTTTTCGCTTTCGGCAGCCTCCGGAGCAAAAAAGACAAACGTCCAGCTTTTGCTGCCACAGCAAAGGTGCCAGCGGAGAAAAGTAATGCTGGTTCTCACTGCCTCCTGGAACCCTTTAAAATGCCACAGACAATTTGGCCCTCTCTGCTTTCCTGAGGACTCCATCCTCAAAAGCACCTGTTTTCGCTTTCGGCAGCCTCCGGAGCAAAAAAGACAAACGTCCAGCTTTTGCTGCCACAGCAAAGGTGCCAGCGGGGAAAAGTAATGCTGGTTCTCACTGCCTCCTGGAACTCTTTGAAATGCCACAGACAATTTTGCACTCTCTGCTTTCCTGCAGACTCCATCCTCAAAAGCACCTGTTTTTGCTTTCGGCAGCCTCCGGAGCAAAAAAGACAAACGTCCAGCTTTTGCTGCCACAGCAAAGGTGCCAGCGGGGAAAAGTAATGCTGGTTCTCACTGCCTCCTGGAACTCTTTCAAATGCCCGAGAAAATTTGGCCCTATCTGCTTTCCTGCGCACTCTATCCTCAAAAGCATCTCTTTTCGCTTTCGGCAGCCTCCGGAGCAAAAAAGACAAACGTCCAGCTTTTGCTGCCACAGCAAAGGTGCCAGCGGGGAAAAGTAATGCTGGTTCTCACTGCCTCCTGGAACCCCTTCAAATGCCACAAACAATTTTGCACTCTCTGCTTTCCTGCGGACTCCAACCTCAAAAGCACCTGTTTTTGCTTTCGGCAGCCTCCGGAGCAAAAAAGACAAACGTCCAGCTTTTGCTGCCACAGCAAAGGTGCCAGCGGGGAAAAGTGATGCTGGTTCTCACTGCCTCCTGGAACCCTTTCAAATGCCCCAGACAATTTGGCCCTCTCTGCTTTCCTGCGGACTCCATCCTCAAAAGCACTTGTTTTCGCTTTCGGCAGCCTCAGGAGCAAAAAAGACAAACGTCCAGCTTTTGCTGCCACAGCAAAGGTGCCAGCGGGGAAAAGTGATGCTGGTTCTCACTGCCTCCTGGAACCCTTTCAAATGCACCACACAATTTGGCCCTCTCTGCTTTCCTGCGGACTCCATCCTCAAAAGCACCTGTTTTCGCTTTCGGCAGCCTCCGGAGCAAAAAAGACAAACGTCCAGCTTTTGCTGCCACAGCAAAGGTGCCAGAAGGGAAAAGTAATGCTGGTTCTCACTTCCTCCTGGAACCCTTTCAAATGCCACAGTCAATTTGGCTCTCTCTGCTTTCCTGCGGACTCCATTCTCAAAAGCACCTGTTTTCGCTTTCGGCAGCCTCCGGAGCAAAAAAGACAAACGTCCAGCTTTTGTTGCCACAGCAAAGGTGCCAGCGGAGAAAAGTAATGCTGGTTCTCACTGCCTCCTGGAACCCTTTAAAATGCCACAGACAATTTGGCCCTCTCTGCTTTCCTGAGGACTCCATCCTCAAAAGCACCTGTTTTCGCTTTCGGCAGCCTCCGGAGCAAAAAAGACAAACGTCCAGCTTTTGCTGCCACAGCAAAGGTGCCAGCGGGGAAAAGTAATGCTGGTTCTCACTGCCTCCTGGAACTCTTTGAAATGCCACAGACAATTTTGCACTCTCTGCTTTCCTGCAGACTCCATCCTCAAAAGCACCTGTTTTTGCTTTCGGCAGCCTCCGGAGCAAAAAAGACAAACGTCCAGCTTTTGCTGCCACAGCAAAGGTGCCAGCGGGGAAAAGTAATGCTGGTTCTCACTGCCTCCTGGAACCCTTTCAAATGCCACAGACAATTTGGCCCTCTCTGCTTTCCTGCGGACTCCATCCTCAAAAGCACCTGTTTTCGCTTTCGACATCCTCAGGAGCAAAAAAGACAAACGTCCAGCTTTTGCTGCCACAGCAAAGGTGCCAGCGGGGAAAAGTAATGCTGGTTCTCACTGCCTCCTGGAACCCTTTCAAATGCCACAGATAATTTGGCCCTCTCTGCTTTCCTGCGGACTCCATCCTCAAAAGCACTAGTTTTTCTTTCGGCAATTTCCGGAGCAAAAAAGACAAACGTCCAGCTTTTGCTGCCACAGCAAAGGTGCCAGCGGGGAAAAGTGATGCTGCTTCTCACTGCCTCCTGGAACCCTTTCAAATGCCACAGACAATTTGGCCCTCTCTGCTTTCCTGCGGACTCCATCCTCAAAAGCACCTGTTTTTGCTTTCGGCAGCCTCCGGAGCAAAAAAGACAAACGTCCAGCTTTTGCTGCCACAGCAAAGGTGCCAGCGGGGAAAAGTGATGCTGGTTCTCACTGCCTCCTGGAACCCTTTCAAATGCCCCAGACAATTTGGCCCTCTCTGCTTTCCTGCGGACTCCATCCTCAAAAGCACCTGTTTTCGCTTTCGGCAGCCTCCGGAGCAAAAAAGACAAACGTCCAGCTTTTGCTGCCACAGCAAAGGTGCCAGCGGGGAAAAGTAATGCTGGTTCTCACTGCCTCCTGGAACTCTTTCAAATGCCCCAGAAAATTTGGCCCTCTCTGCTTTCCTGCGGACTCCATCCTCAAAAGCATCTCTTTTCGCTTTCGGCAGCCTCCGGAGCAAAAAAGACAAACGTCCAGCTTTTGCTGCCACAGCAAAGGTGCCAGCGGGGAAAAGTAATGCTGGTTCTCACTGCCTCCTGGAACTCTTTGAAATGCCACAGACAATTTTGCACTCTCTGCTTTCCTGCAGACTCCATCCTCAAAAGCACCTGTTTTTGCTTTCGGCAGCCTCCGGAGCAAAAAAGACAAACGTCCAGCTTTTGCTGCCACAGCAAAGGTGCCAGCGGGGAAAAGTAATGCTGGTTCTCACTGCCTCCTGGAACCCTTTCAAATGCCACAGACAATTTGGCCCTCTCTGCTTTCCTGCGGACTCCATCCTCAAAAGCACCTGTTTTCGCTTTCGACATCCTCAGGAGCAAAAAAGACAAACGTCCAGCTTTTGCTGCCACAGCAAAGGTGCCAGCGGGGAAAAGTAATGCTGGTTCTCACTGCCTCCTGGAACCCTTTCAAATGCCACAGACAATTTGGCCCTCTCTGCTTTCCTGCGGACTCCATCCTCAAAAGCACTTGTTTTCTCTTTCGGCAACCTCCGGAGCAAAAAAGACAAACGTCCAGCTTTTGCTGCCACAGCAAAGGTGCCAGCGGGGAAAAGTGATGCTGGTTCTCACTGCCTCCTGGAACCCTTTCAAATGCACCACACAATTTGGCCCTCTCTGCTTTCCTGCGGACTCCATCCTCAAAAGCACCTGTTTTCGCTTTCGGCAACCTCCGGAGCAAAAAAGACAAACGTCCAGCTTTTGCTGCCACAGCAAAGGTGCCAGCGGGGAAAAGTAATGCTGGTTCTCACTGCCTCCTGGAACTCTTTCAAATGCCCGAGAAAATTTGGCCCTATCTGCTTTCCTGCGGACTCTATCCTCAAAAGCATCTCTTTTCGCTTTCGGCAGCCTCCGGAGCAAAAAAGACAAACGTCCAGCTTTTGCTGCCACAGCAAAGGTGCCAGCGGGGAAAAGTAATGCTGGTTCTCACTGCCTCCTGGAACTCTTTCAAATGCCACAGACAATTTTGCACTCTCTGCTTTCCTGCGGACTCCAACCTCAAAAGCACCTGTTTTTGCTTTCGGCAGCCTCCGGAGCAAAAAAGACAAACGTCCAGCTTTTGCTGCCACAGCAAAGGTGCCAGCGGGGAAAAGTGATGCTGGTTCTCACTGCCTCCTGGAACCCTTTCAAATGCCCCAGACAATTTGGCCCTCTCTGCTTTCCTGCGGACTCCATCCTCAAAAGCACCTGTTTTCGCTTTCGGCAGCCTCCGGAGCAAAAAAGACAAACGTCCAGCTTTTGCTGCCACAGCAAAGGTGCCAGCGGGGAAAAGTAATGCTGGTTCTCACTTCCTCCTGGAACCCTTTCAAATGCCACAGTCAATTTGGCTCTCTCTGCTTTCCTGCGGACTCCATCCTCAAAAGCACCTGTTTTCGCTTTCGGCAGCCTCCGGAGCAAAAAAGACAAACGTCCAGCTTTTGCTGCCACAGCAAAGGTGCCAGCGGAGAAAAGTAATGCTGGTTCTCACTGCCTCCTGGAACCCTTTAAAATGCCACAGACAATTTGGCCCTCTCTGCTTTCCTGAGGACTCCATCCTCAAAAGCACCTGTTTTCGCTTTCGGCAGCCTCCGGAGCAAAAAAGACAAACGTCCAGCTTTTGCTGCCACAGCAAAGGTGCCAGCGGGGAAAAGTAATGCTGGTTCTCACTGCCTCCTGGAACTCTTTGAAATGCCACAGACAATTTTGCACTCTCTGCTTTCCTGCAGACTCCATCCTCAAAAGCACCTGTTTTTGCTTTCGGCAGCCTCCGGAGCAAAAAAGACAAACGTCCAGCTTTTGCTGCCACAGCAAAGGTGCCAGCGGGGAAAAGTAATGCTGGTTCTCACTTCCTCCTGGAACTCTTTCAAATGCCCGAGAAAATTTGGCCCTATCTGCTTTCCTGCGGACTCTATCCTCAAAAGCATCTCTTTTCGCTTTCGGCAGCCTCCGGAGCAAAAAAGACAAACGTCCAGCTTTTGCTGCCACAGCAAAGGTGCCAGCGGGGAAAAGTAATGCTGGTTCTCACTGCCTCCTGGAACTCTTTCAAATGCCACAGACAATTTTGCACTCTCTGCTTTCCTGCGGACTCCAACCTCAAAAGCACCTGTTTTTGCTTTCGGCAGCCTCCGGAGCAAAAAAGACAAACGTCCAGCTTTTGCTGCCACAGCAAAGATGCCAGCGGGGAAAAGTGATGCTGGTTCTCACTGCCTCCTGGAACCCTTTCAAATGCCCCAGACAATTTGGCCCTCTCTGCTTTCCTGCGGACTCCATCCTCAAAAGCACTTGTTTTCGCTTTCGGCAGCCTCAGGAGCAAAAAAGACAAACGTCCAGCTTTTGCTGCCACAGCAAAGGTGCCAGCGGGGAAAAGTGATGCTGGTTCTCACTGCCTCCTGGAACCCTTTCAAATGCACCACACAATTTGGCCCTCTCTGCTTTCCTGCGGACTCCATCCTCAAAAGCACCTGTTTTCACTTTCGGCAGCCTCCGGAGCAAAAAAGACAAACGTCCAGCTTTTGCTGCCACAGCAAAGGTGCCAGCGGGGAAAAGTAATGCTGGTTCTCACTTCCTCCTGGAACCCTTTCAAATGCCACAGTCAATTTGGCTCTCTCTGCTTTCCTGCGGACTCCATCCTCAAAAGCACCTGTTTTCGCTTTCGGCAGCCTCCGGAGCAAAAAAGACAAACGTCCAGCTTTTGTTGCCACAGCAAAGGTGCCAGCGGAGAAAAGTAATGCTGGTTCTCACTGCCTCCTGGAACCCTTTAAAATGCCACAGACAATTTGGCCCTCTCTGCTTTCCTGAGGACTCCATCCTCAAAAGCACCTGTTTTCGCTTTCGGCAGCCTCCGGAGCAAAAAAGACAAACGTCCAGCTTTTGCTGCCACAGCAAAGGTGCCAGCGGGGAAAAGTAATGCTGGTTCTCACTGCCTCCTGGAACTCTTTGAAATGCCACAGACAATTTTGCACTCTCTGCTTTCCTGCAGACTCCATCCTCAAAAGCACCTGTTTTTGCTTTCGGCAGCCTCCGGAGCAAAAAAGACAAACGTCCAGCTTTTGCTGCCACAGCAAAGGTGCCAGCGGGGAAAAGTAATGCTGGTTCTCACTGCCTCCTGGAACCCTTTCAAATGCCACAGACAATTTGGCCCTCTCTGCTTTCCTGCGGACTCCATCCTCAAAAGCACTTGTTTTTCTTTCGGCAACCTCCGGAGCAAAAAAGACAAACGTCCAGCTTTTGCTGCCACAGCAAAGGTGCCAGCGGGGAAAAGTAATGCTGGTTCTCACTTCCTCCTGGAACCCTTTCAAATGCCACAGTCAATTTGGCTCTCTCTGCTTTCCTGCGGACTCCATCCTCAAAAGCACCTGTTTTCGCTTTCGGCAGCCTCCGGAGCAAAAAAGACAAACGTCCAGCTTTTGTTGCCACAGCAAAGGTGCCAGCGGAGAAAAGTAATGCTGGTTCTCACTGCCTCCTGGAACCCTTTAAAATGCCACAGACAATTTGGCCCTCTCTGCTTTCCTGAGGACTCCATCCTCAAAAGCACCTGTTTTCGCTTTCGGCAGCCTCCGGAGCAAAAAAGACAAACGTCCAGCTTTTGCTGCCACAGCAAAGGTGCCAGCGGGGAAAAGTAATGCTGGTTCTCACTGCCTCCTGGAACTCTTTGAAATGCCACAGACAATTTTGCACTCTCTGCTTTCCTGCAGACTCCATCCTCAAAAGCACCTGTTTTTGCTTTCGGCAGCCTCCGGAGCAAAAAAGACAAACGTCCAGCTTTTGCTGCCACAGCAAAGGTGCCAGCGGGGAAAAGTAATGCTGGTTCTCACTGCCTCCTGGAACCCTTTCAAATGCCACAGACAATTTGGCCCTCTCTGCTTTCCTGCGGACTCCATCCTCAAAAGCACTTGTTTTTCTTTCGGCAACCTCCGGAGCAAAAAAGACAAACGTCCAGCTTTTGCTGCCACAGCAAAGGTGCCAGCGGGGAAAAGTAATGCTGGTTCTCACTGCCTCCTGGAACCCTTTCAAATGCCACAGACAATTTGGCCCTCTCTGCTTTCCTGAGGACTCCATCCTCAAAAGCACCTGTTTTCGCTTTCGGCAGCCTCCGGAGCAAAAAAGACAAACGTCCAGCTTTTGCTGCCACAGCAAAGGTGCCAGCGGGGAAAAGTAATGCTGGTTCTCACTGCCTCCTGGAACCCTTTAAAATGCCACAGTCAATTTGGCTCTCTCTGCTTTCCTGCGGACTCCATCCTCAAAAGCACCTATTTTCGCTTTCGGCAGCCTCCGGAGCAAAAAAGACAAACGTCCAGCTTTTGCTGCCACAGCAAAGGTGCCAGCGGGGAAAAGTAATGCTGGTTCTCACTGCCTCCTGGAACTCTTTCAAATGCCACAGACAATTTTGCACTCTCTGCTTTCCTGCAGACTCCATCCTCAAAAGCACCTGTTTTTGCTTTCGGCAGCCTCCGGAGCAAAAAAGACAAACGTCCAGCTTTTGCTGCCACAGCAAAGGTGCCAGCGGGGAAAAGTAATGCTGGTTCTCACTGCCTCCTGGAACCCTTTCAAATGCCACAGACAATTTGGCCCTCTCTGCTTTCCTGCGGACTCCATCCTCAAAAGGACCTGTTTTCGCTTTCGACATCCTCAGGAGCAAAAAAGACAAACGTCCAGCTTTTGCTGCCACAGCAAAGGTGCCAGCGGGGAAAAGTAATGCTGGTTCTCACTGCCTCCTGGAACCCTTTCAAATGCCCCAGACAATTTGGCCCTCTCTGCTTTCCTGCGGACTCCATCCTCAAAAGCACTTGTTTTTCTTTCGGCAACCTCCGGAGCAAAAAAGACAAACGTCCAGCTTTTGCTGCCACAGCAAAGGTGCCAGCGGGGAAAAGTGATGCTGGTTCTCACTGCCTCCTGGAACTCTTTCAAATGCCACAGACAATTTGGCCCTCTCTGCTTTCCTGCGGACTCCATCCTCAAAAGCACCTGTTTTCGCTTTCGGCAGCCTCCGGAGCAAAAAGGACAAACGTCCAGCTTTTGCTGCCACAGCAAAGGTGCCAGCGGGGAAAAGTAATGCTGGTTCTCACTGCCTCCTGGAACCCTTTCAAATGCCACAGACAATTTGGCCCTCTCTGCTTTCCTGAGGACTCCATCCTCAAAAGCACCTGTTTTCGCTTTCGGCAGCCTCCGGAGCAAAAAAGACAAACGTCCAGCTTTTGCTGCCACAGCAAAGGTGCCAGCGGAGAAAAGTAATGCTGGTTCTCACTGCCTCCTGGAACCCTTTAAAATGCCACAGTCAATTTGGCTCTCTCTGCTTTCCTGCGGACTCCATCCTCAAAAGCACCTGTTTTTGCTTTCGGCAGCCTCCGGAGCAAAAAAGACAAACGTCCAGCTTTTGCTGCCACAGCAAAGGTGCCAGCGGGGAAAAGTAATGCTGGTTCTCACTGCCTCCTGGAACCCTTTCAAATGCCACAGACAATTTGGCCCTCTCTGCTTTCCTGCGGACTCCATCCTCAAAAGCACCTGTTTTCGCTTTCGACATCCTCAGGAGCAAAAAAGACAAACGTCCAGCTTTTGCTGCCACAGCAAAGGTGCCAGCGGGGAAAAGTAATGCTGGTTCTCACTGCCTCCTGGAACCCTTTCAAATGCCACAGACAATTTGGCCCTCTCTGCTTTCCTGCGGACTCCATCCTCAAAAGCACTTGTTTTTCTTTCGGCAACCTCCGGAGCAAAAAAGACAAACGTCCAGCTTTTGCTGCCACAGCAAAGGTGCCAGCGGGGAAAAGTGATGCTGGTTCTCACTGCCTCCTGGAACCCTTTCAAATGCCACAGACAATTTGGCCCTCTCTGCTTTCCTGCGGACTCCATCCTCAAAAGCACCTGTTTTTGCTTTCGGCAGCCTCCGGAGCAAAAAAGACAAACGTCCAGCTTTTGCTGCCACAGCAAAGGTGCCAGCGGGGAAAAGTGATGCTGGTTCTCACTGCCTCCTGGAACCCTTTCAAATGCCCCAGACAATTTGGCCCTCTCTGCTTTCCTGCGGACTCCATCCTCAAAAGCACCTTTTTTCGCTTTCGGCAGCCTCCGGAGCAAAAAAGACAAACGTCCAGCTTTTGCTGCCACAGCAAAGGTGCCAGCGGGGAAAAGTAATGCTGGTTCTCACTGCCTCCTGGAACTCTTTCAAATGCCCCAGAAAATTTGGCCCTCTCTGCTTTCCTGCGGACTCCATCCTCAAAAGCATCTCTTTTCGCTTTCGGCAGCCTCCGGAGGAAAAAAGACAAACGTCCAGCTTTTGCTGCCACAGCAAAGGTGCCAGCGGGGAAAAGTAATGCTGGTTCTCACTTCCTCCTGGAACTCTTTCAAATGCCACAGACAATTTTGCACTCTCTGCTTTCCTGCGGACTCCATCCTCAAAAGCACCTGTTTTTGCTTTCGGCAGCCTCCGGAGCAAAAAAGACAAACGTCTAGCTTTTGCTGCCACAGCAAAGGTGCCAGCGGGGAAAAGTAATGCTGGTTCTCACTTCCTCCTGGAACTCTTTCAAATGCCACAGACAATTTGGCCCTCTCTGCTTTCCTGCGGACTCCATCCTCAAAAGCACCTGTTTTCGCTTTCGACATCCTCAGGAGCAAAAAAGACAAACGTCCAGCTTTTGCTGCCACAGCAAAGGTGCCAGCGGGGAAAAGTAATGCTGGTTCTCACTGCCTCCTGGAACCCTTTCAAATGCCACAGACAATTTGGCCCTCTCTGCTTTCCTGCGGACTCCATCCTCAAAAGCACTTGTTTTTCTTTCGGCAACCTCCGGAGCAAAAAAGACAAACGTCCAGCTTTTGCTGCCACAGCAAAGGTGCCAGCGGGGAAAAGTGATGCTGGTTCTCACTGCCTCCTGGAACTCTTTCAAATGCCACAGACAATTTGGCCCTCTCTGCTTTCCTGCGGACTCCATCCTCAAAAGCACCTGTTTTCGCTTTCGGCAGCCTCCGGAGCAAAAAAGACAAACGTCCAGCTTTTGCTGCCACAGCAAAGGTGCCAGCGGGGAAAAGTAATGCTGGTTCTCACTGCCTCCTGGAACCCTTTCAAATGCCACAGAGAATTTGGCCCTCTCTGCTTTCCTGAGGACTCCATCCTCAAAAGCACCTGTTTTCGCTTTCGGCAGCCTCCGGAGCAAAAAAGACAAACGTCCAGCTTTTGCTGCCACAGCAAAGGTGCCAGCGGAGAAAAGTAATGCTGGTTCTCACTGCCTCCTGGAACCCTTTAAAATGCCACAGTCAATTTGGCTCTCTCTGCTTTCCTGCGGACTCCATCCTCAAAAGCACCTATTTTCGCTTTCGGCAGCCCCCGGAGCAAAAAAGACAAACGTCCAGCTTTTGCTGCCACAGCAAAGGTGCCAGCGGGGAAAAGTAATGCTGGTTCTCACTGCCTCCTGGAACCCTTTCAAATGCCACAGACAATTTGGCCCTCTCTGCTTTCCTGCGGACTCCATCCTCAAAAGCACCTGTTTTCGCTTTCGACATCCTCAGGAGCAAAAAAGACAAACGTCCAGCTTTTGCTGCCACAGCAAAGGTGCCAGCGGGGAAAAGTAATGCTGGTTCTCACTGCCTCCTGGAACCCTTTCAAATGCCACAGACAATTTGGCCCTCTCTGCTTTCCTGCGGACTCCATCCTCAAAAGCACTTGTTTTCTCTTTCGGCAACCTCCGGAGCAAAAAAGACAAACGTCCAGCTTTTGCTGCCACAGCAAAGGTGCCAGCGGGGAAAAGTGATGCTGGTTCTCACTGCCTCCTGGAACCCTTTCAAATGCACCACACAATTTGGCCCTCTCTGCTTTCCTGCGGACTCCATCCTCAAAAGCACCTGTTTTCGCTTTCGGCAACCTCCGGAGCAAAAAAGACAAACGTCCAGCTTTTGCTGCCACAGCAAAGGTGCCAGCGGGGAAAAGTAATGCTGGTTCTCACTGCCTCCTGGAACTCTTTCAAATGCCCGAGAAAATTTGGCCCTATCTGCTTTCCTGCGGACTCTATCCTCAAAAGCATCTCTTTTCGCTTTCGGCAGCCTCCGGAGCAAAAAAGACAAACGTCCAGCTTTTGCTGCCACAGCAAAGGTGCCAGCGGGGAAAAGTAATGCTGGTTCTCACTGCCTCCTGGAACTCTTTCAAATGCCACAGACAATTTTGCACTCTCTGCTTTCCTGCGGACTCCAACCTCAAAAGCACCTGTTTTTGCTTTCGGCAGCCTCCGGAGCAAAAAAGACAAACGTCCAGCTTTTGCTGCCACAGCAAAGGTGCCAGCGGGGAAAAGTGATGCTGGTTCTCACTGCCTCCTGGAACCCTTTCAAATGCCCCAGACAATTTGGCCCTCTCTGCTTTCCTGCGGACTCCATCCTCAAAAGCACCTGTTTTCGCTTTCGGCAGCCTCCGGAGCAAAAAAGACAAACGTCCAGCTTTTGCTGCCACAGCAAAGGTGCCAGCGGGGAAAAGTAATGCTGGTTCTCACTTCCTCCTGGAACCCTTTCAAATGCCACAGTCAATTTGGCTCTCTCTGCTTTCCTGCGGACTCCATCCTCAAAAGCACCTGTTTTTGCTTTCGGCAGCCTCCGGAGCAAAAAAGACAAACGTCCAGCTTTTGCTGCCACAGCAAAGGTGCCAGCGGAGAAAAGTAATGCTGGTTCTCACTGCCTCCTGGAACCCTTTAAAATGCCACAGACAATTTGGCCCTCTCTGCTTTCCTGAGGACTCCATCCTCAAAAGCACCTGTTTTCGCTTTCGGCAGCCTCCGGAGCAAAAAAGACAAACGTCCAGCTTTTGCTGCCACAGCAAAGGTGCCAGCGGGGAAAAGTAATGCTGGTTCTCACTGCCTCCTGGAACTCTTTGAAATGCCACAGACAATTTTGCACTCTCTGCTTTCCTGCAGACTCCATCCTCAAAAGCACCTGTTTTTGCTTTCGGCAGCCTCCGGAGCAAAAAAGACAAACGTCCAGCTTTTGCTGCCACAGCAAAGGTGCCAGCGGGGAAAAGTAATGCTGGTTCTCACTTCCTCCTGGAACTCTTTCAAATGCCCGAGAAAATTTGGCCCTATCTGCTTTCCTGCGGACTCTATCCTCAAAAGCATCTCTTTTCGCTTTCGGCAGCCTCCGGAGCAAAAAAGACAAACGTCCAGCTTTTGCTGCCACAGCAAAGGTGCCAGCGGGGAAAAGTAATGCTGGTTCTCACTGCCTCCTGGAACTCTTTCAAATGCCACAGACAATTTTGCACTCTCTGCTTTCCTGCGGACTCCAACCTCAAAAGCACCTGTTTTTGCTTTCGGCAGCCTCCGGAGCAAAAAAGACAAACGTCCAGCTTTTGCTGCCACAGCAAAGGTGCCAGCGGGGAAAAGTGATGCTGGTTCTCACTGCCTCCTGGAACCCTTTCAAATGCCCCAGACAATTTGGCCCTCTCTGCTTTCCTGCGGACTCCATCCTCAAAAGCACTTGTTTTCGCTTTCGGCAGCCTCAGGAGCAAAAAAGACAAACGTCCAGCTTTTGCTGCCACAGCAAAGGTGCCAGCGGGGAAAAGTGATGCTGGTTCTCACTGCCTCCTGGAACCCTTTCAAATGCACCACACAATTTGGCCCTCTCTGCTTTCCTGCGGACTCCATCCTCAAAAGC
Organism: Vanellus vanellus; assembly: GCF_965231255.1. NCBI lineage: Eukaryota > Metazoa > Chordata > Aves > Charadriiformes > Charadriidae > Vanellus > Vanellus vanellus. Next base: position 280,051 of record NW_028128747.1, on the reverse strand, counting down.
ACCTGTTTTCACTTTCGGCAGCCTCCGGAGCAAAAAAGACAAACGTCCAGCTTTTGCTGCCACAGCAAAGGTGCCAGCGGGGAAAAGTAATGCTGGTTCTCACTTCCTCCTGGAACCCTTTCAAATGCCACAGTCAATTTGGCTCTCTCTGCTTTCCTGCGGACTCCATCCTCAAAAGCACCTGTTTTCGCTTTCGGCAGCCTCCGGAGCAAAAAAGACAAACGTCCAGCTTTTGTTGCCACAGCAAAGGTGCCAGCGGAGAAAAGTAATGCTGGTTCTCACTGCCTCCTGGAACCCTTTAAAATGCCACAGACAATTTGGCCCTCTCTGCTTTCCTGAGGACTCCATCCTCAAAAGCACCTGTTTTCGCTTTCGGCAGCCTCCGGAGCAAAAAAGACAAACGTCCAGCTTTTGCTGCCACAGCAAAGGTGCCAGCGGGGAAAAGTAATGCTGGTTCTCACTGCCTCCTGGAACTCTTTGAAATGCCACAGACAATTTTGCACTCTCTGCTTTCCTGCAGACTCCATCCTCAAAAGCACCTGTTTTTGCTTTCGGCAGCCTCCGGAGCAAAAAAGACAAACGTCCAGCTTTTGCTGCCACAGCAAAGGTGCCAGCGGGGAAAAGTAATGCTGGTTCTCACTGCCTCCTGGAACCCTTTCAAATGCCACAGACAATTTGGCCCTCTCTGCTTTCCTGCGGACTCCATCCTCAAAAGCACTTGTTTTTCTTTCGGCAACCTCCGGAGCAAAAAAGACAAACGTCCAGCTTTTGCTGCCACAGCAAAGGTGCCAGCGGGGAAAAGTAATGCTGGTTCTCACTTCCTCCTGGAACCCTTTCAAATGACACAGTCAATTTGGCTCTCTCTGCTTTCCTGCGGACTCCATCCTCAAAAGCACCTGTTTTCGCTTTCGGCAGCCTCCGGAGCAAAAAAGACAAACGTCCAGCTTTTGCTGCCACAGCAAAGGTGCCAGCGGGGAAAAGTAATGCTGGTTCTCACTGCCTCCTGGAACCCTTTCAAATGCCACAGACAATTTGGCCCTCTCTGCTTTCCTGAGGACTCCATCCTCAAAAGCACCTGTTTTCGCTTTCGGCAGCCTCCGGAGCAAAAAAGACAAACGTCCAGCTTTTGCTGCCACAGCAAAGGTGCCAGCGGGGAAAAGTAATGCTGGTTCTCACTGCCTCCTGGAACCCTTTAAAATGCCACAGTCAATTTGGCTCTCTCTGCTTTCCTGCGGACTCCATCCTCAAAAGCACCTATTTTCGCTTTCGGCAGCCTCCGGAGCAAAAAAGACAAACGTCCAGCTTTTGCTGCCACAGCAAAGGTGCCAGCGGGGAAAAGTAATGCTGGTTCTCACTGCCTCCTGGAACTCTTTCAAATGCCACAGACAATTTTGCACTCTCTGCTTTCCTGCAGACTCCATCCTCAAAAGCACCTGTTTTTGCTTTCGGCAGCCTCCGGAGCAAAAAAGACAAACGTCCAGCTTTTGCTGCCACAGCAAAGGTGCCAGCGGGGAAAAGTAATGCTGGTTCTCACTGCCTCCTGGAACCCTTTCAAATGCCACAGACAATTTGGCCCTCTCTGCTTTCCTGCGGACTCCATCCTCAAAAGGACCTGTTTTCGCTTTCGACATCCTCAGGAGCAAAAAAGACAAACGTCCAGCTTTTGCTGCCACAGCAAAGGTGCCAGCGGGGAAAAGTAATGCTGGTTCTCACTGCCTCCTGGAACCCTTTCAAATGCCCCAGACAATTTGGCCCTCTCTGCTTTCCTGCGGACTCCATCCTCAAAAGCACTTGTTTTTCTTTCGGCAACCTCCGGAGCAAAAAAGACAAACGTCCAGCTTTTGCTGCCACAGCAAAGGTGCCAGTGGGGAAAAGTGATGCTGGTTCTCACTGCCTCCTGGAACTCTTTCAAATGCCACAGACAATTTGGCCCTCTCTGCTTTCCTGCGGACTCCATCCTCAAAAGCACCTGTTTTCGCTTTCGGCAGCCTCCGGAGCAAAAAGGACAAACGTCCAGCTTTTGCTGCCACAGCAAAGGTGCCAGCGGGGAAAAGTAATGCTGGTTCTCACTGCCTCCTGGAACCCTTTCAAATGCCACAGACAATTTGGCCCTCTCTGCTTTCCTGAGGACTCCATCCTCAAAAGCACCTGTTTTCGCTTTCGGCAGCCTCCGGAGCAAAAAAGACAAACGTCCAGCTTTTGCTGCCACAGCAAAGGTGCCAGCGGAGAAAAGTAATGCTGGTTCTCACTGCCTCCTGGAACCCTTTAAAATGCCACAGTCAATTTGGCTCTCTCTGCTTTCCTGCGGACTCCATCCTCAAAAGCACCTGTTTTTGCTTTCGGCAGCCTCCGGAGCAAAAAAGACAAACGTCCAGCTTTTGCTGCCACAGCAAAGGTGCCAGCGGGGAAAAGTAATGCTGGTTCTCACTGCCTCCTGGAACCCTTTCAAATGCCACAGACAATTTGGCCCTCTCTGCTTTCCTGCGGACTCCATCCTCAAAAGCACCTGTTTTCGCTTTCGACATCCTCAGGAGCAAAAAAGACAAACGTCCAGCTTTTGCTGCCACAGCAAAGGTGCCAGCGGGGAAAAGTAATGCTGGTTCTCACTGCCTCCTGGAACCCTTTCAAATGCCACAGACAATTTGGCCCTCTCTGCTTTCCTGCGGACTCCATCCTCAAAAGCACTTGTTTTTCTTTCGGCAACCTCCGGAGCAAAAAAGACAAACGTCCAGCTTTTGCTGCCACAGCAAAGGTGCCAGCGGGGAAAAGTGATGCTGGTTCTCACTGCCTCCTGGAACCCTTTCAAATGCCACAGACAATTTGGCCCTCTCTGCTTTCCTGCGGACTCCATCCTCAAAAGCACCTGTTTTTGCTTTCGGCAGCCTCCGGAGCAAAAAAGACAAACGTCCAGCTTTTGCTGCCACAGCAAAGGTGCCAGCGGGGAAAAGTGATGCTGGTTCTCACTGCCTCCTGGAACCCTTTCAAATGCCCCAGACAATTTGGCCCTCTCTGCTTTCCTGCGGACTCCATCCTCAAAAGCACCTTTTTTCGCTTTCGGCAGCCTCCGGAGCAAAAAAGACAAACGTCCAGCTTTTGCTGCCACAGCAAAGGTGCCAGCGGGGAAAAGTAATGCTGGTTCTCACTGCCTCCTGGAACTCTTTCAAATGCCCCAGAAAATTTGGCCCTCTCTGCTTTCCTGCGGACTCCATCCTCAAAAGCATCTCTTTTCGCTTTCGGCAGCCTCCGGAGGAAAAAAGACAAACGTCCAGCTTTTGCTGCCACAGCAAAGGTGCCAGCGGGGAAAAGTAATGCTGGTTCTCACTTCCTCCTGGAACTCTTTCAAATGCCACAGACAATTTTGCACTCTCTGCTTTCCTGCGGACTCCATCCTCAAAAGCACCTGTTTTTGCTTTCGGCAGCCTCCGGAGCAAAAAAGACAAACGTCTAGCTTTTGCTGCCACAGCAAAGGTGCCAGCGGGGAAAAGTAATGCTGGTTCTCACTTCCTCCTGGAACTCTTTCAAATGCCACAGACAATTTGGCCCTCTCTGCTTTCCTGCGGACTCCATCCTCAAAAGCACCTGTTTTCGCTTTCGACATCCTCAGGAGCAAAAAAGACAAACGTCCAGCTTTTGCTGCCACAGCAAAGGTGCCAGCGGGGAAAAGTAATGCTGGTTCTCACTGCCTCCTGGAACCCTTTCAAATGCCACAGACAATTTGGCCCTCTCTGCTTTCCTGCGGACTCCATCCTCAAAAGCACTTGTTTTTCTTTCGGCAACCTCCGGAGCAAAAAAGACAAACGTCCAGCTTTTGCTGCCACAGCAAAGGTGCCAGCGGGGAAAAGTGATGCTGGTTCTCACTGCCTCCTGGAACTCTTTCAAATGCCACAGACAATTTGGCCCTCTCTGCTTTCCTGCGGACTCCATCCTCAAAAGCACCTGTTTTCGCTTTCGGCAGCCTCCGGAGCAAAAAAGACAAACGTCCAGCTTTTGCTGCCACAGCAAAGGTGCCAGCGGGGAAAAGTAATGCTGGTTCTCACTGCCTCCTGGAACCCTTTCAAATGCCACAGAGAATTTGGCCCTCTCTGCTTTCCTGAGGACTCCATCCTCAAAAGCACCTGTTTTCGCTTTCGGCAGCCTCCGGAGCAAAAAAGACAAACGTCCAGCTTTTGCTGCCACAGCAAAGGTGCCAGCGGAGAAAAGTAATGCTGGTTCTCACTGCCTCCTGGAACCCTTTAAAATGCCACAGTCAATTTGGCTCTCTCTGCTTTCCTGCGGACTCCATCCTCAAAAGCACCTATTTTCGCTTTCGGCAGCCCCCGGAGCAAAAAAGACAAACGTCCAGCTTTTGCTGCCACAGCAAAGGTGCCAGCGGGGAAAAGTAATGCTGGTTCTCACTGCCTCCTGGAACCCTTTCAAATGCCACAGACAATTTTGCACTCTCTGCTTTCCTGCGGACTCCATCCTCAAAAGCACCTGTTTTCGCTTTCGACATCCTCAGGAGCAAAAAAGACAAACGTCCAGCTTTTGCTGCCACAGCAAAGGTGCCAGCGGGGAAAAGTAATGCTGGTTCTCACTTCCTCCTGGAACCCTTTCAAATGACACAGTCAATTTGGCTCTCTCTGCTTTCCTGCGGACTCCATCCTCAAAAGCACCTGTTTTCGCTTTCGGCAGCCTCCGGAGCAAAAAAGACAAACGTCCAGCTTTTGCTGCCACAGCAAAGGTGCCAGCGGGGAAAAGTAATGCTGGTTCTCACTGCCTCCTGGAACCCTTTCAAATGCCACAGACAATTTGGCCCTCTCTGCTTTCCTGAGGACTCCATCCTCAAAAGCACCTGTTTTCGCTTTCGGCAGCCTCCGGAGCAAAAAAGACAAACGTCCAGCTTTTGCTGCCACAGCAAAGGTGCCAGCGGAGAAAAGTAATGCTGGTTCTCACTGCCTCCTGGAACCCTTTAAAATGCCACAGTCAATTTGGCTCTCTCTGCTTTCCTGCGGACTCCATCCTCAAAAGCACCTATTTTCGCTTTCGGCAGCCTCCGGAGCAAAAAAGACAAACGTCCAGCTTTTGCTGCCACAGCAAAGGTGCCAGCGGGGAAAAGTAATGCTGGTTCTCACTGCCTCCTGGAACCCTTTCAAATGCCACAGACAATTTGGCCCTCTCTGCTTTCCTGCGGACTCCATCCTCAAAAGCACCTGTTTTCGCTTTCGACATCCTCAGGAGCAAAAAAGACAAACGTCCAGCTTTTGCTGCCACAGCAAAGGTGCCAGCGGGGAAAAGTAATGCTGGTTCTCACTGCCTCCTGGAACCCTTTCAAATGCCACAGACAATTTGGCCCTCTCTGCTTTCCTGCGGACTCCATCCTCAAAAGCACTTGTTTTTCTTTCGGCAACCTCCGGAGCAAAAAAGACAAACGTCCAGCTTTTGCTGCCACAGCAAAGGTGCCAGCGGGGAAAAGTGATGCTGGTTCTCACTGCCTCCTGGAACTCTTTCAAATGCCACAGACAATTTGGCCCTCTCTGCTTTCCTGCGGACTCCATCCTCAAAAGCACCTGTTTTCGCTTTCGGCAGCCTCCGGAGCAAAAAAGACAAACGTCCAGCTTTTGCTGCCACAGCAAAGGTGCCAGCGGGGAAAAGTAATGCTGGTTCTCACTGCCTCCTGGAACCCTTTCAAATGCCACAGAGAATTTGGCCCTCTCTGCTTTCCTGAGGACTCCATCCTCAAAAGCACCTGTTTTCGCTTTCGGCAGCCTCCGGAGCAAAAAAGACAAACGTCCAGCTTTTGCTGCCACAGCAAAGGTGCCAGCGGGGAAAAGTAATGCTGGTTCTCACTTCCTCCTGGAACCCTTTCAAATGACACAGTCAATTTGGCTCTCTCTGCTTTCCTGCGGACTCCATCCTCAAAAGCACCTGTTTTCGCTTTCGGCAGCCTCCGGAGCAAAAAAGACAAACGTCCAGCTTTTGCTGCCACAGCAAAGGTGCCAGCGGGGAAAAGTAATGCTGGTTCTCACTGCCTCCTGGAACCCTTTCAAATGCCACAGACAATTTGGCCCTCTCTGCTTTCCTGAGGACTCCATCCTCAAAAGCACCTGTTTTCGCTTTCGGCAGCCTCCGGAGCAAAAAAGACAAACGTCCAGCTTTTGCTGCCACAGCAAAGGTGCCAGCGGAGAAAAGTAATGCTGGTTCTCACTGCCTCCTGGAACCCTTTAAAATGCCACAGTCAATTTGGCTCTCTCTGCTTTCCTGCGGACTCCATCCTCAAAAGCACCTATTTTCGCTTTCGGCAGCCTCCGGAGCAAAAAAGACAAACGTCCAGCTTTTGCTGCCACAGCAAAGGTGCCAGCGGGGAAAAGTAATGCTGGTTCTCACTGCCTCCTGGAACCCTTTCAAATGCCACAGACAATTTGGCCCTCTCTGCTTTCCTGCGGACTCCATCCTCAAAAGCACCTGTTTTCGCTTTCGACATCCTCAGGAGCAAAAAAGACAAACGTCCAGCTTTTGCTGCCACAGCAAAGGTGCCAGCGGGGAAAAGTAATGCTGGTTCTCACTGCCTCCTGGAACCCTTTCAAATGCCACAGACAATTTGGCCCTCTCTGCTTTCCTGCGGACTCCATCCTCAAAAGCACTTGTTTTTCTTTCGGCAACCTCCGGAGCAAAAAAGACAAACGTCCAGCTTTTGCTGCCACAGCAAAGGTGCCAGCGGGGAAAAGTGATGCTGGTTCTCACTGCCTCCTGGAACTCTTTCAAATGCCACAGACAATTTGGCCCTCTCTGCTTTCCTGCGGACTCCATCCTCAAAAGCACCTGTTTTCGCTTTCGGCAGCCTCCGGAGCAAAAAAGACAAACGTCCAGCTTTTGCTGCCACAGCAAAGGTGCCAGCGGGGAAAAGTAATGCTGGTTCTCACTGCCTCCTGGAACCCTTTCAAATGCCACAGAGAATTTGGCCCTCTCTGCTTTCCTGAGGACTCCATCCTCAAAAGCACCTGTTTTCGCTTTCGGCAGCCTCCGGAGCAAAAAAGACAAACGTCCAGCTTTTGCTGCCACAGCAAAGGTGCCAGCGGAGAAAAGTAATGCTGGTTCTCACTGCCTCCTGGAACCCTTTAAAATGCCACAGTCAATTTGGCTCTCTCTGCTTTCCTGCGGACTCCATCCTCAAAAGCACCTATTTTCGCTTTCGGCAGCCCCCGGAGCAAAAAAGACAAACGTCCAGCTTTTGCTGCCACAGCAAAGGTGCCAGCGGGGAAAAGTAATGCTGGTTCTCACTGCCTCCTGGAACCCTTTCAAATGCCACAGACAATTTGGCCCTCTCTGCTTTCCTGCGGACTCCATCCTCAAAAGCACCTGTTTTCGCTTTCGACATCCTCAGGAGCAAAAAAGACAAACGTCCAGCTTTTGCTGCCACAGCAAAGGTGCCAGCGGGGAAAAGTAATGCTGGTTCTCACTGCCTCCTGGAACCCTTTCAAATGCCCTAGACAATTTGGCCCTCTCTGCTTTCCTGCGGACTCCATCCTCAAAAGCACTTGTTTTTCTTTCGGCAACCTCCGGAGCAAAAAAGACAAACGTCCAGCTTTTGCTGCCACAGCAAAGGTGCCAGCGGGGAAAAGTGATGCTGGTTCTCACTGCCTCCTGGAACCCTTTCAAATGCCACAGACAATTTGGCCCTCTCTGCTTTCCTGCGGACTCCATCCTCAAAAGCACCTGTTTTTGCTTTCGGCAGCCTCCGGAGCAAAAAAGACAAACGTCCAGCTTTTGCTGCCACAGCAAAGGTGCCAGCGGGGAAAAGTGATGCTGGTTCTCACTGCCTCCTGGAACCCTTTCAAATGCCCCAGACAATATGGCCCTCTCTGCTTTCCTGCGGACTCCATCCTCAAAAGCACCTTTTTTCGCTTTCGGCAGCCTCCGGAGCAAAAAAGACAAACGTCCAGCTTTTGCTGCCACAGCAAAGGTGCCAGCGGGGAAAAGTAATGCTGGTTCTCACTGCCTCCTGGAACTCTTTCAAATGCCCCAGAAAATTTGGCCCTCTCTGCTTTCCTGCGGACTCCATCCTCAAAAGCATCTCTTTTCGCTTTCGGCAGCCTCCGGAGGAAAAAAGACAAACGTCCAGCTTTTGCTGCCACAGCAAAGGTGCCAGCGGGGAAAAGTAATGCTGGTTCTCGCTTCCTCCTGGAACTCTTTCAAATGCCACAGACAATTTTGCACTCTCTGCTTTCCTGCGGACTCCATCCTCAAAAGCACCTGTTTTTGCTTTCGGCAGCCTCCGGAGCAAAAAAGACAAACGTCTAGCTTTTGCTGCCACAGCAAAGGTGCCAGCGGGGAAAAGTAATGCTGGTTCTCACTTCCTCCTGGAACTCTTTCAAATGCCACAGACAATTTGGCCCTCTCTGCTTTCCTGCGGACTCCATCCTCAAAAGCACTTGTTTTCTCTTTCGGCAACCTCCGGAGCAAAAAAGACAAACGTCCAGCTTTTGCTGCCACAGCAAAGGTGCCAGCGGGGAAAAGTGATGCTGGTTCTCACTGCCTCCTGGAACCCTTTCAAATGCACCACACAATTTGGCCCTCTCTGCTTTCCTGCGGACTCCATCCTCAAAAGCACCTGTTTTCGCTTTCGGCAACCTCCGGAGCAAAAAAGACAAACGTCCAGCTTTTGCTGCCACAGCAAAGGTGCCAGCGGGGAAAAGTAATGCTGGTTCTCACTGCCTCCTGGAACTCTTTCAAATGCCCGAGAAAATTTGGCCCTATCTGCTTTCCTGCGGACTCTATCCTCAAAAGCATCTCTTTTCGCTTTCGGCAGCCTCCGGAGCAAAAAAGACAAACGTCCAGCTTTTGCTGCCACAGCAAAGGTGCCAGCGGGGAAAAGTAATGCTGGTTCTCACTGCCTCCTGGAACTCTTTCAAATGCCACAGACAATTTTGCACTCTCTGCTTTCCTGCGGACTCCATCCTCAAAAGCACCTGTTTTTGCTTTCGGCAGCCTCCGGAGCAAAAAAGACAAACGTCCAGCTTTTGCTGCCACAGCAAAGGTGCCAGCGGGGAAAAGTGATGCTGGTTCTCACTGCCTCCTGGAACCCTTTCAAATGCACCACACAATTTGGCCCTCTCTGCTTTCCTGCGGACTCCATCCTCAAAAGCACTTGTTTTCGCTTTCGGCAGCCTCAGGAGCAAAAAAGACAAACGTCCAGCTTTTGCTGCCACAGCAAAGGTGCCAGCGGGGAAAAGTGATGCTGGTTCTCACTGCCTCCTGGAACCCTTTCAAATGCACCACACAATTTGGCCCTCTCTGCTTTCCTGCGGACTCCATCCTCAAAAGCACCTGTTTTTGCTTTCGGCAGCCTCCGGAGCAAAAAAGACAAACGTCCAGCTTTTGCTGCCACAGCAAAGGTGCCAGCGGGGAAAAGTAATGCTGGTTCTCACTTCCTCCTGGAACCCTTTCAAATGCCACAGTCAATTTGGCTCTCTCTGCTTTCCAGCGGACTCCATCCTCAAAAGCACCTGTTTTCGCTTTCGGCAGCCTCCGGAGCAAAAAAGACAAACGTCCAGCTTTTGCTGCCACAGCAAAGGTGCCAGCGGGGAAAAGTAATGCTGGTTCTCACTGCCTCCTGGAACTCTTTGAAATGCCACAGACAATTTTGCACTCTCTGCTTTCCTGCAGACTCCATCCTCAAAAGCACCTGTTTTTGCTTTCGGCAGCCTCCGGAGCAAAAAAGACAAACGTCCAGCTTTTGCTGCCACAGCAAAGGTGCCAGCGGGGAAAAGTAATGCTGGTTCTCACTTCCTCCTGGAACTCTTTCAAATGCCCGAGAAAATTTGGCCCTATCTGCTTTCCTGCGGACTCTATCCTCAAAAGCATCTCTTTTCGCTTTCGGCAGCCTCCGGAGCAAAAAAGACAAACGTCCAGCTTTTGCTGCCACAGCAAAGGTGCCAGCGGGGAAAAGTAATGCTGGTTCTCACTGCCTCCTGGAACTCTTTTAAATGCCACAGACAATTTTGCACTCTCTGCTTTCCTGCGGACTCCAACCTCAAAAGCACCTGTTTTTGCTTTCGGCAGCCTCCGGAGCAAAAAAGACAAACGTCCAGCTTTTGCTGCCACAGCAAAGGTGCCAGCGGGGAAAAGTGATGCTGGTTCTCACTGCCTCCTGGAACCCTTTCAAATGCCCTAGACAATTTGGCCCTCTCTGCTTTCCTGCGGACTCCATCCTCAAAAGCACTTGTTTTCGCTTTCGGCAGCCTCAGGAGCAAAAAAGACAAACGTCCAGCTTTTGCTGCCACAGCAAAGGTGCCAGCGGGGAAAAGTGATGCTGGTTCTCACTGCCTCCTGGAACCCTTTCAAATGCACCACACAATTTGGCCCTCTCTGCTTTCCTGCGGACTCCATCCTCAAAAGCACCTGTTTTCGCTTTCGGCAGCCTCCGGAGCAAAAAAGACAAACGTCCAGCTTTTGCTGCCACAGCAAAGGTGCCAGCGGGGAAAAGTAATGCTGGTTCTCCCTTCCTCCTGGAACCCTTTCAAATGCCACAGTCAATTTGGCTCTCTCTGCTTTCCAGCGGACTCCATCCTCAAAAGCACCTGTTTTCGCTTTCGGCAGCCTCCGGAGCAAAAAAGACAAACGTCCAGCTTTTGCTGCCACAGCAAAGGTGCCAGCGGAGAAAAGTAATGCTGGTTCTCACTGCCTCCTGGAACCCTTTAAAATGCCACAGACAATTTGGCCCTCTCTGCTTTCATGAGGACTCCATCCTCAAAAGCACCTGTTTTCGCTTTCGGCAGCCTCCGGAGCAAAAAAGACAAACGTCCAGCTTTTGCTGCCACAGCAAAGGTGCCAGCGGGGAAAAGTAATGCTGGTTCTCACTGCCTCCTGGAACTCTTTGAAATGCCACAGACAATTTTGCACTCTCTGCTTTCCTGCAGACTCCATCCTCAAAAGCACCTGTTTTTGCTTTCGGCAGCCTCCGGAGCAAAAAAGACAAACGTCCAGCTTTTGCTGCCACAGCAAAGGTGCCAGCGGGGAAAAGTAATGCTGGTTCTCACTGCCTCCTGGAACTCTTTCAAATGCCCGAGAAAATTTGGCCCTATCTGCTTTCCTGCGGACTCTATCCTCAAAAGCATCTCTTTTCGCTTTCGGCAGCCTCCGGAGCAAAAAAGACAAACGTCCAGCTTTTGCTGCCACAGCAAAGGTGCCAGCGGGGAAAAGTAATGCTGGTTCTCACTGCCTCCTGGAACTCTTTCAAATGCCACAGACAATTTTGCACTCTCTGCTTTCCTGCGGACTCCAACCTCAAAAGCACCTGTTTTTGCTTTCGGCAGCCTCCGGAGCAAAAAAGACAAACGTCCAGCTTTTGCTGCCACAGCAAAGGTGCCAGCGGGGAAAAGTGATGCTGGTTCTCACTGCCTCCTGGAACCCTTTCAAATGCCCCAGACAATTTGGCCCTCTCTGCTTTCCTGCGGACTCCATCCTCAAAAGCACTTGTTTTCGCTTTCGGCAGCCTCAGGAGCAAAAAAGACAAACGTCCAGCTTTTGCTGCCACAGCAAAGGTGCCAGCGGGGAAAAGTGATGCTGGTTCTCACTGCCTCCTGGAACCCTTTCAAATGCACCACACAATTTAGCCCTCTCTGCTTTCCTGCGGACTCCATCCTCAAAAGCACCTGTTTTCGCTTTCGGCAGCCTCCGGAGCAAAAAAGACAAACGTCCAGCTTTTGCTGCCACAGCAAAGGTGCCAGCGGGGAAAAGTAATGCTGGTTCTCACTTCCTCCTGGAACCCTTTCAAATGCCACAGTCAATTTGGCTCTCTCTGCTTTCCTGCGGACTCCATCCTCAAAAGCACCTGTTTTCGCTTTCGGCAGCCTCCGGAGCAAAAAAGACAAACGTCCAGCTTTTGCTGCCACAGCAAAGGTGCCAGCGGAGAAAAGTAATGCTGGTTCTCACTGCCTCCTGGAACCCTTTCAAATGCCACAGACAATTTGGCCCTCTCTGCTTTCCTGAGGACTCCATCCTCAAAAGCACCTGTTTTCGCTTTCGGCAGCCTCCGGAGCAAAAAAGACAAACGTCCAGCTTTTGCTGCCACAGCAAAGGTGCCAGCGGGGAAAAGTAATGCTGGTTCTCACTGCCTCCTGGAACTCTTTGAAATGCCACAGACAATTTTGCACTCTCTGCTTTCCTGCAGACTCCATCCTCAAAAGCACCTGTTTTTTCTTTCGGCAACCTCCGGAGCAAAAAAGACAAACGTCCAGCTTTTGCTGCCACAGCAAAGGTGCCAGCGGGGAAAAGTAATGCTGGTTCTCACTGCCTCCTGGAACCCTTTCAAATGCCACAGACAATTTGGCCCTCTCTGCTTTCCTGCGGACTCCATCCTCAAAAGCACCTGTTTTCGCTTTCGACATCCTCAGGAGCAAAAAAGACAAACGTCCAGCTTTTGCTGCCACAGCAAAGGTGCCAGCGGGGAAAAGTAATGCTGGTTCTCACTGCCTCCTGGAACCCTTTCAAATGCCACAGACAATTTGGCCCTCTCTGCTTTCCTGCGGACTCCATCCTCAAAAGCACTTGTTTTTCTTTCGGCAACCTCCGGAGCAAAAAAGACAAACGTCCAGCTTTTGCTGCCACAGCAAAGGTGCCAGCGGGGAAAAGTAATGCTGGTTCTCACTTCCTCCTGGAACCCTTTCAAATGACACAGTCAATTTGGCTCTCTCTGCTTTCCTGCGGACTCCATCCTCAAAAGCACCTGTTTTTGCTTTCGGCAGCCTCCGGAGCAAAAAAGACAAACGTCCAGCTTTTGCTGCCACAGCAAAGGTGCCAGCGGGGAAAAGTGATGCTGGTTCTCACTGCCTCCTGGAACCCTTTCAAATGCCCCAGACAATTTGGCCCTCTCTGCTTTCCTGCGGACTCCATCCTCAAAAGCACCTTTTTTCGCTTTCGGCAGCCTCCGGAGCAAAAAAGACAAACGTCCAGCTTTTGCTGCCACAGCAAAGGTGCCAGCGGGGAAAAGTAATGCTGGTTCTCACTGCCTCCTGGAACTCTTTCAAATGCCCCAGAAAATTTGGCCCTCTCTGCTTTCCTGCGGACTCCATCCTCAAAAGCATCTCTTTTCGCTTTCGGCAGCCTCCGGAGGAAAAAAGACAAACGTCCAGCTTTTGCTGCCACAGCAAAGGTGCCAGCGGGGAAAAGTAATGCTGGTTCTCACTGCCTCCTGGAACCCTTTCAAATGCCACAGACAATTTGGCCCTCTCTGCTTTCCTGCGGACTCCATCCTCAAAAGCACTTGTTTTTCTTTCGGCAACCTCCGGAGCAAAAAAGACAAACGTCCAGCTTTTGCTGCCACAGCAAAGGTGCCAGCGGAGAAAAGTAATGCTGGTTCTCACTGCCTCCTGGAACCCTTTAAAATGCCACAGTCAATTTGGCTCTCTCTGCTTTCCTGCGGACTCCATCCTCAAAAGCACCTATTTTCGCTTTCGGCAGCCTCCGGAGCAAAAAAGACAAACGTCCAGCTTTTGCTGCCACAGCAAAGGTGCCAGCGGGGAAAAGTAATGCTGGTTCTCACTGCCTCCTGGAACTCTTTGAAATGCCACAGACAATTTTGCGCACTCTGCTTTCCTGCAGACTCCATCCTCAAAAGCACCTGTTTTTGCTTTCGGCAGCCTCCGGAGCAAAAAAGACAAACGTCCAGCTTTTGCTGCCACAGCAAAGGTGCCAGCGGAGAAAAGTAATGCTGGTTCTCACTGCCTCCTGGAACCCTTTCAAATGCCACAGACAATTTGACCCTCTCTGCTTTCCTGCGGACTCCATCCTCAAAAGCACCTGTTTTCGCTTTCGACATCCTCAGGAGCAAAAAAGACAAACGTCCAGCTTTTGCTGCCACAGCAAAGGTGCCAGCGGGGAAAAGTAATGCTGGTTCTCACTGCCTCCTGGAACCCTTTCAAATGCCACAGACAATTTGGCCCTCTCTGCTTTCCTGCGGACTCCATCCTCAAAAGCACTTGTTTTTCTTTCGGCAACCTCCGGAGCAAAAAAGACAAACGTCCAGCTTTTGCTGCCACAGCAAAGGTGCCAGCGGGGAAAAGTAATGCTGGTTCTCACTGCCTCCTGGAACCCTTTCAAATGACACAGTCAATTTGGCTCTCTCTGCTTTCCTGCGGACTCCATCCTCAAAAGCACCTGTTTTTGCTTTCGGCAGCCTCCGGAGCAAAAAAGACAAACGTCCAGCTTTTGCTGCCACAGCAAAGGTGCCAGCGGGGAAAAGTGATGCTGGTTCTCACTGCCTCCTGGAACCCTTTCAAATGCCCCAGACAATTTGGCCCTCTCTGCTTTCCTGCGGACTCCATCCTCAAAAGCACCTTTTTTCGCTTTCGGCAGCCTCCGGAGCAAAAAAGACAAACGTCCAGCTTTTGCTGCCACAGCAAAGGTGCCAGCGGGGAAAAGTAATGCTGGTTCTCACTGCCTCCTGGAACTCTTTCAAATGCCCCAGAAAATTTGGCCCTCTCTGCTTTCCTGCGGACTCCATCCTCAAAAGCACTTGTTTTTCTTTCGGCAACCTCCGGAGCAAAAAAGACAAACGTCCAGCTTTTGCTGCCACAGCAAAGGTGCCAGCGGAGAAAAGTAATGCTGGTTCTCACTGCCTCCTGGAACCCTTTAAAATGCCACAGTCAATTTGGCTCTCTCTGCTTTCCTGCGGACTCCATCCTCAAAAGCACCTATTTTCGCTTTCGGCAGCCTCCGGAGCAAAAAAGACAAACGTCCAGCTTTTGCTGCCACAGCAAAGGTGCCAGCGGGGAAAAGTAATGCTGGTTCTCACTGCCTCCTGGAACTCTTTGAAATGCCACAGACAATTTTGCACTCTCTGCTTTCCTGCGGACTCCATCCTCAAAAGCACTTGTTTTTCTTTCGGCAACCTCCGGAGCAAAAAAGACAAACGTCCAGCTTTTGCTGCCACAGCAAAGGTGCCAGCGGGGAAAAGTAATGCTGGTTCTCACTGCCTCCTGGAACCCTTTCAAATGACACAGTCAATTTGGCTCTCTCTGCTTTCCTGCGGACTCCATCCTCAAAAGCACCTGTTTTTGCTTTCGGCAGCCTCCGGAGCAAAAAAGACAAACGTCCAGCTTTTGCTGCCACAGCAAAGGTGCCAGCGGGGAAAAGTGATGCTGGTTCTCACTGCCTCCTGGAACCCTTTCAAATGCCCCAGACAATTTGGCCCTCTCTGCTTTCCTGCGGACTCCATCCTCAAAAGCACCTTTTTTCGCTTTCGGCAGCCTCCGGAGCAAAAAAGACAAACGTCCAGCTTTTGCTGCCACAGCAAAGGTGCCAGCGGGGAAAAGTAATGCTGGTTCTCACTGCCTCCTGGAACTCTTTCAAATGCCCCAGAAAATTTGGCCCTCTCTGCTTTCCTGCGGACTCCATCCTCAAAAGCATCTCTTTTCGCTTTCGGCAGCCTCCGGAGGAAAAAAGACAAACGTCCAGCTTTTGCTGCCACAGCAAAGGTGCCAGCGGGGAAAAGTAATGCTGGTTCTCACTTCCTCCTGGAACTCTTTCAAATGCCACAGACAATTTTGCACTCTCTGCTTTCCTGCGGACTCCATCCTCAAAAGCACCTGTTTTTGCTTTCGGCAGCCTCCGGAGCAAAAAAGACAAACGTCCAGCTTTTGCTGCCACAGCAAAGGTGCCAGCGGGGAAAAGTAATGCTGGTTCTCACTGCCTCCTGGAACTCTTTCAAATGCCACAGACAATTTGGCCCTCTCTGCTTTCCTGCGGACTCCATCCTCAAAAGCACTTGTTTTCTCTTTCGGCAACCTCCGGAGCAAAAAAGACAAATGTCCAGCTTTTGCTGCCACAGCAAAGGTGCCAGCGGGGAAAAGTGATGCTGGTTCTCACTGCCTCCTGGAACCCTTTCAAATGCACCACACAATTTGGCCCTCTCTGCTTTCCTGCGGACTCCATCCTCAAAAGCACCTGTTTTCGCTTTCGGCAACCTCCGGAGCAAAAAAGACAAACGTCCAGCTTTTGCTGCCACAGCAAAGGTGCCAGCGGGGAAAAGTAATGCTGGTTCTCACTGCCTCCTGGAACTCTTTCAAATGCCCGAGAAAATTTGGCCCTATCTGCTTTCCTGCGGACTCCATCCTCAAAAGCATCTCTTTTCGCTTTCGGCAGCCTCCGGAGCAAAAAAGACAAACGTCCAGCTTTTGCTGCCACAGCAAAGGTGCCAGCGGGGAAAAGTAATGCTGGTTCTCACTGCCTCCTGGAACCCTTTCAAATGCCCCAGACAATTTGGCCCTCTCTGCTTTCCTGCGGACTCCATCCTCAAAAGCACTTGTTTTCGCTTTCGGCAGCCTCCGGAGCAAAAAAGACAAACGTCCAGCTTTTGCTGCCACAGCAAAGGTGCCAGCGGGGAAAAGTGATGCTGGTTCTCACTGCCTCCTGGAACCCTTTCAAATGCACCACACAATTTGGCCCTCTCTGCTTTCCTGCGGACTCCATCCTCAAAAGCACCTGTTTTCGCTTTCGGCAGCCTCCGGAGCAAAAAAGACAAACGTCCAGCTTTTGCTGCCACAGCAAAGGTGCCAGCGGGGAAAAGTAATGCTGGTTCTCACTTCCTCCTGGAACCCTTTCAAATGCCACAGTCAATTTGGCTCTCTCTGCTTTCCTGCGGACTCCATCCTCAAAAGCACCTGTTTTCGCTTTCGGCAGCCTCCGGAGCAAAAAAGACAAACGTCCAGCTTTTGCTGCCACAGCAAAGGTGCCAGCGGAGAAAAGTAATGCTGGTTCTCACTGCCTCCTGGAACCCTTTAAAATGCCACAGACAATTTGGCCCTCTCTGCTTTCCTGAGGACTCCATCCTCAAAAGCACCTGTTTTCGCTTTCGGCAGCCTCCGGAGCAAAAAAGACAAACGTCCAGCTTTTGCTGCCACAGCAAAGGTGCCAGCGGGGAAAAGTAATGCTGGTTCTCACTGCCTCCTGGAACTCTTTGAAATGCCACAGACAATTTTGCACTCTCTGCTTTCCTGCAGACTCCATCCTCAAAAGCACCTGTTTTTGCTTTCGGCAGCCTCCGGAGCAAAAAAGACAAACGTCCAGCTTTTGCTGCCACAGCAAAGGTGCCAGCGGGGAAAAGTAATGCTGGTTCTCACTGCCTCCTGGAACCCTTTCAAATGCCACAGACAATTTGGCCCTCTCTGCTTTCCTGCGGACTCCATCCTCAAAAGCACCTGTTTTCGCTTTCGACATCCTCAGGAGCAAAAAAGACAAACGTCCAGCTTTTGCTGCCACAGCAAAGGTGCCAGCGGGGAAAAGTAATGCTGGTTCTCACTGCCTCCTGGAACCCTTTCAAATGCCACAGACAATTTGGCCCTCTCTGCTTTCCTGAGGACTCCATCCTCAAAAGCACTTGTTTTTCTTTCGGCAACCTCCGGAGCAAAAAAGACAAACGTCCAGCTTTTGCTGCCACAGCAAAGGTGCCAGCGGGGAAAAGTAATGCTGGTTCTCACTTCCTCCTGGAACCCTTTCAAATGACACAGTCAATTTGGCTCTCTCTGCTTTCCTGCGGACTCCATCCTCAAAAGCACCTGTTTTTGCTTTCGGCAGCCTCCGGAGCAAAAAAGACAAACGTCCAGCTTTTGCTGCCACAGCAAAGGTGCCAGCGGGGAAAAGTGATGCTGGTTCTCACTGCCTCCTGGAACCCTTTCAAATGCCCCAGACAATTTGGCCCTCTCTGCTTTCCTGCGGACTCCATCCTCAAAAGCACCTTTTTTCGCTTTCGGCAGCCTCCGGAGCAAAAAAGACAAACGTCCAGCTTTTGCTGCCACAGCAAAGGTGCCAGCGGGGAAAAGTAATGCTGGTTCTCACTGCCTCCTGGAACTCTTTCAAATGCCCCAGAAAATTTGGCCCTCTCTGCTTTCCTGCGGACTCCATCCTCAAAAGCATCTCTTTTCGCTTTCGGCAGCCTCCGGAGGAAAAAAGACAAACGTCCAGCTTTTGCTG
Source organism: Vanellus vanellus (assembly GCF_965231255.1). Classification (NCBI taxonomy): domain Eukaryota; kingdom Metazoa; phylum Chordata; class Aves; order Charadriiformes; family Charadriidae; genus Vanellus; species Vanellus vanellus. Next base: position 262,105 of record NW_028128747.1, on the reverse strand, counting down.
CCACAGCAAAGGTGCCAGCGGGGAAAAGTAATGCTGGTTCTCACTTCCTCCTGGAACCCTTTCAAATGCCACAGACAATTTGGCCCTCTCTGCTTTCCTGCGGACTCCATCCTCAAAAGCACTTGTTTTTCTTTCGGCAACCTCCGGAGCAAAAAAGACAAACGTCCAGCTTTTGCTGCCACAGCAAAGGTGCCAGCGGGGAAAAGTAATGCTGGTTCTCACTGCCTCCTGGAACTCTTTCAAATGCCACAGACAATTTGGCCCTCTCTGCTTTCCTGCGGACTCCATCCTCAAAAGCACCTGTTTTCGCTTTCGGCAGCCTCCGGAGCAAAAAAGACAAACGTCCAGCTTTTGCTGCCACAGCAAAGGTGCCAGCGGGGAAAAGTAATGCTGGTTCTCACTGCCTCCTGGAACCCTTTCAAATGCCACAGACAATTTGGCCCTCTCTGCTTTCCTGAGGACTCCATCCTCAAAAGCACCTGTTTTCGCTTTCGGCAGCCTCCGGAGCAAAAAAGACAAACGTCCAGCTTTTGCTGCCACAGCAAAGGTGCCAGCGGAGAAAAGTAATGCTGGTTCTCACTGCCTCCTGGAACCCTTTAAAATGCCACAGTCAATTTGGCTCTCTCTGCTTTCCTGCGGACTCCATCCTCAAAAGCACCTATTTTCGCTTTCGGCAGCCTCCGGAGCAAAAAAGACAAACGTCCAGCTTTTGCTGCCACAGCAAAGGTGCCAGCGGGGAAAAGTAATGCTGGTTCTCACTGCCTCCTGGAACTCTTTGAAATGCCACAGACAATTTTGCACTCTCTGCTTTCCTGCAGACTCCATCCTCAAAAGCACCTGTTTTTGCTTTCGGCAGCCTCCGGAGCAAAAAAGACAAACGTCCAGCTTTTGCTGCCACAGCAAAGGTGCCAGCGGGGAAAAGTAATGCTGGTTCTCACTGCCTCCTGGAACCCTTTCAAATGCCCCAGACAATTTGGCCCTCTCTGCTTTCCTGCGGACTCCATCCTCAAAAGCACCTGTTTTCGCTTTCGACATCCTCAGGAGCAAAAAAGACAAACGTCCAGCTTTTGCTGCCACAGCAAAGGTGCCAGCGGGGAAAAGTAATGCTGGTTCTCACTGCCTCCTGGAACCCTTTCAAATGCCACAGACAATTTGGCCCTCTCTGCTTTCCTGCGGACTCCATCCTCAAAAGCACTTGTTTTTCTTTCCGCAACCTCCGGAGCAAAAAGACAAACGTCCAGCTTTTGCTGCCACAGCAAAGGTGCCAGCGGGGAAAAGTAATGCTGGTTCTCACTTCCTCCTGGAACCCTTTCAAATGACACAGTCAATTTGGCTCTCTCTGCTTTCCTGCGGACTCCATCCTCAAAAGCACCTGTTTTTGCTTTCGGCAGCCTCCGGAGCAAAAAAGACAAACGTCCAGCTTTTGCTGCCACAGCAAAGGTGCCAGCGGGGAAAAGTGATGCTGGTTCTCACTGCCTCCTGGAACCCTTTCAAATGCCCCAGACAATTTGGCCCTCTCTGCTTTCCTGCGGACTCCATCCTCAAAAGCACCTTTTTTCGCTTTCGGCAGCCTCCGGAGCAAAAAAGACAAACGTCCAGCTTTTGCTGCCACAGCAAAGGTGCCAGCGGGGAAAAGTAATGCTGGTTCTCACTGCCTCCTGGAACTCTTTCAAATGCCCCAGAAAATTTGGCCCTCTCTGCTTTCCTGCGGACTCCATCCTCAAAAGCATCTCTTTTCGCTTTCGGCAGCCTCCGGAGGAAAAAAGACAAACGTCCAGCTTTTGCTGCCACAGCAAAGGTGCCAGCGGGGAAAAGTAATGCTGGTTCTCACTTCCTCCTGGAACTCTTTCAAATGCCACAGACAATTTTGCACTCTCTGCTTTCCTGCGGACTCCATCCTCAAAAGCACCTGTTTTTGCTTTCGGCAGCCTCCGGAGCAAAAAAGACAAACGTCCAGCTTTTGCTGCCACAGCAAAGGTGCCAGCGGGGAAAAGTAATGCTGGTTCTCACTGCCTCCTGGAACTCTTTCAAATGCCACAGACAATTTGGCCCTCTCTGCTTTCCTGCGGACTCCATCCTCAAAAGCACTTGTTTTCTCTTTCGGCAACCTCCGGAGCAAAAAAGACAAACGTACAGCTTTTGCTGCCACAGCAAAGGTGCCAGCGGGGAAAAGTGATGCTGGTTCTCACTGCCTCCTGGAACCCTTTCAAATGCACCACACAATTTGGCCCTCTCTGCTTTCCTGCGGACTCCATCCTCAAAAGCACCTGTTTTCGCTTTCGGCAACCTCCGGAGCAAAAAAGACAAACGTCCAGCTTTTGCTGCCACAGCAAAGGTGCCAGCGGGGAAAAGTAATGCTGGTTCTCACTGCCTCCTGGAACTCTTTCAAATGCCCGAGAAAATTTGGCCCTATCTGCTTTCCTGCGGACTCTATCCTCAAAAGCATCTCTTTTCGCTTTCGGCAGCCTCCGGAGCAAAAAAGACAAACGTCCAACTTTTGCTGCCACAGCAAAGGTGCCAGCGGGGAAAAGTAATGCTGGTTCTCACTGCCTCCTGGAACCCTTTCAAATGCCCCAGACAATTTGGCCCTCTCTGCTTTCCTGCGGACTCCATCCTCAAAAGCACTTGTTTTCGCTTTCGGCAGCCTCAGGAGCAAAAAAGACAAACGTCCAGCTTTTGCTGCCACAGCAAAGGTGCCAGCGGGGAAAAGTGATGCTGGTTCTCACTGCCTCCTGGAACCCTTTCAAATGCACCACACAATTTGGCCCTCTCTGCTTTCCTGCGGACTCCATCCTCAAAAGCACCTGTTTTCGCTTTCGGCAGCCTCCGGAGCAAAAAAGACAAACGTCCAGCTTTTGCTGCCACAGCAAAGGTGCCAGCGGGGAAAAGTAATGCTGGTTCTCACTTCCTCCTGGAACCCTTTCAAATGCCACAGTCAATTTGGCTCTCTCTGCTTTCCTGCGGACTCCATCCTCAAAAGCACCTGTTTTCGCTTTCGGCAGCCTCCGGAGCAAAAAAGACAAACGTCCAGCTTTTGCTGCCACAGCAAAGGTGCCAGCGGAGAAAAGTAATGCTGGTTCTCACTGCCTCCTGGAACCCTTTAAAATGCCACAGACAATTTGGCCCTCTCTGCTTTCCTGAGGACTCCATCCTCAAAAGCACCTGTTTTCGCTTTCGGCAGCCTCCGGAGCAAAAAAGACAAACGTCCAGCTTTTGCTGCCACAGCAAAGGTGCCAGCGGGGAAAAGTAATGCTGGTTCTCACTGCCTCCTGGAACTCTTTGAAATGCCACAGACAATTTTGCACTCTCTGCTTTCCTGCAGACTCCATCCTCAAAAGCACCTGTTTTTGCTTTCGGCAGCCTCCGGAGCAAAAAAGACAAACGTCCAGCTTTTGCTGCCACAGCAAAGGTGCCAGCGGGGAAAAGTGATGCTGGTTCTCACTGCCTCCTGGAACCCTTTCAAATGCACCACACAATTTGGCCCTCTCTGCTTTCCTGCGGACTCCATCCTCAAAAGCACCTGTTTTCGCTTTCGGCAACCTCCGGAGCAAAAAAGACAAACGTCCAGCTTTTGCTGCCACAGCAAAGGTGCCAGCGGGGAAAAGTAATGCTGGTTCTCACTGCCTCCTGGAACTCTTTCAAATGCCCGAGAAAATTTGGCCCTATCTGCTTTCCTGCGGACTCTATCCTCAAAAGCATCTCTTTTCGCTTTCGGCAGCCTCCGGAGCAAAAAAGACAAACGTCCAACTTTTGCTGCCACAGCAAAGGTGCCAGCGGGGAAAAGTAATGCTGGTTCTCACTGCCTCCTGGAACCCTTTCAAATGCCCCAGACAATTTGGCCCTCTCTGCTTTCCTGCGGACTCCATCCTCAAAAGCACTTGTTTTCGCTTTCGGCAGCCTCAGGAGCAAAAAAGACAAACGTCCAGCTTTTGCTGCCACAGCAAAGGTGCCAGCGGGGAAAAGTGATGCTGGTTCTCACTGCCTCCTGGAACCCTTTCAAATGCACCACACAATTTGGCCCTCTCTGCTTTCCTGCGGACTCCATCCTCAAAAGCACCTGTTTTCGCTTTCGGCAGCCTCCGGAGCAAAAAAGACAAACGTCCAGCTTTTGCTGCCACAGCAAAGGTGCCAGCGGGGAAAAGTAATGCTGGTTCTCACTTCCTCCTGGAACCCTTTCAAATGCCACAGTCAATTTGGCTCTCTCTGCTTTCCTGCGGACTCCATCCTCAAAAGCACCTGTTTTCGCTTTCGGCAGCCTCCGGAGCAAAAAAGACAAACGTCCAGCTTTTGCTGCCACAGCAAAGGTGCCAGCGGAGAAAAGTAATGCTGGTTCTCACTGCCTCCTGGAACCCTTTAAAATGCCACAGACAATTTGGCCCTCTCTGCTTTCCTGAGGACTCCATCCTCAAAAGCACCTGTTTTCGCTTTCGGCAGCCTCCGGAGCAAAAAAGACAAACGTCCAGCTTTTGCTGCCACAGCAAAGGTGCCAGCGGGGAAAAGTAATGCTGGTTCTCACTGCCTCCTGGAACTCTTTGAAATGCCACAGACAATTTTGCACTCTCTGCTTTCCTGCAGACTCCATCCTCAAAAGCACCTGTTTTTGCTTTCGGCAGCCTCCGGAGCAAAAAAGACAAACGTCCAGCTTTTGCTGCCACAGCAAAGGTGCCAGCGGGGAAAAGTGATGCTGGTTCTCACTGCCTCCTGGAACCCTTTCAAATGCCACAGACAATTTGGCCCTCTCTGCTTTCCTGCGGACTCCATCCTCAAAAGCACCTGTTTTCGCTTTCGACATCCTCAGGAGCAAAAAAGACAAACGTCCAGCTTTTGCTGCCACAGCAAAGGTGCCAGCGGGGAAAAGTAATGCTGGTTCTCACTGCCTCCTGGAACCCTTTCAAATGCCACAGACAATTTGGCCCTATCTGCTTTCCTGCGGACTCCATCCTCAAAAGCACTTGTTTTTCTTTCGGCAACCTCCGGAGCAAAAAAGACAAACGTCCAGCTTTTGCTGCCACAGCAAAGGTGCCAGCGGGGAAAAGTAATGCTGGTTCTCACTTCCTCCTGGAACCCTTTCAAATGCCACAGTCAATTTGGCTCTCTCTGCTTTCCTGCGGACTCCATCCTCAAAAGCACCTGTTTTTGCTTTCGGCAGCCTCCGGAGCAAAAAAGACAAACGTCCAGCTTTTGCTGCCACAGCAAAGGTGCCAGCGGGGAAAAGTGATGCTGGTTCTCACTGCCTCCTGGAACCCTTTCAAATGCCCCAGACAATTTGGCCCTCTCTGCTTTCCTGCGGACTCCATCCTCAAAAGCACCTTTTTTCGCTTTCGGCAGCCTCCGGAGCAAAAAAGACAAACGTCCAGCTTTTGCTGCCACAGCAAAGGTGCCAGCGGGGAAAAGTAATGCTGGTTCTCACTGCCTCCTGGAACTCTTTCAAATGCCCCAGAAAATTTGGCCCTCTCTGCTTTCCTGCGGACTCCATCCTCAAAAGCATCTCTTTTCGCTTTCGGCAGCCTCCGGAGGAAAAAAGACAAACGTCCAGCTTTTGCTGCCACAGCAAAGGTGCCAGCGGGGAAAAGTAATGCTGGTTCTCACTGCCTCCTGGAACCCTTTCAAATGCCACAGACAATTTGGCCCTCACTGCTTTCCTGCGGACTCCATCCTCAAAAGCACTTGTTTTTCTTTCGGCAACCTCCGGAGCAAAAAAGACAAACGTCCAGCTTTTGCTGCCACAGCAAAGGTGCCAGCGGGGAAAAGTGATGCTGGTTCTCACTGCCTCCTGGAACTCTTTCAAATGCCACAGACAATTTGGCCCTCTCTGCTTTCCTGCGGACTCCATCCTCAAAAGCACCTGTTTTCGCTTTCGGCAGCCTCTGGAGCAAAAAAGACAAACGTCCAGCTTTTGCTGCCACAGCAAAGGTGCCAGCGGAGAAAAGTAATGCTGGTTCTCACTGCCTCCTGGAACCCTTTAAAATGCCACAGTCAATTTGGCTCTCTCTGCTTTCCTGCGGACTCCATCCTCAAAAGCACCTATTTTCGCTTTCGGCAGCCTCCGGAGCAAAAAAGACAAACGTCCAGCTTTTGCTGCCACAGCAAAGGTGCCAGCGGGGAAAAGTAATGCTGGTTCTCACTGCCTCCTGGAACTCTTTGAAATGCCACAGACAATTTTGCACTCTCTGCTTTCCTGCAGACTCCATCCTCAAAAGCACCTGTTTTTGCTTTCGGCAGCCTCCGGAGCAAAAAAGACAAACGTCCAGCTTTTGCTGCCACAGCAAAGGTGCCAGCGGGGAAAAGTAATGCTGGTTCTCACTGCCTCCTGGAACCCTTTCAAATGCCCCAGAAAATTTGGCCCTCTCTGCTTTCCTGCGGACTCCATCCTCAAAAGCATCTCTTTTCGCTTTCGGCAGCCTCCGGAGGAAAAAAGACAAACGTCCAGCTTTTCCTGCCACAGCAAAGGTGCCAGCGGGGAAAAGTAATGCTGGTTCTCACTGCCTCCTGGAACCCTTTCAAATGCCACAGACAATTTGGCCCTCTCTGCTTTCCTGCGGACTCCATCCTCAAAAGCACTTGTTTTTCTTTCGGCAACCTCCGGAGCAAAAAAGACAAACGTCCAGCTTTTGCTGCCACAGCAAAGGTGCCAGCGGGGAAAAGTGATGCTGGTTCTCACTGCCTCCTGGAACTCTTTCAAATGCCCGAGAAAATTTGGCCCTATCGGCTTTCCTGCGGACTCTATCCTCAAAAGCATCTCTTTTCGCTTTCGGCAGCCTCCGGAGCAAAAAAGACAAACGTCCAGCTTTTGCTGCCACAGCAAAGGTGCCAGCGGAGAAAAGTAATGCTGGTTCTCACTGCCTCCTGGAACCCTTTAAAATGCCACAGTCAATTTGGCTCTCTCTGCTTTCCTGCGGACTCCATCCTCAAAAGCACCTATTTTCGCTTTCGGCAGCCTCCGGAGCAAAAAAGACAAACGTCCAGCTTTTGCTGCCACAGCAAAGGTGCCAGCGGGGAAAAGTAATGCTGGTTCTCACTGCCTCCTGGAACTCTTTGAAATGCCACAGACAATTTTGCACTCTCTGCTTTCCTGCAGACTCCATCCTCAAAAGCACCTGTTTTTGCTTTCGGCAGCCTCCGGAGCAAAAAAGACAAACGTCCAGCTTTTGCTGCCACAGCAAAGGTGCCAGCGGGGAAAAGTAATGCTGGTTCTCACTGCCTCCTGGAACCCTTTCAAATGCCACAGACAATTTGGCCCTCTCTGCTTTCCTGCGGACTCCATCCTCAAAAGCACCTGTTTTCGCTTTCGACATCCTCAGGAGCAAAAAAGACAAACGTCCAGCTTTTGCTGCCACAGCAAAGGTGCCAGCGGGGAAAAGTAATGCTGGTTCTCACTGCCTCCTGGAACCCTTTCAAATGCCACAGACAATTTGGCCCTCTCTGCTTTCCTGCGGACTCCATCCTCAAAAGCACTTGTTTTTCTTTCGGCAACCTCCGGAGCAAAAAAGACAAACGTCCAGCTTTTGCTGCCACAGCAAAGGTGCCAGCGGGGAAAAGTAATGCTGGTTCTCACTTCCTCCTGGAACCCTTTCAAATGACACAGTCAATTTGGCTCTCTCTGCTTTCCTGCGGACTCCATCCTCAAAAGCACCTGTTTTTGCTTTCGGCAACTTCCGGAGCAAAAAAGACAAACGTCCAGCTTTTGCTGCCACAGCAAAGGTGCCAGCGGGGAAAAGTGATGCTGGTTCTCACTGCCTCCTGGAACCCTTTCAAATGCCCCAGACAATTTGGCCCTCTCTGCTTTCCTGCGGACTCCATCCTCAAAAGCACCTTTTTTCGCTTTCGGCAGCCTCCGGAGCAAAAAAGACAAACGTCCAGCTTTTGCTGCCACAGCAAAGGTGCCAGCGGGGAAAAGTAATGCTGGTTCTCACTGCCTCCTGGAACTCTTTCAAATGCCCCAGAAAATTTGGCCCTCTCTGCTTTCCTGCGGACTCCATCCTCAAAAGCATCTCTTTTCGCTTTCGGCAGCCTCCGGAGGAAAAAAGACAAACGTCCAGCTTTTGCTGCCACAGCAAAGGTGCCAGCGGGGAAAAGTGATGCTGGTTCTCACTGCCTCCTGGAACTCTTTCAAATGCCACAGACAATTTTGCACTCTCTGCTTTCCTGCGGACTCCATCCTCAAAAGCACCTGTTTTTGCTTTCGGCAGCCTCCGGAGCAAAAAAGACAAACGTCCAGCTTTTGCTGCCACAGCAAAGGTGCCAGCGGGGAAAAGTAATGCTGGTTCTCACTTCCTCCTGGAACTCTTTCAAATGCCACAGACAATTTGGCCCTCTCTGCTTTCCTGCGGACTCCATCCTCAAAAGCACTTGTTTTCTCTTTCGGCAACCTCCGGAGCAAAAAAGACAAACGTCCAGCTTTTGCTGCCACAGCAAAGGTGCCAGCGGGGAAAAGTGATGCTGGTTCTCACTGCCTCCTGGAACCCTTTCAAATGCACCACACAATTTGGCCCTCTCTGCTTTCCTGCGGACTCCATCCTCAAAAGCACCTGTTTTCGCTTTCGGCAACCTCCGGAGCAAAAAAGACAAACGTCCAGCTTTTGCTGCCACAGCAAAGGTGCCAGCGGGGAAAAGTAATGCTGGTTCTCACTGCCTCCTGGAACTCTTTCAAATGCCCGAGAAAATTTGGCCCTATCTGCTTTCCTGCGGACTCTATCCTCAAAAGCATCTCTTTTCGCTTTCGGCAGCCTCCGGAGCAAAAAAGACAAACGTCCAGCTTTTGCTGCCACAGCAAAGGTGCCAGCGGGGAAAAGTAATGCTGGTTCTCACTGCCTCCTGGAACCCTTTAAAATGCCACAGACAATTTGGCCCTCTCTGCTTTCCTGAGGACTCCATCCTCAAAAGCACCTGTTTTCGCTTTCGGCAGCCTCCGGAGCAAAAAAGACAAACGTCCAGCTTTTGCTGCCACAGCAAAGGTGCCAGCGGGGAAAAGTAATGCTGGTTCTCACTGCCTCCTGGAACTCTTTGAAATGCCACAGACAATTTTGCACTCTCTGCTTTCCTGCAGACTCCATCCTCAAAAGCACCTGTTTTTGCTTTCGGCAGCCTCCGGAGCAAAAAAGACAAACGTCCAGCTTTTGCTGCCACAGCAAAGGTGCCAGCGGGGAAAAGTGATGCTGGTTCTCACTGCCTCCTGGAACCCTTTCAAATGCCACAGACAATTTGGCCCTCTCTGCTTTCCTGCGGACTCCATCCTCAAAAGCACTTGTTTTTCTTTCGGCAACCTCCGGAGCAAAAAAGACAAACGTCCAGCTTTTGCTGCCACAGCAAAGGTGCCAGCGGGGAAAAGTAATGCTGGTTCTCACTGCCTCCTGGAACTCTTTGAAATGCTACAGACAATTTTGCACTCTCTGCTTTCCTGCAGACTCCATCCTCAAAAGCACCTGTTTTTGCTTTCGGCAGCCTCCGGAGCAAAAAAGACAAACGTCCAGCTTTTGCTGCCACAGCAAAGGTGCCAGCGGGGAAAAGTAATGCTGGTTCTCACTGCCTCCTGGAACCCTTTCAAATGCCCCAGAAAATTTGGCCCTCTCTGCTTTCCTGCGGACTCCATCCTCAAAAGCATCTCTTTTCGCTTTCGGCAGCCTCCGGAGGAAAAAAGACAAACGTCCAGCTTTTGCTGCCACAGCAAAGGTGCCAGCGGGGAAAAGTAATGCTGGTTCTCACTGCCTCCTGGAACCCTTTCAAATGCCACAGACAATTTGGCCCTCTCTGCTTTCCTGCGGACTCCATCCTCAAAAGCACTTGTTTTTCTTTCGGCAACCTCCGGAGCAAAAAAGACAAACGTCCAGCTTTTGCTGCCACAGCAAAGGTGCCAGCGGGGAAAAGTGATGCTGGTTCTCACTGCCTCCTGGAACTCTTTCAAATGCCCGAGAAAATTTGGCCCTATCTGCTTTCCTGCGGACTCTATCCTCAAAAGCATCTCTTTTCGCTTTCGGCAGCCTGCGGAGCAAAAAAGACAAACGTCCAGCTTTTGCTGCCACAGCAAAGGTGCCAGCGGAGAAAAGTAATGCTGGTTCTCACTGCCTCCTGGAACCCTATAAAATGCCACAGTCAATTTGGCTCTCTCTGCTTTCCTGCGGACTCCATCCTCAAAAGCACCTATTTTCGCTTTCGGCAGCCTCCGGAGCAAAAAAGACAAACGTCCAGCTTTTGCTGCCACAGCAAAGGTGCCAGCGGGGAAAAGTAATGCTGGTTCTCACTGCCTCCTGGAACTCTTTGAAATGCCACAGACAATTTTGCACTCTCTGTTTTCCTGCAGACTCCATCCTCAAAAGCACCTGTTTTTGCTTTCGGCAGCCTCCGGAGCAAAAAAGACAAACGTCCAGCTTTTGCTGCCACAGCAAAGGTGCCAGCGGGGAAAAGTAATGCTGGTTCTCACTGCCTCCTGGAACCCTTTCAAATGCCACAGACAATTTGGCCCTCTCTGCTTTCCTGCGGACTCCATCCTCAAAAGCACCTGTTTTCGCTTTCGACATCCTCAGGAGCAAAAAAGACAAACGTCCAGCTTTTGCTGCCACAGCAAAGGTGCCAGCGGGGAAAAGTAATGCTGGTTCTCACTGCCTCCTGGAACCCTTTCAAATGCCACAGACAATTTGGCCCTCTCTGCTTTCCTGCGGACTCCATCCTCAAAAGCACTTGTTTTTCTTTCGGCAACCTCCGGAGCAAAAAAGACAAACGTCCAGCTTTTGCTGCCACAGCAAAGGTGCCAGCGGGGAAAAGTAATGCTGGTTCTCACTTCCTCCTGGAACCCTTTCAAATGACACAGTCAATTTGGCTCTCTCTGCTTTCCTACGGACTCCATCCTCAAAAGCACCTGTTTTTGCTTTCGGCAGCCTCCGGAGCAAAAAAGACAAACGTCCAGCTTTTGCTGCCACAGCAAAGGTGCCAGCGGGGAAAAGTGATGCTGGTTCTCACTGCCTCCTGGAACCCTTTCAAATGCCCCAGACAATTTGGCCCTCTCTGCTTTCCTGCGGACTCCATCCTCAAAAGCACCTTTTTTCGCTTTCGGCAGCCTCCGGAGCAAAAAAGACAAACGTCCAGCTTTTGCTGCCACAGCAAAGGTGCCAGCGGGGAAAAGTAATGCTGGTTCTCACTGCCTCCTGGAACTCTTTCAAATGCCCCAGAAAATTTGGCCCTCTCTGCTTTCCTGCAGACTCCATCCTCAAAAGCATCTCTTTTCGCTTTCGGCAGCCTCCGGAGGAAAAAAGACAAACGTCCAGCTTTTGCTGCCACAGCAAAGGTGCCAGCGGGGAAAAGTAATGCTGGTTCTCACTTCCTCCTGGAACTCTTTCAAATGCCACAGACAATTTTGCACTCTCTGCTTTCCTGCGGACTCCATCCTCAAAAGCACCTGTTTTTGCTTTCGGCAGCCTCCGGAGCAAAAAAGACAAACGTCCAGCTTTTGCTGCCACAGCAAAGGTGCCAGCGGGGAAAAGTAATGCTGGTTCTCACTTCCTCCTGGAACTCTTTCAAATGCCACAGACAATTTGGCCCTCTCTGCTTTCCTGCGGACTCCATCCTCAAAAGCACTTGTTTTCTCTTTCGGCAACCTCCGGAGCAAAAAAGACAAACGTCCAGCTTTTGCTGCCACAGCAAAGGTGCCAGCGGGGAAAAGTGATGCTGGTTCTCACTGCCTCCTGGAACCCTTTCAAATGCACCACACAATTTGGCCCTCTCTGCTTTCCTGCGGACTCCATCCTCAAAAGCACCTGTTTTCGCTTTCGGCGGTGTTTGGAGCAAAAAAGACAAACGTCCAGCTTTTGCTGCCACAGCAAAGGTGCCAGCGGGGAAAAGTAATGCTGGTTCTCACTGCCTCCTGGAACTCTTTCAAATGCCCGAGAAAATTTGGCCCTATCTGCTTTCCTGCGGACTCTATCCTCAAAAGCATCTCTTTTCGCTTTCGGCAGCCTCCGGAGCAAAAAAGACAAACGTCCAGCTTTTGCTGCCACAGCAAAGGTGCCAGCGGGGAAAAGTAATGCTGGTTCTCACTGCCTCCTGGAACCCTTTCAAATGCCCCAGACAATTTGGCCCTCTCTGCTTTCCTGCGGACTCCATCCTCAAAAGCACTTGTTTTCGCTTTCGGCAGCCTCAGGAGCAAAAAAGACAAACGTCCAGCTTTTGCTGCCACAGCAAAGGTGCCAGCGGGGAAAAGTGATGCTGGTTCTCACTGCCTCCTGGAACCCTTTCAAATGCACCACACAATTTGGCCCTCTCTGCTTTCCTGCGGACTCCATCCTCAAAAGCACCTGTTTTCGCTTTCGGCAGCCTCCGGAGCAAAAAAGACAAACGTCCAGCTTTTGCTGCCACAGCAAAGGTGCCAGCGGGGAAAAGTAATGCTGGTTCTCACTTCCTCCTGGAACCCTTTCAAATGCCACAGTCAATTTGGCTCTCTCTGCTTTCCTGCGGACTCCATCCTCAAAAGCACCTGTTTTCGCTTTCGGCAGCCTCCGGAGCAAAAAAGACAAACGTCCAGCTTTTGCTGCCACAGCAAAGGTGCCAGCGGAGAAAAGTAATGCTGGTTCTCACTGCCTCCTGGAACCCTTTAAAATGCCACAGACAATTTGGCCCTCTCTGCTTTCCTGAGGACTCCATCCTCAAAAGCACCTGTTTTCGCTTTCGGCAGCCTCCGGAGCAAAAAAGACAAACGTCCAGCTTTTGCTGCCACAGCAAAGGTGCCAGCGGGGAAAAGTAATGCTGGTTCTCACTGCCTCCTGGAACTCTTTGAAATGCCACAGACAATTTTGCACTCTCTGCTTTCCTGCAGACTCCATCCTCAAAAGCACCTGTTTTTGCTTTCGGCAGCCTCCGGAGCAAAAAAGACAAACGTCCAGCTTTTGCTGCCACAGCAAAGGTGCCAGCGGGGAAAAGTAATGCTGGTTCTCACTGCCTCCTGGAACCCTTTCAAATGCCACAGACAATTTGGCCCTCTCTGCTTTCCTGCGGACTCCATCCTCAAAAGCACTTGTTTTTCTTTCGGCAACCTCCGGAGCAAAAAAGACAAACGTCCAGCTTTTGCTGCCACAGCAAAGGTGCCAGCGGGGAAAAGTAATGCTGGTTCTCACTTCCTCCTGGAACCCTTTCAAATGACACAGTCAATTTGGCTCTCTCTGCTTTCCTGCGGACTCCATCCTCAAAAGCACCTGTTTTCGCTTTCGGCAGCCTCCGGAGCAAAAAAGACAAACGTCCAGCTTTTGCTGCCACAGCAAAGGTGCCAGCGGGGAAAAGTAATGCTGGTTCTCACTGCCTCCTGGAACCCTTTCAAATGCCACAGACAATTTGGCCCTCTCTGCTTTCCTGAGGACTCCATCCTCAAAAGCACCTGTTTTCGCTTTCGGCAGCCTCCGGAGCAAAAAAGACAAACGTCCAGCTTTTGCTGCCACAGCAAAGGTGCCAGCGGGGAAAAGTAATGCTGGTTCTCACTGCCTCCTGGAACTCTTTCAAATGCCCCAGAAAATTTGGCCCTCTCTGCTTTCCTGCGGACTCCATCCTCAAAACCATCTCTTTTCGCTTTCGGCAGCCTCCGGAGGAAAAAAGACAAACGTCCAGCTTTTGCTGCCACAGCAAAGGTGCCAGCGGGGAAAAGTAATGCTGGTTCTCACTTCCTCCTGGAACTCTTTCAAATGCCACAGACAATTTTGCACTCTCTGCTTTCCTGCGGACTCCATCCTCAAAAGCACCTGTTTTTGCTTTCGGCAGCCTCCGGAGCAAAAAAGACAAACGTCCAGCTTTTGCTGCCACAGCAAAGGTGCCAGCGGGGAAAAGTAATGCTGGTTCTCACTTCCTCCTGGAACTCTTTCAAATGCCACAGACAATTTGGCCCTCTCTGCTTTCCTGCGGACTCCATCCTCAAAAGCACTTGTTTTCTCTTTCGGCAACCTCCGGAGCAAAAAAGACAAACGTCCAGCTTTTGCTGCCACAGCAAAGGTGCCAGCGGGGAAAAGTGATGCTGGTTCTCACTGCCTCCTGGAACCCTTTCAAATGCACCACACAATTTGGCCCTCTCTGCTTTCCTGCGGACTCCATCCTCAAAAGCACCTGTTTTCGCTTTCGGCAACCTCCGGAGCAAAAAAGACAAACGTCCAGCTTTTGCTGCCACAGCAAAGGTGCCAGCGGGGAAAAGTAATGCTGGTTCTCACTGCCTCCTGGAACTCTTTCAAATGCCCGAGAAAATTTGGCCCTATCTGCTTTCCTGCGGACTCTATCCTCAAAAGCATCTCTTTTCGCTTTCGGCAGCCTCCGGAGCAAAAAAGACAAACGTCCAGCTTTTGCTGCCACAGCAAAGGTGCCAGCGGGGAAAAGTAATGCTGGTTCTCACTGCCTCCTGGAACTCTTTCAAATGCCACAGACAATTTTGCACTCTCTGCTTTCCTGCGGACTCCATCCTCAAAAGCACCTGTTTTTGCTTTCGGCAGCCTCCGGAGCAAAAAAGACAAACGTCCAGATTTTGCTGCCACAGCAAAGATGCCAGCGGGGAAAAGTGATGCTGGTTCTCACTGCCTCCTGGAACCCTTTCAAATGCCCCAGACAATTTGGCCCTCTCTGCTTTCCTGCGGACTCCATCCTCAAAAGCACTTGTTTTCGCTTTCGGCAGCCTCAGGAGCAAAAAAGACAAACGTCCAGCTTTTGCTGCCACAGCAAAGGTGCCAGCGGGGAAAAGTAATGCTGGTTCTCACTGCCTCCTGGAACCCTTTCAAATGCCACAGACAATTTGGCCCTCTCTGCTTTCCTGCGGACTCCATCCTCAAAAGCACTTGTTTTTCTTTCGGCAACCTCCGGAGCAAAAAAGACAAACGTCCAGCTTTTGCTGCCACAGCAAAGGTGCCAGCGGGGAAAAGTAATGCTGGTTCTCACTTCCTCCTGGAACCCTTTCAAATGACACAGTCAATTTGGCTCTCTCTGCTTTCCTGCGGACTCCATCCTCAAAAGCACCTGTTTTTGCTTTCGGCAGCCTCCGGAGCAAAAAAGACAAACGTCCAGCTTTTGCTGCCACAGCAAAGGTGCCAGCGGGGAAAAGTGATGCTGGTTCTCACTGCCTCCTGGAACCCTTTCAAATGCCCCAGACAATTTGGCCCTCTCTGCTTTCCTGCGGACTCCATCCTCAAAAGCACCTTTTTTCGCTTTCGGCAGCCTCCGGAGCAAAAAAGACAAACGTCCAGCTTTTGCTGCCACAGCAAAGGTGCCAGCGGGGAAAAGTAATGCTGGTTCTCACTGCCTCCTGGAACTCTTTCAAATGCCCCAGAAAATTTGGCCCTCTCTGCTTTCCTGCGGACTCCATCCTCAAAAGCATCTCTTTTCGCTTTCGGCAGCCTCCGGAGGAAAAAAGACAAACGTCCAGCTTTTGCTGCCACAGCAAAGGTGCCAGCGGGGAAAAGTAATGCTGGTTCTCACTTCCTCCTGGAACTCTTTCAAATGCCACAGACAATTTTGCACTCTCTGCTTTCCTGCGGACTCCATCCTCAAAAGCACCTGTTTTTGCTTTCGGCAGCCTCCGGAGCAAAAAAGACAAACGTCCAGCTTTTGCTGCCACAGCAAAGGTGCCAGCGGGGAAAAGTAATGCTGGTTCTCACTTCCTCCTGGAACTCTTTCAAATGCCACAGACAATTTGGCCCTCTCTGCTTTCCTGCGGACTCCATCCTCAAAAGCACTTGTTTTCTCTTTCGGCAACCTCCGGAGCAAAAAAGACAAACGTCCAGCTTTTGCTGCCACAGCAAAGGTGCCAGCGGGGAAAAGTGATGCTGGTTCTCACTGCCTCCTGGAACCCTTTCAAATGCACCACACAATTTGGCCCTCTCTGCTTTCCTGCGGACTCCATCCTCAAAAGCACCTGTTTTCGCTTTCGGCAACCTCCGGAGCAAAAAAGACAAACGTCCAGCTTTTGCTGCCACAGCAAAGGTGCCAGCGGGGAAAAGTAATGCTGGTTCTCACTGCCTCCTGGAACTCTTTCAAATGCCCGAGAAAATTTGGCCCTATCTGCTTTCCTGCGGACTCTATCCTCAAAAGCATCTCTTTTCGCTTTCGGCAGCCTCCGGAGCAAAAAAGACAAACGTCCAGCTTTTGCTGCCACAGCAAAGGTGCCAGCGGGGAAAAGTAATGCTGGTTCTCACTGCCTCCTGGAACCCTTTAAAATGCCACAGACAATTTGGCCCTCTCTGCTTTCCTGAGGACTCCATCCTCAAAAGCACCTGTTTTCGCTTTCGGCAGCCTCCGGAGCAAAAAAGACAAACGTCCAGCTTTTGCTGCCACAGCAAAGGTGCCAGCGGGGAAAAGTAATGCTGGTTCTCACTGCCTCCTGGAACTCTTTGAAATGCCAAAGACAATTTTGCACTCTCTGCTTTCCTGCAGACTCCATCCTCAAAAGCACCTGTTTTTGCTTTCGGCAGCCTCCGGAGCAAAAAAGACAAACGTCCAGCTTTTGCTGCCACAGCAAAGGTGCCAGCGGGGAAAAGTGATGCTGGTTCTCACTGCCTCCTGGAACCCTTTCAAATGCCACAGACAATTTGGCCCTCTCTGCTTTCCTGCGGACTCCATCCTCAAAAGCACTTGTTTTTCTTTCGGCAACCTCCGGAGCAAAAAAGACAAACGTCCAGCTTTTGCTGCCACAGCAAAGGTGCCAGCGGGGAAAAGTAATGCTGGTTCTCACTGCCTCCTGGAACTCTTTGAAATGCCACAGACAATTTTGCACTCTCTGCTTTCCTGCAGACTCCATCCTCAAAAGCACCTGTTTTTGCTTTCGGCAGCCTCCGGAGCAAAAAAGACAAACGTCCAGCTTTTGCTGCCACAGCAAAGGTGCCAGCGGGGAAAAGTAATGCTGGTTCTCACTGCCTCCTGGAACCCTTTCAAATGCCCCAGAAAATTTGGCCCTCTCTGCTTTCCTGCGGACTCCATCCTCAAAAGCATCTCTTTTCGCTTTCGGCAGCCTCCGGAGGAAAAAAGACAAACGTCCAGCTTTTGCTGCCACAGCAAAGGTGCCAGCGGGGAAAAGTAATGCTGGTTCTCACTGCCTCCTGGAACCCTTTCAAATGCCACAGACAATTTGGCCCTCTCTGCTTTCCTGCGGACTCCATCCTCAAAAGCACTTGTTTTTCTTTCGGCAACCTCCGGAGCAAAAAAGACAAACGTCCAGCTTTTGCTGCCACAGCAAAGGTGCCAGCGGGGAAAAGTGATGCTGGTTCTCACTGCCTCCTGGAACTCTTTCAAATGCCCGAGAAAATTTGGCCCTATCTGCTTTCCTGCGGACTCTATCCTCAAAAGCATCTCTTTTCGCTTTCGGCAGCCTCCGGAGCAAAAAAGACAAACGTCCAGCTTTTGCTGCCACAGCAAAGGTGCCAGCGGAGAAAAGTAATGCTGGTTCTCACTGCCTCCTGGAACCCTATAAAATGCCACAGTCAATTTGGCTCTCTCTGCTTTCCTGCGGACTCCATCCTCAAAAGCACCTATTTTCGCTTTCGGCAGCCTCCGGAGCAAAAAAGACAAACGTCCAGCTTTTGCTGCCACAGCAAAGGTGCCAGCGGGGAAAAGTAATGCTGGTTCTCACTGCCTCCTGGAACTCTTTGAAATGCCACAGACAATTTTGCACTCTCTGTTTTCCTGCAGACTCCATCCTCAAAAGCACCTGTTTTTGCTTTCGGCAGCCTCCGGAGCAAAAAAGACAAACGTCCAGCTTTTGCTGCCACAGCAAAGGTGCCAGCGGGGAAAAGTAATGCTGGTTCTCACTGCCTCCTGGAACCCTTTCAAATGCCACAGACAATTTGGCCCTCTCTGCTTTCCTGCGGACTCCATCCTCAAAAGCACCTGTTTTCGCTTTCGACATCCTCAGGAGCAAAAAAGACAAACGTCCAGCTTTTGCTGCCACAGCAAAGGTGCCAGCGGGGAAAAGTAATGCTGGTTCTCACTGCCTCCTGGAACCCTTTCAAATGCCACAGACAATTTGGCCCTCTCTGCTTTCCTGCGGACTCCATCCTCAAAAGCACTTGTTTTTCTTTCGGCAACCTCCGGAGCAAAAAAGACAAACGTCCAGCTTTTGCTGCCACAGCAAAGGTGCCAGCGGGGAAAAGTAATGCTGGTTCTCACTTCCTCCTGGAACCCTTTCAAATGACACAGTCAATTTGGCTCTCTCTGCTTTCCTACGGACTCCATCCTCAAAAGCACCTGTTTTTGCTTTCGGCAGCCTCCGGAGCAAAAAAGACAAACGTCCAGCTTTTGCTGCCACAGCAAAGGTGCCAGCGGGGAAAAGTGATGCTGGTTCTCACTGCCTCCTGGAACCCTTTCAAATGCCCCAGACAATTTGGCCCTCTCTGCTTTCCTGCGGACTCCATCCTCAAAAGCACCTTTTTTCGCTTTCGGCAGCCTCCGGAGCAAAAAAGACAAACGTCCAGCTTTTGCTGCCACAGCAAAGGTGCCAGCGGGGAAAAGTAATGCTGGTTCTCACTGCCTCCTGGAACTCTTTCAAATGCCCCAGAAAATTTGGCCCTCTCTGCTTTCCTGCAGACTCCATCCTCAAAAGCATCTCTTTTCGCTTTCGGCAGCCTCCGGAGGAAAAAAGACAAACGTCCAGCTTTTGCTGCCACAGCAAAGGTGCCAGCGGGGAAAAGTAATGCTGGTTCTCACTTCCTCCTGGAACTCTTTCAAATGCCACAGACAATTTTGCACTCTCTGCTTTCCTGCGGACTCCATCCTCAAAAGCACCTGTTTTTGCTTTCGGCAGCCTCCGGAGCAAAAAAGACAAACGTCCAGCTTTTGCTGCCACAGCAAAGGTGCCAGCGGGGAAAAGTAATGCTGGTTCTCACTTCCTCCTGGAACTCTTTCAAATGCCACAGACAATTTGGCCCTCTCTGCTTTCCTGCGGACTCCATCCTCAAAAGCACTTGTTTTCTCTTTCGGCAACCTCCGGAGCAAAAAAGACAAACGTCCAGCTTTTGCTGCCACAGCAAAGGTGCCAGCGGGGAAAAGTGATGCTGGTTCTCACTGCCTCCTGGAACCCTTTCAAATGCACCACACAATTTGGCCCTCTCTGCTTTCCTGCGGACTCCATCCTCAAAAGCACCTGTTTTCGCTTTCGGCGGTGTTTGGAGCAAAAAAGACAAACGTCCAGCTTTTGCTGCCACAGCAAAGGTGCCAGCGGGGAAAAGTAATGCTGGTTCTCACTGCCTCCTGGAACTCTTTCAAATGCCCGAGAAAATTTGGCCCTATCTGCTTTCCTGCGGACTCTATCCTCAAAAGCATCTCTTTTCGCTTTCGGCAGCCTCCGGAGCAAAAAAGACAAACGTCCAGCTTTTGCTGCCACAGCAAAGGTGCCAGCGGGGAAAAGTAATGCTGGTTCTCACTGCCTCCTGGAACCCTTTCAAATGCCCCAGACAATTTGGCCCTCTCTGCTTTCCTGCGGACTCCATCCTCAAAAGCACTTGTTTTCGCTTTCGGCAGACTCAGGAGCAAAAAAGACAAACGTCCAGCTTTTGCTGCCACAGCAAAGGTGCCAGCGGGGAAAAGTGATGCTGGTTCTCACTGCCTCCTGGAACCCTTTCAAATGCACCACACAATTTGGCCCTCTCTGCTTTCCTGCGGACTCCATCCTCAAAAGCACCTGTTTTCGCTTTCGGCAACCTCCGGAGCAAAAAAGACAAACGTCCAGCTTTTGCTGCCACAGCAAAGGTGCCAGCGGGGAAAAGTAATGCTGGTTCTCACTGCCTCCTGGAACTCTTTCAAATGCCCGAGAAAATTTGGCCCTATCTGCTTTCCTGCGGACTCTATCCTCAAAAGCATCTCTTTTCGCTTTCGGCAGCCTCCGGAGCAAAAAAGACAAACGTCCAGCTTTTGCTGCCACAGCAAAGGTGCCAGCGGGGAAAAGTAATGCTGGTTCTCACTGCCTCCTGGAACCCTTTAAAATGCCACAGACAATTTGGCCCTCTCTGCTTTCCTGAGGACTCCATCCTCAAAAGCACCTGTTTTCGCTTTCGGCAGCCTCCGGAGCAAAAAAGACAAACGTCCAGCTTTTGCTGCCACAGCAAAGGTGCCAGCGGGGAAAAGTAATGCTGGTTCTCACTGCCTCCTGGAACTCTTTGAAATGCCAAAGACAATTTTGCACTCTCTGCTTTCCTGCAGACTCCATCCTCAAAAGCACCTGTTTTTGCTTTCGGCAGCCTCCGGAGCAAAAAAGACAAACGTCCAGCTTTTGCTGCCACAGCAAAGGTGCCAGCGGGGAAAAGTGATGCTGGTTCTCACTGCCTCCTGGAACCCTTTCAAATGCCACAGACAATTTGGCCCTCTCTGCTTTCCTGCGGACTCCATCCTCAAAAGCACTTGTTTTTCTTTCGGCAACCTCCGGAGCAAAAAAGACAAACGTCCAGCTTTTGCTGCCACAGCAAAGGTGCCAGCGGGGAAAAGTAATGCTGGTTCTCACTGCCTCCTGGAACTCTTTGAAATGCCACAGACAATTTTGCACTCTCTGCTTTCCTGCAGACTCCATCCTCAAAAGCACCTGTTTTTGCTTTCGGCAGCCTCCGGAGCAAAAAAGACAAACGTCCAGCTTTTGCTGCCACAGCAAAGGTGCCAGCGGGGAAAAGTAATGCTGGTTCTCACTGCCTCCTGGAACCCTTTCAAATGCCCCAGAAAATTTGGCCCTCTCTGCTTTCCTGCGGACTCCATCCTCAAAAGCATCTCTTTTCGCTTTCGGCAGCCTCCGGAGGAAAAAAGACAAACGTCCAGCTTTTGCTGCCACAGCAAAGGTGCCAGCGGGGAAAAGTAATGCTGGTTCTCACTGCCTCCTGGAACCCTTTCAAATGCCACAGACAATTTGGCCCTCTCTGCTTTCCTGCGGACTCCATCCTCAAAAGCACTTGTTTTTCTTTCGGCAACCTCCGGAGCAAAAAAGACAAACGTCCAGCTTTTGCTGCCACAGCAAAGGTGCCAGCGGGGAAAAGTGATGCTGGTTCTCACTGCCTCCTGGAACTCTTTCAAATGCCCGAGAAAATTTGGCCCTATCTGCTTTCCTGCGGACTCTATCCTCAAAAGCATCTCTTTTCGCTTTCGGCAGCCTCCGGAGCAAAAAAGACAAACGTCCAGCTTTTGCTGCCACAGCAAAGGTGCCAGCGGAGAAAAGTAATGCTGGTTCTCACTGCCTCCTGGAACCCTATAAAATGCCACAGTCAATTTGGCTCTCTCTGCTTTCCTGCGGACTCCATCCTCAAAAGCACCTATTTTCGCTTTCGGCAGCCTCCGGAGCAAAAAAGACAAACGTCCAGCTTTTGCTGCCACAGCAAAGGTGCCAGCGGGGAAAAGTAATGCTGGTTCTCACTGCCTCCTGGAACTCTTTGAAATGCCACAGACAATTTTGCACTCTCTGTTTTCCTGCAGACTCCATCCTCAAAAGCACCTGTTTTTGCTTTCGGCAGCCTCCGGAGCAAAAAAGACAAACGTCCAGCTTTTGCTGCCACAGCAAAGGTGCCAGCGGGGAAAAGTAATGCTGGTTCTCACTGCCTCCTGGAACCCTTTCAAATGCCACAGACAATTTGGCCCTCTCTGCTTTCCTGCGGACTCCATCCTCAAAAGCACCTGTTTTCGCTTTCGACATCCTCAGGAGCAAAAAAGACAAACGTCCAGCTTTTGCTGCCACAGCAAAGGTGCCAGCGGGGAAAAGTAATGCTGGTTCTCACTGCCTCCTGGAACCCTTTCAAATGCCACAGACAATTTGGCCCTCTCTGCTTTCCTGCGGACTCCATCCTCAAAAGCACTTGTTTTTCTTTCGGCAACCTCCGGAGCAAAAAAGACAAACGTCCAGCTTTTGCTGCCACAGCAAAGGTGCCAGCGGGGAAAAGTAATGCTGGTTCTCACTTCCTCCTGGAACCCTTTCAAATGACACAGTCAATTTGGCTCTCTCTGCTTTCCTACGGACTCCATCCTCAAAAGCACCTGTTTTTGCTTTCGGCAGCCTCCGGAGCAAAAAAGACAAACGTCCAGCTTTTGCTGCCACAGCAAAGGTGCCAGCGGGGAAAAGTGATGCTGGTTCTCACTGCCTCCTGGAACCCTTTCAAATGCCCCAGACAATTTGGCCCTCTCTGCTTTCCTGCGGACTCCATCCTCAAAAGCACCTTTTTTCGCTTTCGGCAGCCTCCGGAGCAAAAAAGACAAACGTCCAGCTTTTGCTGCCACAGCAAAGGTGCCAGCGGGGAAAAGTAATGCTGGTTCTCACTGCCTCCTGGAACTCTTTCAAATGCCCCAGAAAATTTGGCCCTCTCTGCTTTCCTGCAGACTCCATCCTCAAAAGCATCTCTTTTCGCTTTCGGCAGCCTCCGGAGGAAAAAAGACAAACGTCCAGCTTTTGCTGCCACAGCAAAGGTGCCAGCGGGGAAAAGTAATGCTGGTTCTCACTTCCTCCTGGAACTCTTTCAAATGCCACAGACAATTTTGCACTCTCTGCTTTCCTGCGGACTCCATCCTCAAAAGCACCTGTTTTTGCTTTCGGCAGCCTCCGGAGCAAAAAAGACAAACGTCCAGCTTTTGCTGCCACAGCAAAGGTGCCAGCGGGGAAAAGTAATGCTGGTTCTCACTTCCTCCTGGAACTCTTTCAAATGCCACAGACAATTTGGCCCTCTCTGCTTTCCTGCGGACTCCATCCTCAAAAGCACTTGTTTTCTCTTTCGGCAACCTCCGGAGCAAAAAAGACAAACGTCCAGCTTTTGCTGCCACAGCAAAGGTGCCAGCGGGGAAAAGTGATGCTGGTTCTCACTGCCTCCTGGAACCCTTTCAAATGCACCACACAATTTGGCCCTCTCTGCTTTCCTGCGGACTCCATCCTCAAAAGCACCTGTTTTCGCTTTCGGCGGTGTTTGGAGCAAAAAAGACAAACGTCCAGCTTTTGCTGCCACAGCAAAGGTGCCAGCGGGGAAAAGTAATGCTGGTTCTCACTGCCTCCTGGAACTCTTTCAAATGCCCGAGAAAATTTGGCCCTATCTGCTTTCCTGCGGACTCTATCCTCAAAAGCATCTCTTTTCGCTTTCGGCAGCCTCCGGAGCAAAAAAGACAAACGTCCAGCTTTTGCTGCCACAGCAAAGGTGCCAGCGGGGAAAAGTAATGCTGGTTCTCACTGCCTCCTGGAACCCTTTCAAATGCCCCAGACAATTTGGCCCTCTCTGCTTTCCTGCGGACTCCATCCTCAAAAGCACTTGTTTTCGCTTTCGGCAGACTCAGGAGCAAAAAAGACAAACGTCCAGCTTTTGCTGCCACAGCAAAGGTGCCAGCGGGGAAAAGTGATGCTGGTTCTCACTGCCTCCTGGAACCCTTTCAAATGCACCACACAATTTGGCCCTCTCTGCTTTCCTGCGGACTCCATCCTCAAAAGCACCTGTTTTCGCTTTCGGCAGCCTCCGGAGCAAAAAAGACAAACGTCCAGCTTTTGCTGCCACAGCAAAGGTGCCAGCGGGGAAAAGTAATGCTGGTTCTCACTTCCTCCTGGAACCCTTTCAAATGCCACAGTCAATTTGGCTCTCTCTGCTTTCCTGCGGACTCCATCCTCAAAAGCACCTGTTTTCGCTTTCGGCAGCCTCCGGAGCAAAAAAGACAAACGTCCAGCTTTTGCTGCCACAGCAAAGGTGCCAGCGGGGAAAAGTAATGCTGGTTCTCACTGCCTCCTGGAACCCTTTAAAATGCCACAGACAATTTGGCCCTCTCTGCTTTCCTGAGGACTCCATCCTCAAAAGCACCTGTTTTCGCTTTCGGCAGCCTCCGGAGCAAAAAAGACAAACGTCCAGCTTTTGCTGCCACAGCAAAGGTGCCAGCGGGGAAAAGTAATGCTGGTTCTCACTGCCTCCTGGAACTCTTTGAAATGCCACAGACAATTTTGCACTCTCTGCTTTCCTGCAGACTCCATCCTCAAAAGCACCTGTTTTTGCTTTCGGCAGCCTCCGGAGCAAAAAAGACAAACGTCCAGCTTTTGCTGCCACAGCAAAGGTGCCAGCGGGGAAAAGTAATGCTGGTTCTCACTGCCTCCTGGAACCCTTTCAAATGCCACAGACAATTTGGCCCTCTCTGCTTTCCTGCGGACTCCATCCTCAAAAGCACTTGTTTTTCTTTCGGCAACCTCCGGAGCAAAAAAGACAAACGTCCAGCTTTTGCTGCCACAGCAAAGGTGCCAGCGGGGAAAAGTAATGCTGGTTCTCACTTCCTCCTGGAACCCTTTCAAATGCCACAGTCAATTTGGCTCTCTCTGCTTTCCTGCGGACTCCATCCTCAAAAGCACCTGTTTTCGCTTTCGGCAGCCTCCGGAGCAAAAAAGACAAACGTCCAGCTTTTGCTGCCACAGCAAAGGTGCCAGCGGGGAAAAGTAATGCTGGTTCTCACTGCCTCCTGGAACCCTTTAAAATGCCACAGACAATTTGGCCCTCTCTGCTTTCCTGAGGACTCCATCCTCAAAAGCACCTGTTTTCGCTTTCGGCAGCCTCCGGAGCAAAAAAGACAAACGTCCAGCTTTTGCTGCCACAGCAAAGGTGCCAGCGGGGAAAAGTAATGCTGGTTCTCACTGCCTCCTGGAACTCTTTGAAATGCCACAGACAATTTTGCACTCTCTGCTTTCCTGCAGACTCCATCCTCAAAAGCACCTGTTTTTGCTTTCGGCAGCCTCCGGAGCAAAAAAGACAAACGTCCAGCTTTTGCTGCCACAGCAAAGGTGCCAGCGGGGAAAAGTAATGCTGGTTCTCACTGCCTCCTGGAACCCTTTCAAATGCCACAGACAATTTGGCCCTCTCTGCTTTCCTGCGGACTCCATCCTCAAAAGCACTTGTTTTTCTTTCGGCAACCTCCGGAGCAAAAAAGACAAACGTCCAGCTTTTGCTGCCACAGCAAAGGTGCCAGCGGGGAAAAGTAATGCTGGTTCTCACTTCCTCCTGGAACCCTTTCAAATGACACAGTCAATTTGGCTCTCTCTGCTTTCCTGCGGACTCCATCCTCAAAAGCACCTGTTTTCGCTTTCGGCAGCCTCCGGAGCAAAAAAGACAAACGTCCAGCTTTTGCTGCCACAGCAAAGGTGCCAGCGGGGAAAAGTAATGCTGGTTCTCACTGCCTCCTGGAACCCTTTCAAATGCCACAGACAATTTGGCCCTCTCTGCTTTCCTGCGGACTCCATCCTCAAAAGCACCTGTTTTCGCTTTCGGCAGCCTCCGGAGCAAAAAAGACAAACGTCCAGCTTTTGCTGCCACAGCAAAGGTGCCAGCGGGGAAAAGTAATGCTGGTTCTCACTGCCTCCTGGAACTCTTTCAAATGCCCCAGAAAATTTGGCCCTCTCTGCTTTCCTGCGGACTCCATCCTCAAAACCATCTCTTTTCGCTTTCGGCAGCCTCCGGAGGAAAAAAGACAAACGTCCAGCTTTTGCTGCCACAGCAAAGGTGCCAGCGGGGAAAAGTAATGCTGGTTCTCACTTCCTCCTGGAACTCTTTCAAATGCCACAGACAATTTTGCACTCTCTGCTTTCCTGCGGACTCCATCCTCAAAAGCACCTGTTTTTGCTTTCGGCAGCCTCCGGAGCAAAAAAGACAAACGTCCAGCTTTTGCTGCCACAGCAAAGGTGCCAGCGGGGAAAAGTAATGCTGGTTCTCACTTCCTCCTGGAACTCTTTCAAATGCCACAGACAATTTGGCCCTCTCTGCTTTCCTGCGGACTCCATCCTCAAAAGCACTTGTTTTCTCTTTCGGCAACCTCCGGAGCAAAAAAGACAAACGTCCAGCTTTTGCTGCCACAGCAAAGGTGCCAGCGGGGAAAAGTGATGCTGGTTCTCACTGCCTCCTGGAACCCTTTCAAATGCACCACACAATTTGGCCCTCTCTGCTTTCCTGCGGACTCCATCCTCAAAAGCACCTGTTTTCGCTTTCGGCAACCTCCGGAGCAAAAAAGACAAACGTCCAGCTTTTGCTGCCACAGCAAAGGTGCCAGCGGGGAAAAGTAATGCTGGTTCTCACTGCCTCCTGGAACTCTTTCAAATGCCCGAGAAAATTTGGCCCTATCTGCTTTCCTGCGGACTCTATCCTCAAAAGCATCTCTTTTCGCTTTCGGCAGCCTCCGGAGCAAAAAAGACAAACGTCCAGCTTTTGCTGCCACAGCAAAGGTGCCAGCGGGGAAAAGTAATGCTGGTTCTCACTGCCTCCTGGAACTCTTTCAAATGCCACAGACAATTTTGCACTCTCTGCTTTCCTGCGGACTCCATCCTCAAAAGCACCTGTTTTTGCTTTCGGCAGCCTCCGGAGCAAAAAAGACAAACGTCCAGATTTTGCTGCCACAGCAAAGGTGCCAGCGGGGAAAAGTGATGCTGGTTCTCACTGCCTCCTGGAACCCTTTCAAATGCCCCAGACAATTTGGCCCTCTCTGCTTTCCTGCGGACTCCATCCTCAAAAGCACTTGTTTTCGCTTTCGGCAGCCTCAGGAGCAAAAAAGACAAACGTCCAGCTTTTGCTGCCACAGCAAAGGTGCCAGCGGGGAAAAGTGATGCTGGTTCTCACTGCCTCCTGGAACCCTTTCAAATGCACCGCACAATTTGGCCCTCTCTGCTTTCCTGCGGACTCCATCCTCAAAAGCACCTGTTTTCGCTTTCGGCAGCCTCCGGAGCAAAAAAGACAAACGTCCAGCTTTTGCTGCCACAGCAAAGGTGCCAGCGGGGAAAAGTAATGCTGGTTCTCACTTCCTCCTGGAACCCTTTCAAATGCCACAGTCAATTTGGCTCTCTCTGCTTTCCTGCGGACTCCATCCTCAAAAGCACCTGTTTTCGCTTTCGGCAGCCTCCGGAGCAAAAAAGACAAACGTCCAGCTTTTGCTGCCACAGCAAAGGTGCCAGCGGGGAAAAGTAATGCTGGTTCTCACTGCCTCCTGGAACTCTTTGAAATGCCACAGACAATTTTGCACTCTCTGCTTTCCTGCGGACTCCATCCTCAAAAGCACCTGTTTTCGCTTTCGGCAGCCTCCGGAGCAAAAAAGACAAACGTCCAGCTTTTGCTGCCACAGCAAAGGTGCCAGCGGGGAAAAGTAATGCTGGTTCTCACTGCCTCCTGGAACCCTTTCAAATGCCCCAGACAATTTGGCCCTCTCTGCTTTCCTGCGGACTCCATCCTCAAAAGCACTTGTTTTTCTTTCGGCAACCTCCGGAGCAAAAAAGACAAACGTCCAGCTTTTGCTGCCACAGCAAAGGTGCCAGCGGGGAAAAGTGATGCTGGTTCTCACTGCCTCCTGGAACCCTTTCAAATGCACCACACAATTTGGCCCTCTCTGCTTTCCTGCGGACTCCATCCTCAAAAGCACCTGTTTTCGCTTTCGGCAGCCTCCGGAGCAAAAAAGACAAACGTCCAGCTTTTGCTGCCACAGCAAAGGTGCCAGCGGGGAAAAGTAATGCTGGTTCTCACTTCCTCCTGGAACCCTTTCAAATGCCACAGTCAATTTGGCTCTCTCTGCTTTCCTGCGGACTCCATCCTCAAAAGCACCTGTTTTCGCTTTCGGCAGCCTCCGGAGCAAAAAAGACAAACGTCCAGCTTTTGCTGCCACAGCAAAGGTGCCAGCGGGGAAAAGTGATGCTGGTTCTCACTGCCTCCTGGAACCCTTTCAAATGCCCCAGACAATTTGGCCCTCTCTGCTTTCCTGCGGACTCCATCCTCAAAAGCACCTGTTTTCGCTTTCGGCAGCCTCCGGAGCAAAAAAGACAAACGTCCAGCTTTTGCTGCCACAGCAAAGGTGCCAGCGGAGAAAAGTAATGCTGGTTCTCACTGCCTCCTGGAACCCTTTCAAATGCCACAGTCAATTTGGCTCTCTCTGCTTTCCTGCGGACTCCATCCTCAAAAGCACCTTTTTTCGCTTTCGGCAACCTCCGGAGCAAAAAAGACAAACGTCCAGCTTTTGCTGCCACAGCAAAGGTGCCAGCGGGGAAAAGTAATGCTGGTTCTCACTTCCTCCTGGAACTCTTTCAAATGCCACAGTCAATTTGGCTCTCTCTGCTTTCCTGCGGACTCCATCCTCAAAAGCACCTGTTTTCGCTTTCGGCAGCCTCCGGAGCAAAAAAGACAAACGTCCAGCTTTTGCTGCCACAGCAAAGGTGCCAGCGGGGGAAAGTGATGCTGGTTCTCACTGCCTCCTGGAACTCTTTCAAATGCCCCAGAAAATTTGGCCCTCTCTGCTTTCCTGCGGACTCCATCCTCAAAAGCATCTCTTTTCGCTTTCGGCAGCCTCCGGAGGAAAAAAGACAAACGTCCAGCTTTTGCTGCCACAGCAAAGGTGCCAGCGGGGAAAAGTAATGCTGGTTCTCACTTCCTCCTGGAACTCTTTCAAATGCCACAGACAATTTTGCACTATCTGCTTTCCTGCAGACTCCATCCTCAAAAGCACCTGTTTTTGCTTTCGGCAGCCTCCGGAGCAAAAAAGACAAACGTCCAGCTTTTGCTGCCACAGCAAAGGTGCCAGCGGGGAAAAGTAATGCTGGTTCTCACTGCCTCCTGGAACCCTTTCAAATGCCACAGACAATTTGGCCCTCTCTGCTTTCCTGCGGACTCCATCCTCAAAAGCACTTGTTTTCTCTTTCGGCAACCTCCGGAGCAAAAAAGACAAACGTCCAGCTTTTGCTGCCACAGCAAAGGTGCCAGCGGGGAAAAGTGATGCTGGTTCTCACTTCCTCCTGGAACTCTTTCAAATGCCACAGTCAATTTGGCTCTCTCTGCTTTCCTGCGGACTCCATCCTCAAAAGCACCTGTTTTCGCTTTCGGCAGCCTCCGGAGCAAAAAAGACAAACGTCCAGCTTTTGCTGCCACAGCAAAGGTGCCAGCGGGGAAAAGTAATGCTGGTTCTCACTGCCTCCTGGAACTCTGTCAAATGCCACAGACAATTTTGCACTCTCTGCTTTCCTGCGGACTCCATCCTCAAAAGCACCTGTTTTCGCTTTCGGCAACCTCCGGAGCAAAAAAGACAAACGTCCAGCTTTTGCTGCCACAGCAAAGGTGCCAGCGGGGAAAAGTAATGCTGGTTCTCACTGCCTCCTGGAACCCCTTCAAATGCCCCAGATAATTTGGCTCTCTCTGCTTTCCTGCGGACTCTATCCTCAAAAGCATCTGTTTTCGCTTTCGGCATCCTCCGGAGCAAAAAAGACAAACGTCCAGCTTTTGCTGCCACAGCAAAGGTGCCAGCGGGGGAAAGTGATGCTGGTTCTCACTGCCTCCTGGAACTCTTTCAAATGCCCCAGAAAATTTGGCCCTCTCTGCTTTCCTGCGGACTCCATCCTCAAAAGCATCTCTTTTCGCTTTCGGCAGCC
The DNA here is from genome assembly GCF_965231255.1 of Vanellus vanellus. Lineage (NCBI taxonomy): Eukaryota > Metazoa > Chordata > Aves > Charadriiformes > Charadriidae > Vanellus > Vanellus vanellus. Next base: position 232,806 of record NW_028128747.1, on the reverse strand, counting down.
TCCGGAGGAAAAAAGACAAACGTCCAGCTTTTGCTGCCACAGCAAAGGTGCCAGCGGGGAAAAGTAATGCTCGTTCTCACTTCCTCCTGGAACTCTTTCAAATGCCACAGACAATTTTGCACTATCTGCTTTCCTGCAGACTCCATCCTCAAAAGCACCTGTTTTTGCTTTCGGCAGCCTCCGGAGCAAAAAAGACAAACGTCCAGCTTTTGCTGCCACAGCAAAGGTGCCAGCGGGGAAAAGTAATGCTGGTTCTCACTGCCTCCTGGAACCCTTTCAAATGCCACAGACAATTTGGCCCTCTCTGCTTTCCTGCGGACTCCATCCTCAAAAGCACTTGTTTTCTCTTTCGGCAACCTCCGGAGCAAAAAAGACAAACGTCCAGCTTTTGCTGCCACAGCAAAGGTGCCAGCGGGGAAAAGTGATGCTGGTTCTCACTGCCTCCTGGAACTCTTTCAAATGCCCCAGAAAATTTGGCCCTATCTGCTTTCCTGCGGACTCTATCCTCAAAAGCATCTCTTTTCGCTTTCGGCAGCCTCCGGAGCAAAAAAGACAAACGTCCAGCTTTTGCTGCCACAGCAAAGGTGCCAGCGGGGAAAAGTAATGCTGGTTCTCACTGCCTCCTGGAACTCTTTCAAATGCCACAGACAATTTTGCACTCTCTGCTTTCCTGCGGACTCCATCCTCAAAAGCACCTGTTTTTGCTTTCGGCAGCCTCCGGAGCAAAAAAGACAAATGTCCAGCTTTTGCTGCCACAGCAAAGGTGCCAGCGGGGAAAAGTAATGCTGGTTCTCACTGCCTTTTGGAACTCTTTCAAATGCCACAGTCAATTTGGCTCTCTCTGCTTTCCTGCGGACTCCATCCTCAAAAGCACCTTTTTTCGCTTTCGGCAGCATCCGGAGCAAAAAAGACAAACGTCCAGCTTTTGCTGCCACAGCAAAGGTGCCAGCGGGGAAAAGTAATGCTGGTTCTCACTGCCTCCTGGAACCCCTTCAAATGCCCCAGATAATTTGGCTCTCTCTGCTTTCCTGCGGACTCTAGCCTCAAAAGCATCTGTTTTCGCTTTCGGCATCCTCAGGAGCAAAAAAGACAAACGTCCAGCTTTTGCTGCCACAGCAAAGGTGCCAGCGGGGGAAAGTGATGCTGGTTCTCACTGCCTCCTGGAACTCTTTCAAATGCCCCAGAAAATTTGGCCCTCTCTGCTTTCCTGCGGACTCCATCCTCAAAAGCATCTCTTTTCGCTTTCGGCAGCCTCCGGAGCAAAAAAGACAAACGTCCAGCTTTTGCTGCCACAGCAAAGGTGCCAGCGGGGAAAAGTAATGCTGGTTTTCACTGCCTCCTGGAACCCCTTCAAATGCCCCAGATAATTTGGCTCTCTCTGCTTTCCTGCGGACTCTATCCTCAAAAGCATCTGTTTTCGCTTTCGGCATCCTCAGGAGCAAAAAAGACAAACGTCCAGCTTTTGCTGCCACAGCAAAGGTGCCAGCGGGGAAAAGTAATGCTGGTTCTCACTTCTTCCTGAACTCTTTGAAATGCCACAGACAATTTTGCACTCTCTGCTTTCCTGCGGACTCCATCCTCAAAAGCACCTGTTTTTGCTTTCGGCATCCTCAGGAGCAAAAAAGACAAACGTCCAGCTTTTGCTGCCACAGCAAAGGTGCCAGCGGGGAAAAGTAATGCTGGTTCTCACTGCCTCCTGGAACCCTTTCAAATGCCCCAGACAATTTGGCCCTCTCTGCTTTCCTGCGGACTCCATCCTCAAAAGCACTTGTTTTCTCTTTCGGCAACCTCCGGAGCAAAAAAGACAAACGTCCAGCTTTTGCTGCCACAGCAAAGGTGCCAGCGGGGAAAAGTGATGCTGGTTCTCACTGCCTCCTGGAACCCTTTCAAATGCACCACACAATTTGGCCCTCTCTGCTTTCCTGCGGACTCCATCCTCAAAAGCACCTGTTTTCGCTTTCGGCAACCTCCGGAGCAAAAAAGACAAACGTCCAGCTTTTGCTGCCACAGCAAAGGTGCCAGCGGGGAAAAGTAATGCTGGTTCTCACTGCCTCCTGGAACTCTTTCAAATGCCCCAGAAAATTTGGCCCTATCTGCTTTCCTGCGGACTCTATCCTCAAAAGCATCTCTTTTCGCTTTCGGCAGCCTCCGGAGCAAAAAAGACAAACGTCCAGCTTTTGCTGCCACAGCAAAGGTGCCAGCGGGGAAAAGTAATGCTGGTTCTCACTGCCTCCTGGAACCCTTTCAAATGCCACAGACAATTTGGCCCTCTCTGCTTTCCTGCGGACTCCATCCTCAAAAGCACCTGTTTTTGCTTTCGACATCCTCAGGAGCAAAAAAGACAAACGTCCAGCTTTTGCTGCCACAGCAAAGGTGCCAGCGGGGAAAAGTAATGCTGGTCCTCATTGCCTCCTGGAACCTCTTCAAATGCCCCAGACAATTTGGCCCTCTCTGCTTTCCTGCGGACTCCATCCTCAAAAGCACTTGTTTTCGCTTTCGGCGGTGTTTGGAGCAAAAAAGACAAACGTCCAGCTTTTGCTGCCACAGCAAAGGTGCCAGCGGGGAAAAGTGATGCTGGTTCTCACTGCCTCCTGGAACCCTTTCAAATGCCACAGACAATTTGGCCCTCTCTGCTTTCCTGAGGACTCCATCCTCAAAAGCACCTGTTTTTGCTTTCGACATCCTCAGGAGCAAAAAAGACAAACGTCCAGCTTTTGCTGCCACAGCAAAGGTGCCAGCGGGGAAAAGTAATGCTGGTCCTCATTGCCTCCTGGAACCTCTTCAAATGCCCCAGACAATTTGGCCCTCTCTGCTTTCCTGCGGACTCCATCCTCAAAAGCACTTGTTTTCGCTTTCAGCGCTGTTTGGAGCAAAAAAGACAAACGTCCAGCTTTTGCTGCCACAGCAAAGGTGCCAGCGGGGAAAAGTGATGCTGGTTCTCACTGCCTCCTGGAACCCTTTCAAATGCCACAGACAATTTGGCCCTCTCTGCTTTCCTGAGGACTCCATCCTCAAAAGCACCTGTTTTCGCTTTCGGCAGCCTCCGGAGCAAAAAAGACAAACGTCCAGCTTTTGCTGCCACAGCAAAGGTGCCAGCGGAGAAAAGTAATGCTGGTTCTCACTGCCTCCTGGAACCCTTTCAAATGCCACAGTCAATTTGGCTCTCTCTGCTTTCCTGCGGACTCCATCCTCAAAAGCATCTCTTTTCGCTTTCGGCAGCCTCCGGAGCAAAAAAGACAAACGTCCAGCTTTTGCTGCCACAGCAAAGGTGCCAGCGGGGAAAAGTAATGCTGGTTCTCACTGCCTCCTGGAACTCTTTCAAATGCCACAGACAATTTTGCACTCTCTGCTTTCCTGCGGACTCCATCCTCAAAAGCACCTGTTTTTGCTTTCGGCAGCCTCCGGAGCAAAAAAGACAAATGTCCAGCTTTTGCTGCCACAGCAAAGGTGCCAGCGGGGAAAAGTAATGCTGGTTCTCACTGCCTTTTGGAACTCTTTCAAATGCCACAGTCAATTTGGCTCTCTCTGCTTTCCTGCGGACTCCATCCTCAAAAGCACCTTTTTTCGCTTTCGGCAGCATCCGGAGCAAAAAAGACAAACGTCCAGCTTTTGCTGCCACAGCAAAGGTGCCAGCGGGGAAAAGTAATGCTGGTTCTCACTGCCTCCTGGAACCCCTTCAAATGCCCCAGATAATTTGGCTCTCTCTGCTTTCCTGCGGACTCTAGCCTCAAAAGCATCTGTTTTCGCTTTCGGCATCCTCAGGAGCAAAAAAGACAAACGTCCAGCTTTTGCTGCCACAGCAAAGGTGCCAGCGGGGGAAAGTGATGCTGGTTCTCACTGCCTCCTGGAACTCTTTCAAATGCCCCAGAAAATTTGGCCCTCTCTGCTTTCCTGCGGACTCCATCCTCAAAAGCATCTCTTTTCGCTTTCGGCAGCCTCCGGAGCAAAAAAGACAAACGTCCAGCTTTTGCTGCCACAGCAAAGGTGCCAGCGGGGAAAAGTAATGCTGGTTTTCACTGCCTCCTGGAACCCCTTCAAATGCCCCAGATAATTTGGCTCTCTCTGCTTTCCTGCGGACTCTATCCTCAAAAGCATCTGTTTTCGCTTTCGGCATCCTCAGGAGCAAAAAAGACAAACGTCCAGCTTTTGCTGCCACAGCAAAGGTGCCAGCGGGGAAAAGTAATGCTGGTTCTCACTTCTTCCTGAACTCTTTGAAATGCCACAGACAATTTTGCACTCTCTGCTTTCCTGCGGACTCCATCCTCAAAAGCACCTGTTTTTGCTTTCGGCATCCTCAGGAGCAAAAAAGACAAACGTCCAGCTTTTGCTGCCACAGCAAAGGTGCCAGCGGGGAAAAGTAATGCTGGTTCTCACTGCCTCCTGGAACCCTTTCAAATGCCCCAGACAATTTGGCCCTCTCTGCTTTCCTGCGGACTCCATCCTCAAAAGCACTTGTTTTCTCTTTCGGCAACCTCCGGAGCAAAAAAGACAAACGTCCAGCTTTTGCTGCCACAGCAAAGGTGCCAGCGGGGAAAAGTGATGCTGGTTCTCACTGCCTCCTGGAACCCTTTCAAATGCACCACACAATTTGGCCCTCTCTGCTTTCCTGCGGACTCCATCCTCAAAAGCACCTGTTTTCGCTTTCGGCAACCTCCGGAGCAAAAAAGACAAACGTCCAGCTTTTGCTGCCACAGCAAAGGTGCCAGCGGGGAAAAGTAATGCTGGTTCTCACTGCCTCCTGGAACTCTTTCAAATGCCCCAGAAAATTTGGCCCTATCTGCTTTCCTGCGGACTCTATCCTCAAAAGCATCTCTTTTCGCTTTCGGCAGCCTCCGGAGCAAAAAAGACAAACGTCCAGCTTTTGCTGCCACAGCAAAGGTGCCAGCGGGGAAAAGTAATGCTGGTTCTCACTGCCTCCTGGAACCCTTTCAAATGCCACAGACAATTTGGCCCTCTCTGCTTTCCTGCGGACTCCATCCTCAAAAGCACCTGTTTTTGCTTTCGACATCCTCAGGAGCAAAAAAGACAAACGTCCAGCTTTTGCTGCCACAGCAAAGGTGCCAGCGGGGAAAAGTAATGCTGGTCCTCATTGCCTCCTGGAACCTCTTCAAATGCCCCAGACAATTTGGCCCTCTCTGCTTTCCTGCGGACTCCATCCTCAAAAGCACTTGTTTTCGCTTTCGGCGGTGTTTGGAGCAAAAAAGACAAACGTCCAGCTTTTGCTGCCACAGCAAAGGTGCCAGCGGGGAAAAGTGATGCTGGTTCTCACTGCCTCCTGGAACCCTTTCAAATGCCACAGACAATTTGGCCCTCTCTGCTTTCCTGAGGACTCCATCCTCAAAAGCACCTGTTTTTGCTTTCGACATCCTCAGGAGCAAAAAAGACAAACGTCCAGCTTTTGCTGCCACAGCAAAGGTGCCAGCGGGGAAAAGTAATGCTGGTCCTCATTGCCTCCTGGAACCTCTTCAAATGCCCCAGACAATTTGGCCCTCTCTGCTTTCCTGCGGACTCCATCCTCAAAAGCACTTGTTTTCGCTTTCAGCGCTGTTTGGAGCAAAAAAGACAAACGTCCAGCTTTTGCTGCCACAGCAAAGGTGCCAGCGGGGAAAAGTGATGCTGGTTCTCACTGCCTCCTGGAACCCTTTCAAATGCCACAGACAATTTGGCCCTCTCTGCTTTCCTGAGGACTCCATCCTCAAAAGCACCTGTTTTCGCTTTCGGCAGCCTCCGGAGCAAAAAAGACAAACGTCCAGCTTTTGCTGCCACAGCAAAGGTGCCAGCGGAGAAAAGTAATGCTGGTTCTCACTGCCTCCTGGAACCCTTTCAAATGCCACAGTCAATTTGGCTCTCTCTGCTTTCCTGCGGACTCCATCCTCAAAAGCAGCTATTTTCGCTTTCGGCAGCCTCCGGAGCAAAAAAGACAAACGTCCAGCTTTTGCTGCCACAGCAAAGGTGCCAGCGGGGAAAAGTAATGCTGGTTCTCACTGCCTCCTGGAACCCTTTCAAATGCCACAGACAATTTCGCCCACTCTGCTTTCCTGCGGACTCCATCCTCAAAAGCACCTTTTTTCGCTTTCGGCAGCCTCCGGAGCAAAAAAGACAAACGTCCAGCTTTTGCTGCCACAGCAAAGGTGCCAGCGGAGAAAAGTAATGCTGGTTCTCACTGCCTCCTGGAACCCTTTCAAATGCCACAGACAATTTTGCACTCTCTGCTTTCCTGCGGACTCCATCCTCAAAAGCACCTGTTTTTGCTTTCGGCAGCCTCCGGAGCAAAAAAGACAAACGTCCAGCTTTTGCTGCCACAGCAAAGGTGCCAGCGGGGAAAAGTAATGCTGGTTCTCACTGCCTCCTGGAACCCTTTCAAATGCCACAGACAATTTGGCCCTCTCTGCTTTCCTGCGGATTCCATCCTCAAAAGCACCTTTTTTCGCTTTCGACATCCTCAGGAGCAAAAAAGACAAACGTCCAGCTTTTGCTGCCACAGCAAAGGTGCCAGCGGGGAAAAGTAATGCTGGTTCTCACTGCCTCCTGGAACTCTTTGAAATGCCACAGACAATTTTGCACTCTCTGCTTTCCTGCGGACTCCATCCTCAAAAGCACCTGTTTTTGCTTTCGGCAGCCTCCGGAGCAAAAAAGACAAACGTCCAGCTTTTGCTGCCACAGCAAAGGTGCCAGCGGGGAAAAGTAATGCTGGTTCTCACTGCCTCCTGGAACTCTTTGAAATGCCCCAGACAATTTTGCACTCTCTGCTTTCCTGCGGACTCCATCCTCAAAAGCACCTGTTTTTGCTTTCGGCAGCCTCCGGAGCAAAAAAGACAAACGTCCAGCTTTTGCTGCCACAGCAAAGGTGCCAGCGGGGAAAAGTAATGCTGGTTCTCACTGCCTCCTGGAACCCTTTCAAATGCACCACACAATTTGGCCCTCTCTGCTTTCCTGCGGACTCCATCCTCAAAAGCACCTGTTTTCGCTTTCGGCAGCCTCCGGAGCAAAAAAGACAAACGTCCAGCTTTTGCTGCCACAGCAAAGGTGCCAGCGGGGAAAAGTAATGCTGGTTCTCACTGCCTCCTGGAACTCTTTCAAATGCCCCAGACAATTTTGCACTCTCTGCTTTCCTGCGGACTCCATCCTCAAAAGCACCTGTTTTCGCTTTCGGCAGCCTCCGGAGCAAAAAAGACAAACGTCCAGCTTTTGCTGCCACAGCAAAGGTGCCAGCGGGGAAAAGTAATGCTGGTTCTCACTGCCTTCTGGAACCCTTTCAAATGCCACAGACAATTTGGCCCTCTCTGCTTTCCTGCGGACTCCATCCTCAAAAGCACCTTTTTTCGCTTTCGGCAGCCTCCGGAGCAAAAAAGACAAACGTCCAGCTTTTGCTGCCACAGCAAAGGTGCCAGCGGGGAAAAGTAATGCTGGTTCTCACTGCCTCCTGGAACTCTTTCAAATGCCCCAGAAAATTTGGCCCTCTCTGCTTTCCTGCGGACTCCATCCTCGAAACCATCTCTTTTCGCTTTCGGCAGCCTCCGGAGGAAAAAAGACAAACGTCCAGCTTTTGCTGCCACAGCAAAGGTGCCAGCGGGGAAAAGTAATGCTGGTTCTCACTTCCTCCTGGAACTCTTTCAAATGCCACAGACAATTTTGCACTCTCTGCTTTCCTGCGGACTCCATCCTCAAAAGCACCTGTTTTTGCTTTCGGCAGCCTCCGGAGCAAAAAAGACAAACGTCCAGCTTTTGCTGCCACAGCAAAGGTGCCAGCGGGGAAAAGTAATGCTGGTTCTCACTTCCTCCTGGAACTCTTTCAAATGCCACAGACAATTTGGCCCTCTCTGCTTTCCTGCGGACTCCATCCTCAAAAGCACTTGTTTTCTCTTTCGGCAACCTCCGGAGCAAAAAAGACAAACGTCCAGCTTTTGCTGCCACAGCAAAGGTGCCAGCGGGGAAAAGTGATGCTGGTTCTCACTGCCTCCTGGAACCCTTTCAAATGCACCACACAATTTGGCCCTCTCTGCTTTCCTGCGGACTCCATCCTCAAAAGCACCTGTTTTCGCTTTCGGCAACCTCCGGAGCAAAAAAGACAAACGTCCAGCTTTTGCTGCCACAGCAAAGGTGCCAGCGGGGAAAAGTAATGCTGGTTCTCACTGCCTCCTGGAACTCTTTCAAATGCCCGAGAAAATTTGGCCCTATCTGCTTTCCTGCGGACTCTATCCTCAAAAGCATCTCTTTTCGCTTTCGGCAGCCTCCGGAGCAAAAAAGACAAACGTCCAGCTTTTGCTGCCACAGCAAAGGTGCCAGCGGGGAAAAGTAATGCTGGTTCTCACTGCCTCCTGGAACTCTTTCAAATGCCACAGACAATTTTGCACTCTCTGCTTTCCTGCAGACTCCATCCTCAAAAGCACCTGTTTTTGCTTTCGGCAGCCTCCGGAGCAAAAAAGACAAACGTCCAGATTTTGCTGCCACAGCAAAGGTGCCAGCGGGGAAAAGTGATGCTGGTTCTCACTGCCTCCTGGAACCCTTTCAAATGCCACAGACAATTTGGCCCTCTCTGCTTTCCTGCGGACTCCATCCTCAAAAGCACCTGTTTTCGCTTTCGGCAGCCTCCGGAGCAAAAAAGACAAACGTCCAGCTTTTGCTGCCACAGCAAAGGTGCCAGCGGAGAAAAGTAATGCTGGTTCTCACTGCCTCCTGGAACCCTTTCAAATGCCACAGTCAATTTGGCTCTCTCTGCTTTCCTGCGGACTCCATCCTCAAAAGCACCTTTTTTCGCTTTCGGCAACCTCCGGAGCAAAAAAGAAAAACGTCCAGCTTTTGCTGCCACAGCAAAGGTGCCAGCGGGGAAAAGTAATGCTGGTTCTCACTTCCTCCTGGAACTCTTTCAAATGCCACAGTCAATTTGGCTCTCTCTGCTTTCCTGCGGACTCCATCCTCAAAAGCACCTGTTTTCGCTTTCGGCAGCCTCCGGAGCAAAAAAGACAAACGTCCAGCTTTTGCTGCCACAGCAAAGGTGCCAGCGGGGGAAAGTGATGCTGGTTCTCACTGCCTCCTGGAACTCTTTCAAATGCCCCAGAAAATTTGGCCCTCTCTGCTTTCCTGCGGACTCCATCCTCAAAAGCATCTCTTTTCGCTTTCGGCAGCCTCCGGAGGAAAAAAGACAAACGTCCAGCTTTTGCTGCCACAGCAAAGGTGCCAGCGGGGAAAAGTAATGCTGGTTCTCACTTCCTCCTGGAACTCTTTCAAATGCCACAGACAATTTTGCACTATCTGCTTTCCTGCGGACTCCATCCTCAAAAGCACCTGTTTTTGCTTTCGGCAGCCTCCGGAGCAAAAAAGACAAACGTCCAGCTTTTGCTGCCACAGCAAAGGTGCCAGCGGGGAAAAGTGATGCTGGTTCTCACTGCCTCCTGGAACCCTTTCAAATGCCACAGACAATTTGGCCCTCTCTGCTTTCCTGCGGACTCCATCCTCAAAAGCACTTGTTTTCTCTTTCGGCAACCTCCGGAGCAAAAAAGACAAACGTCCAGCTTTTGCTGCCACAGCAAAGGTGCCAGCGGGGAAAAGTGATGCTGGTTCTCACTTCCTCCTGGAACTCTTTCAAATGCCACAGTCAATTTGGCTCTCTCTGCTTTCCTGCGGACTCCATCCTCAAAAGCACCTGTTTTCGCTTTCGGCAGCCTCCGGAGAAAAAAAGACAAACGTCCAGCTTTTGCTGCCACAGCAAAGGTGCCAGCGGGGAAAAGTAATGCTGGTTCTCACTGCCTCCTGGAACTCTGTCAAATGCCACAGACAATTTTGCACTCTCTGCTTTCCTGCGGACTCCATCCTCAAAAGCACCTGTTTTCGCTTTCGGCAACCTCCGGAGCAAAAAAGACAAACGTCCAGCTTTTGCTGCCACAGCAAAGGTGCCAGCGGGGAAAAGTAATGCTGGTTCTCACTGCCTCCTGGAACCCCTTCAAATGCCCCAGATAATTTTGCTCTCTCTGCTTTCCTGCGGACTCTATCCTCAAAAGCATCTGTTTTCGCTTTCGGCATCCTCCGGAGCAAAAAAGACAAACGTCCAGCTTTTGCTGCCACAGCAAAGGTGCCAGCGGGGGAAAGTGATGCTGGTTCTCACTGCCTCCTGGAACTCTTTCAAATGCCCCAGAAAATTTGGCCCTCTCTGCTTTCCTGCGGACTCCATCCTCAAAAGCATCTCTTTTCGCTTTCGGCAGCCTCCGGAGGAAAAAAGACAAACGTCCAGCTTTTGCTGCCACAGCAAAGGTGCCAGCGGGGAAAAGTAATGCTCGTTCTCACTTCCTCCTGGAACTCTTTCAAATGCCACAGACAATTTTGCACTATCTGCTTTCCTGCAGACTCCATCCTCAAAAGCACCTGTTTTTGCTTTCGGCAGCCTCCGGAGCAAAAAAGACAAACGTCCAGCTTTTGCTGCCACAGCAAAGGTGCCAGCGGGGAAAAGTAATGCTGGTTCTCACTGCCTCCTGGAACCCTTTCAAATGCCACAGACAATTTGGCCCTCTCTGCTTTCCTGCGGACTCCATCCTCAAAAGCACTTGTTTTCTCTTTCGGCAACCTCCGGAGCAAAAAAGACAAACGTCCAGCTTTTGCTGCCACAGCAAAGGTGCCAGCGGGGAAAAGTGATGCTGGTTCTCACTGCCTCCTGGAACTCTTTCAAATGCCCCAGAAAATTTGGCCCTATCTGCTTTCCTGCGGACTCTATCCTCAAAAGCATCTCTTTTCGCTTTCGGCAGCCTCCGGAGCAAAAAAGACAAACGTCCAGCTTTTGCTGCCACAGCAAAGGTGCCAGCGGGGAAAAGTAATGCTGGTTCTCACTGCCTCCTGGAACTCTTTCAAATGCCACAGACAATTTTGCACTCTCTGCTTTCCTGCGGACTCCATCCTCAAAAGCACCTGTTTTTGCTTTCGGCAGCCTCCGGAGCAAAAAAGACAAACGTCCAGCTTTTGCTGCCACAGCAAAGGTGCCAGCGGGGAAAAGTAATGCTGGTTCTCACTGCCTTTTGGAACTCTTTCAAATGCCACAGTCAATTTGGCTCTCTCTGCTTTCCTGCGGACTCCATCCTCAAAAGCACCTTTTTTCGCTTTCGGCAGCATCCGGAGCAAAAAAGACAAACGTCCAGCTTTTGCTGCCACAGCAAAGGTGCCAGCGGGGAAAAGTAATGCTGGTTCTCACTGCCTCCTGGAACCCCTTCAAATGCCCCAGATAATTTGGCTCTCTCTGCTTTCCTGCGGACTCTAGCCTCAAAAGCATCTGTTTTCGCTTTCGGCATCCTCAGGAGCAAAAAAGACAAACGTCCAGCTTTTGCTGCCACAGCAAAGGTGCCAGCGGGGGAAAGTGATGCTGGTTCTCACTGCCTCCTGGAACTCTTTCAAATGCCCCAGAAAATTTGGCCCTCTCTGCTTTCCTGCGGACTCCATCCTCAAAAGCATCTCTTTTCGCTTTCGGCAGCCTCCGGAGCAAAAAAGACAAACGTCCAGCTTTTGCTGCCACAGCAAAGGTGCCAGCGGGGAAAAGTAATGCTGGTTTTCACTGCCTCCTGGAACCCCTTGAAATGCCCCAGATAATTTGGCTCTCTCTGCTTTCCTGCGGACTCTATCCTCAAAAGCATCTGTTTTCGCTTTCGGCATCCTCAGGAGCAAAAAAGACAAACGTCCAGCTTTTGCTGCCACAGCAAAGGTGCCAGCGGAGAAAAGTGATGCTGGTTCTCACTGCCTCCTGGAACCCTTTCAAATGCCACAGTCAATTTGGCTCTCTCTGCTTTCCTGCGGACTCCATCCTCAAAAGCACCTTTTTTCGCTTTCGGCAACCTCCGGAGCAAAAAAGACAAACGTCCAGCTTTTGCTGCCACAGCAAAGGTGCCAGCGGGGAAAAGTAATGCTGGTTCTCACTTCCTCCTGGAACTCTTTCAAATGCCACAGTCAATTTGGCTCTCTCTGCTTTCCTGCGGACTCCATCCTCAAAAGCACCTGTTTTCGCTTTCGGCAGCCTCCGGAGCAAAAAAGACAAACGTCCAGCTTTTGCTGCCACAGCAAAGGTGCCAGCGGGGGAAAGTGATGCTGGTTCTCACTGCCTCCTGGAACTCTTTCAAATGCCCCAGAAAATTTGGCCCTCTCTGCTTTCCTGCGGACTCCATCCTCAAAAGCATCTCTTTTCGCTTTCGGCAGCCTCCGGAGGAAAAAAGACAAACGTCCAGCTTTTGCTGCCACAGCAAAGGTGCCAGCGGGGAAAAGTAATGCTGGTTCTCACTTCCTCCTGGAACTCTTTCAAATGCCACAGACAATTTTGCACTATCTGCTTTCCTGCAGACTCCATCCTCAAAAGCACCTGTTTTTGCTTTCGGCAGCCTCCGGAGCAAAAAAGACAAACGTCCAGCTTTTGCTGCCACAGCAAAGGTGCCAGCGGGGAAAAGTGATGCTGGTTCTCACTGCCTCCTGGAACCCTTTCAAATGCCACAGACAATTTGGCCCTCTCTGCTTTCCTGCGGACTCCATCCTCAAAAGCACTTGTTTTCTCTTTCGGCAACCTCCGGAGCAAAAAAGACAAACGTCCAGCTTTTGCTGCCACAGCAAAGGTGCCAGCGGGGAAAAGTGATGCTGGTTCTCACTTCCTCCTGGAACTCTTTCAAATGCCACAGTCAATTTGGCTCTCTCTGCTTTCCTGCGGACTCCATCCTCAAAAGCACCTGTTTTCGCTTTCGGCAGCCTCCGGAGCAAAAAAGACAAACGTCCAGCTTTTGCTGCCACAGCAAAGGTGCCAGCGGGGAAAAGTAATGCTGGTTCTCACTGCCTCCTGGAACTCTGTCAAATGCCACAGACAATTTTGCACTCTCTGCTTTCCTGCGGACTCCATCCTCAAAAGCACCTTTTTTCGCTTTCGGCAGCATCCGGAGCAAAAAAGACAAACGTCCAGCTTTTGCTGCCACAGCAAAGGTGCCAGCGGGGAAAAGTAATGCTGGTTCTCACTGCCTCCTGGAACCCCTTCAAATGCCCCAGATAATTTGGCTCTCTCTGCTTTCCTGCGGACTCTAGCCTCAAAAGCATCTGTTTTCGCTTTCGGCATCCTCAGGAGCAAAAAAGACAAACGTCCAGCTTTTGCTGCCACAGCAAAGGTGCCAGCGGGGGAAAGTGATGCTGGTTCTCACTGCCTCCTGGAACTCTTTCAAATGCCCCAGAAAATTTGGCCCTCTCTGCTTTCCTGCGGACTCCATCCTCAAAAGCATCTCTTTTCGCTTTCGGCAGCCTCCGGAGCAAAAAAGACAAACGTCCAGCTTTTGCTGCCACAGCAAAGGTGCCAGCGGGGAAAAGTAATGCTGGTTTTCACTGCCTCCTGGAACCCCTTGAAATGCCCCAGATAATTTGGCTCTCTCTGCTTTCCTGCGGACTCTATCCTCAAAAGCATCTGTTTTCGCTTTCGGCATCCTCAGAAGCAAAAAAGACAAACGTCCAGCTTTTGCTGCCACAGCAAAGGTGCCAGCGGGGAAAAGTGATGCTGGTTCTCACTTCCTCCTGGAACTCTTTCAAATGCCACAGTCAATTTGGCTCTCTCTGCTTTCCTGCGGACTCCATCCTCAAAAGCACCTGTTTTCGCTTTCGGCAGCCTCCGGAGCAAAAAAGACAAACGTCCAGCTTTTGCTGCCACAGCAAAGGTGCCAGCGGGGAAAAGTAATGCTGGTTCTCACTGCCTCCTGGAACTCTGTCAAATGCCACAGACAATTTTGCACTCTCTGCTTTCCTGCGGACTCCATCCTCAAAAGCACCTGTTTTCGCTTTCGGCAACCTCCGGAGCAAAAAAGACAAACGTCCAGCTTTTGCTGCCACAGCAAAGGTGCCAGCGGGGAAAAGTAATGCTGGTTCTCACTGCCTCCTGGAACCCCTTCAAATGCCCCAGATAATTTGGCTCTCTCTGCTTTCCTGCGGACTCTATCCTCAAAAGCATCTGTTTTCGCTTTCGGCATCCTCCGGAGCAAAAAAGACAAACGTCCAGCTTTTGCTGCCACAGCAAAGGTGCCAGCGGGGGAAAGTGATGCTGGTTCTCACTGCCTCCTGGAACTCTTTCAAATGCCCCAGAAAATTTGGCCCTCTCTGCTTTCCTGCGGACTCCATCCTCAAAAGCATCTCTTTTCGCTTTCGGCAGCCTCCGGAGGAAAAAAGACAAACGTCCAGCTTTTGCTGCCACAGCAAAGGTGCCAGCGGGGAAAAGTAATGCTCGTTCTCACTTCCTCCTGGAACTCTTTCAAATGCCACAGACAATTTTGCACTATCTGCTTTCCTGCAGACTCCATCCTCAAAAGCACCTGTTTTTGCTTTCGGCAGCCTCCGGAGCAAAAAAGACAAACGTCCAGCTTTTGCTGCCACAGCAAAGGTGCCAGCGGGGAAAAGTAATGCTGGTTCTCACTGCCTCCTGGAACCCTTTCAAATGCCACAGACAATTTGGCCCTCTCTGCTTTCCTGCGGACTCCATCCTCAAAAGCACTTGTTTTCTCTTTCGGCAACCTCCGGAGCAAAAAAGACAAACGTCCAGCTTTTGCTGCCACAGCAAAGGTGCCAGCGGGGAAAAGTGATGCTGGTTCTCACTGCCTCCTGGAACTCTTTCAAATGCCCCAGAAAATTTGGCCCTATCTGCTTTCCTGCGGACTCTATCCTCAAAAGCATCTCTTTTCGCTTTCGGCAGCCTCCGGAGCAAAAAAGACAAACGTCCAGCTTTTGCTGCCACAGCAAAGGTGCCAGCGGGGGAAAGTGATGCTGGTTCTCACTGCCTCCTGGAACTCTTTCAAATGCCCCAGAAAATTTGGCCCTCTCTGCTTTCCTGCGGACTCCATCCTCAAAAGCATCTCTTTTCGCTTTCGGCAGCCTCTGGAGGAAAAAAGACAAACGTCCAGCTTTTGCTGCCACAGCAAAGGTGCCAGCGGGGAAAAGTAATGCTGGTTCTCACTTCCTCCTGGAACTCTTTCAAATGCCACAGACAATTTTGCACTATCTGCTTTCCTGCAGACTCCATCCTCAAAAGCACCTGTTTTTGCTTTCGGCAGCCTCCGGAGCAAAAAAGACAAACGTCCAGCTTTTGCTGCCACAGCAAAGGTGCCAGCGGGGAAAAGTGATGCTGGTTCTCACTGCCTCCTGGAACCCTTTCAAATGCCACAGACAATTTGGCCCTCTCTGCTTTCCTGCGGACTCCATCCTCAAAAGCACTTGTTTTCTCTTTCGGCAACCTCCGGAGCAAAAAAGACAAACGTCCAGCTTTTGCTGCCACAGCAAAGGTGCCAGCGGGGAAAAGTGATGCTGGTTCTCACTTCCTCCTGGAACTCTTTCAAATGCCACAGTCAATTTGGCTCTCTCTGCTTTCCTGCGGACTCCATCCTCAAAAGCACCTGTTTTCGCTTTCGGCAGCCTCCGGAGCAAAAAAGACAAACGTCCAGCTTTTGCTGCCACAGCAAAGGTGCCAGCGGGGAAAAGTAATGCTGGTTCTCACTGCCTCCTGGAACTCTGTCAAATGCCACAGACAATTTTGCACTCTCTGCTTTCCTGCGGACTCCATCCTCAAAAGCACCTTTTTTCGCTTTCGGCAGCATCCGGAGCAAAAAAGACAAACGTCCAGCTTTTGCTGCCACAGCAAAGGTGCCAGCGGGGAAAAGTAATGCTGGTTCTCACTGCCTCCTGGAACCCCTTCAAATGCCCCAGATAATTTGGCTCTCTCTGCTTTCCTGCGGACTCTAGCCTCAAAAGCATCTGTTTTCGCTTTCGGCATCCTCAGGAGCAAAAAAGACAAACGTCCAGCTTTTGCTGCCACAGCAAAGGTGCCAGCGGGGGAAAGTGATGCTGGTTCTCACTGCCTCCTGGAACTCTTTCAAATGCCCCAGAAAATTTGGCCCTCTCTGCTTTCCTGCGGACTCCATCCTCAAAAGCATCTCTTTTCGCTTTCGGCAGCCTCCGGAGCAAAAAAGACAAACGTCCAGCTTTTGCTGCCACAGCAAAGGTGCCAACGGGGAAAAGTAATGCTGGTTTTCACTGCCTCCTGGAACCCCTTGAAATGCCCCAGATAATTTGGCTCTCTCTGCTTTCCTGCGGACTCTATCCTCAAAAGCATCTGTTTTCGCTTTCGGCATCCTCAGGAGCAAAAAAGACAAACGTCCAGCTTTTGCTGCCACAGCAAAGGTGCCAGCGGGGAAAAGTGATGCTGGTTCTCACTTCCTCCTGGAACTCTTTCAAATGCCACAGTCAATTTGGCTCTCTCTGCTTTCCTGCGGACTCCATCCTCAAAAGCACCTGTTTTCGCTTTCGGCAGCCTCCGGAGCAAAAAAGACAAACGTCCAGCTTTTGCTGCCACAGCAAAGGTGCCAGCGGGGAAAAGTAATGCTGGTTCTCACTGCCTCCTGGAACTCTGTCAAATGCCACAGACAATTTTGCACTCTCTGCTTTCCTGCGGACTCCATCCTCAAAAGCACCTTTTTTCGCTTTCGGCAGCATCCGGAGCAAAAAAGACAAACGTCCAGCTTTTGCTGCCACAGCAAAGGTGCCAGCGGGGAAAAGTAATGCTGGTTCTCACTGCCTCCTGGAACCCCTTCAAATGCCCCAGATAATTTGGCTCTCTCTGCTTTCCTGCGGACTCTAGCCTCAAAAGCATCTGTTTTCGCTTTCGGCATCCTCAGGAGCAAAAAAGACAAACGTCCAGCTTTTGCTGCCACAGCAAAGGTGCCAGCGGGGGAAAGTGATGCTGGTTCTCACTGCCTCCTGGAACTCTTTCAAATGCCCCAGAAAATTTGGCCCTCTCTGCTTTCCTGCGGACTCCATCCTCAAAAGCATCTCTTTTCGCTTTCGGCAGCCTCCGGAGCAAAAAAGACAAACGTCCAGCTTTTGCTGCCACAGCAAAGGTGCCAGCGGGGAAAAGTAATGCTGGTTTTCACTGCCTCCTGGAACCCCTTGAAATGCCCCAGATAATTTGGCTCTCTCTGCTTTCCTGCGGACTCTATCCTCAAAAGCATCTGTTTTCGCTTTCGGCATCCTCCGGAGCAAAAAAGACAAACGTCCAGCTTTTGCTGCCACAGCAAAGGTGCCAGCGGGGAAAAGTGATGCTGGTTCTCACTTCCTCCTGGAACTCTTTCAAATGCCACAGTCAATTTGGCTCTCTCTGCTTTCCTGCGGACTCCATCCTCAAAAGCACCTGTTTTCGCTTTCGGCAGCCTCCGGAGCAAAAAAGACAAACGTCCAGCTTTTGCTGCCACAGCAAAGGTGCCAGCGGGGAAAAGTAATGCTGGTTCTCACTGCCTCCTGGAACTCTGTCAAATGCCACAGACAATTTTGCACTCTCTGCTTTCCTGCGGACTCCATCCTCAAAAGCACCTGTTTTCGCTTTCGGCAACCTCCGGAGCAAAAAAGACAAACGTCCAGCTTTTGCTGCCACAGCAAAGGTGCCAGCGGGGAAAAGTAATGCTGGTTCTCACTGCCTCCTGGAACCCCTTCAAATGCCCCAGATAATTTGGCTCTCTCTGCTTTCCTGCGGACTCTATCCTCAAAAGCATCTGTTTTCGCTTTCGGCATCCTCCGGAGCAAAAAAGACAAACGTCCAGCTTTTGCTGCCACAGCAAAGGTGCCAGCGGGGGAAAGTGATGCTGGTTCTCACTGCCTCCTGGAACTCTTTCAAATGCCCCAGAAAATTTGGCCCTCTCTGCTTTCCTGCGGACTCCATCCTCAAAAGCATCTCTTTTCGCTTTCGGCAGCCTCCGGAGGAAAAAAGACAAACGTCCAGCTTTTGCTGCCACAGCAAAGGTGCCAGCGGGGAAAAGTAATGCTCGTTCTCACTTCCTCCTGGAACTCTTTCAAATGCCACAGACAATTTTGCACTATCTGCTTTCCTGCAGACTCCATCCTCAAAAGCACCTGTTTTTGCTTTCGGCAGCCTCCGGAGCAAAAAAGACAAACGTCCAGCTTTTGCTGCCACAGCAAAGGTGCCAGCGGGGAAAAGTAATGCTGGTTCTCACTGCCTCCTGGAACCCTTTCAAATGCCACAGACAATTTGGCCCTCTCTGCTTTCCTGCGGACTCCATCCTCAAAAGCACTTGTTTTCTCTTTCGGCAACCTCCGGAGCAAAAAAGACAAACGTCCAGCTTTTGCTGCCACAGCAAAGGTGCCAGCGGGGAAAAGTGATGCTGGTTCTCACTGCCTCCTGGAACTCTTTCAAATGCCCCAGAAAATTTGGCCCTATCTGCTTTCCTGCGGACTCTATCCTCAAAAGCATCTCTTTTCGCTTTCGGCAGCCTCCGGAGCAAAAAAGACAAACGTCCAGCTTTTGCTGCCACAGCAAAGGTGCCAGCGGGGAAAAGTAATGCTGGTTCTCACTGCCTCCTGGAACTCTTTCAAATGCCACAGACAATTTTGCACTCTCTGCTTTCCTGCGGACTCCATCCTCAAAAGCACCTGTTTTTGCTTTCGGCAGCCTCCGGAGCAAAAAAGACAAACGTCCAGCTTTTGCTGCCACAGCAAAGGTGCCAGCGGGGAAAAGTAATGCTGGTTCTCACTGCCTTTTGGAACTCTTTCAAATGCCACAGTCAATTTGGCTCTCTCTGCTTTCCTGCGGACTCCATCCTCAAAAGCACCTTTTTTCGCTTTCGGCAGCATCCGGAGCAAAAAAGACAAACGTCCAGCTTTTGCTGCCACAGCAAAGGTGCCAGCGGGGAAAAGTAATGCTGGTTCTCACTGCCTCCTGGAACCCCTTCAAATGCCCCAGATAATTTGGCTCTCTCTGCTTTCCTGCGGACTCTAGCCTCAAAAGCATCTGTTTTCGCTTTCGGCATCCTCAGGAGCAAAAAAGACAAACGTCCAGCTTTTGCTGCCACAGCAAAGGTGCCAGCGGGGGAAAGTGATGCTGGTTCTCACTGCCTCCTGGAACTCTTTCAAATGCCCCAGAAAATTTGGCCCTCTCTGCTTTCCTGCGGACTCCATCCTCAAAAGCATCTCTTTTCGCTTTCGGCAGCCTCCGGAGCAAAAAAGACAAACGTCCAGCTTTTGCTGCCACAGCAAAGGTGCCAGCGGGGAAAAGTAATGCTGGTTTTCACTGCCTCCTGGAACCCCTTGAAATGCCCCAGATAATTTGGCTCTCTCTGCTTTCCTGCGGACTCTATCCTCAAAAGCATCTGTTTTCGCTTTCGGCATCCTCAGGAGCAAAAAAGACAAACGTCCAGCTTTTGCTGCCACAGCAAAGGTGCCAGCGGAGAAAAGTAATGCTGGTTCTCACTGCCTCCTGGAACCCTTTCAAATGCCACAGTCAATTTGGCTCTCTCTGCTTTCCTGCGGACTCCATCCTCAAAAGCACCTTTTTTCGCTTTCGGCAACCTCCGGAGCAAAAAAGACAAACGTCCAGCTTTTGCTGCCACAGCAAAGGTGCCAGCGGGGAAAAGTAATGCTGGTTCTCACTTCCTCCTGGAACTCTTTCAAATGCCACAGTCAATTTGGCTCTCTCTGCTTTCCTGCGGACTCCATCCTCAAAAGCACCTGTTTTCGCTTTCGGCAGCCTCCGGAGCAAAAAAGACAAACGTCCAGCTTTTGCTGCCACAGCAAAGGTGCCAGCGGGGGAAAGTGATGCTGGTTCTCACTGCCTCCTGGAACTCTTTCAAATGCCCCAGAAAATTTGGCCCTCTCTGCTTTCCTGCGGACTCCATCCTCAAAAGCATCTCTTTTCGCTTTCGGCAGCCTCCGGAGGAAAAAAGACAAACGTCCAGCTTTTGCTGCCACAGCAAAGGTGCCAGCGGGGAAAAGTAATGCTGGTTCTCACTTCCTCCTGGAACTCTTTCAAATGCCACAGACAATTTTGCACTATCTGCTTTCCTGCAGACTCCATCCTCAAAAGCACCTGTTTTTGCTTTCGGCAGCCTCCGGAGCAAAAAAGACAAACGTCCAGCTTTTGCTGCCACAGCAAAGGTGCCAGCGGGGAAAAGTGATGCTGGTTCTCACTGCCTCCTGGAACCCTTTCAAATGCCACAGACAATTTGGCCCTCTCTGCTTTCCTGCGGACTCCATCCTCAAAAGCACTTGTTTTCTCTTTCGGCAACCTCCGGAGCAAAAAAGACAAACGTCCAGCTTTTGCTGCCACAGCAAAGGTGCCAGCGGGGAAAAGTGATGCTGGTTCTCACTTCCTCCTGGAACTCTTTCAAATGCCACAGTCAATTTGGCTCTCTCTGCTTTCCTGCGGACTCCATCCTCAAAAGCACCTGTTTTCGCTTTCGGCAGCCTCCGGAGCAAAAAAGACAAACGTCCAGCTTTTGCTGCCACAGCAAAGGTGCCAGCGGGGAAAAGTAATGCTGGTTCTCACTGCCTCCTGGAACTCTGTCAAATGCCACAGACAATTTTGCACTCTCTGCTTTCCTGCGGACTCCATCCTCAAAAGCACCTTTTTTCGCTTTCGGCAGCATCCGGAGCAAAAAAGACAAACGTCCAGCTTTTGCTGCCACAGCAAAGGTGCCAGCGGGGAAAAGTAATGCTGGTTCTCACTGCCTCCTGGAACCCCTTCAAATGCCCCAGATAATTTGGCTCTCTCTGCTTTCCTGCGGACTCTAGCCTCAAAAGCATCTGTTTTCGCTTTCGGCATCCTCAGGAGCAAAAAAGACAAACGTCCAGCTTTTGCTGCCACAGCAAAGGTGCCAGCGGGGGAAAGTGATGCTGGTTCTCACTGCCTCCTGGAACTCTTTCAAATGCCCCAGAAAATTTGGCCCTCTCTGCTTTCCTGCGGACTCCATCCTCAAAAGCACCTTTTTTCGCTTTCGGCAACCTCCGGAGCAAAAAAGACAAACGTCCAGCTTTTGCTGCCACAGCAAAGGTGCCAGCGGGGAAAAGTAATGCTGGTTCTCACTTCCTCCTGGAACTCTTTCAAATGCCACAGTCAATTTGGCTCTCTCTGCTTTCCTGCGGACTCCATCCTCAAAAGCACCTGTTTTCGCTTTCGGCAGCCTCCGGAGCAAAAAAGACAAACGTCCAGCTTTTGCTGCCACAGCAAAGGTGCCAGCGGGGGAAAGTGATGCTGGTTCTCACTGCCTCCTGGAACTCTTTCAAATGCCCCAGAAAATTTGGCCCTCTCTGCTTTCCTGCGGACTCCATCCTCAAAAGCATCTCTTTTCGCTTTCGGCAGCCTCCGGAGGAAAAAAGACAAACGTCCAGCTTTTGCTGCCACAGCAAAGGTGCCAGCGGGGAAAAGTAATGCTGGTTCTCACTTCCTCCTGGAACTCTTTCAAATGCCACAGACAATTTTGCACTATCTGCTTTCCTGCGGACTCCATCCTCAAAAGCACCTGTTTTTGCTTTCGGCAGCCTCCGGAGCAAAAAAGACAAACGTCCAGCTTTTGCTGCCACAGCAAAGGTGCCAGCGGGGAAAAGTGATGCTGGTTCTCACTGCCTCCTGGAACCCTTTCAAATGCCACAGACAATTTGGCCCTCTCTGCTTTCCTGCGGACTCCATCCTCAAAAGCACTTGTTTTCTCTTTCGGCAACCTCCGGAGCAAAAAAGACAAACGTCCAGCTTTTGCTGCCACAGCAAAGGTGCCAGCGGGGAAAAGTGATGCTGGTTCTCACTTCCTCCTGGAACTCTTTCAAATGCCACAGTCAATTTGGCTCTCTCTGCTTTCCTGCGGACTCCATCCTCAAAAGCACCTGTTTTCGCTTTCGGCAGCCTCCGGAGCAAAAAAGACAAACGTCCAGCTTTTGCTGCCACAGCAAAGGTGCCAGCGGGGAAAAGTAATGCTGGTTCTCACTGCCTCCTGGAACTCTGTCAAATGCCACAGACAATTTTGCACTCTCTGCTTTCCTGCGGACTCCATCCTCAAAAGCACCTGTTTTCGCTTTCGGCAACCTCCGGAGCAAAAAAGACAAACGTCCAGCTTTTGCTGCCACAGCAAAGGTGCCAGCGGGGAAAAGTAATGCTGGTTCTCACTGCCTCCTGGAACCCCTTCAAATGCCCCAGATAATTTGGCTCTCTCTGCTTTCCTGCGGACTCTATCCTCAAAAGCATCTGTTTTCGCTTTCGGCATCCTCCGGAGCAAAAAAGACAAACGTCCAGCTTTTGCTGCCACAGCAAAGGTGCCAGCGGGGAAAAGTGATGCTGGTTCTCACTGCCTCCTGGAACTCTTTCAAATGCCCCAGAAAATTTGGCCCTCTCTGCTTTCCTGCGGACTCCATCCTCAAAAGCATCTCTTTTCGCTTTCGGCAGCCTCCGGAGGAAAAAAGACAAACGTCCAGCTTTTGCTGCCACAGCAAAGGTGCCAGCGGGGAAAAGTAATGCTCGTTCTCACTTCCTCCTGGAACTCTTTCAAATGCCACAGACAATTTTGCACTATCTGCTTTCCTGCAGACTCCATCCTCAAAAGCACCTGTTTTTGCTTTCGGCAGCCTCCGGAGCAAAAAAGACAAACGTCCAGCTTTTGCTGCCACAGCAAAGGTGCCAGCGGGGAAAAGTAATGCTGGTTCTCACTGCCTCCTGGAACCCTTTCAAATGCCA
Source organism: Vanellus vanellus (assembly GCF_965231255.1). Lineage (NCBI taxonomy): Eukaryota > Metazoa > Chordata > Aves > Charadriiformes > Charadriidae > Vanellus > Vanellus vanellus. Next base: position 210,326 of record NW_028128747.1, on the reverse strand, counting down.
CAGACAATTTGGCCCTCTCTGCTTTCCTGCGGACTCCATCCTCAAAAGCACTTGTTTTCTCTTTCGGCAACCTCCGGAGCAAAAAAGACAAACGTCCAGCTTTTGCTGCCACAGCAAAGGTGCCAGCGGGGAAAAGTGATGCTGGTTCTCACTGCCTCCTGGAACTCTTTCAAATGCCCCAGAAAATTTGGCCCTATCTGCTTTCCTGCGGACTCTATCCTCAAAAGCATCTCTTTTCGCTTTCGGCAGCCTCCGGAGCAAAAAAGACAAACGTCCAGCTTTTGCTGCCACAGCAAAGGTGCCAGCGGGGAAAAGTAATGCTGGTTCTCACTGCCTCCTGGAACTCTTTCAAATGCCACAGACAATTTTGCACTCTCTGCTTTCCTGCGGACTCCATCCTCAAAAGCACCTGTTTTTGCTTTCGGCAGCCTCCGGAGCAAAAAAGACAAACGTCCAGCTTTTGCTGCCACAGCAAAGGTGCCAGCGGGGAAAAGTAATGCTGGTTCTCACTGCCTTTTGGAACTCTTTCAAATGCCACAGTCAATTTGGCTCTCTCTGCTTTCCTGCGGACTCCATCCTCAAAAGCACCTGTTTTCGCTTTCGGCAGCATCCGGAGCAAAAAAGACAAACGTCCAGCTTTTGCTGCCACAGCAAAGGTGCCAGCGGGGAAAAGTAATGCTGGTTCTCACTGCCTCCTGGAACCCCTTCAAATGCCCCAGATAATTTGGCTCTCTCTGCTTTCCTGCGGACTCTAGCCTCAAAAGCATCTGTTTTCGCTTTCGGCATCCTCAGGAGCAAAAAAGACAAACGTCCAGCTTTTGCTGCCACAGCAAAGGTGCCAGCGGGGGAAAGTGATGCTGGTTCTCACTGCCTCCTGGAACTCTTTCAAATGCCCCAGAAAATTTGGCCCTCTCTGCTTTCCTGCGGACTCCATCCTCAAAAGCATCTCTTTTCGCTTTCGGCAGCCTCCGGAGCAAAAAAGACAAACGTCCAGCTTTTGCTGCCACAGCAAAGGTGCCGGCGGGGAAAAGTAATGCTGGTTTTCACTGCCTCCTGGAACCCCTTGAAATGCCCCAGATAATTTGGCTCTCTCTGCTTTCCTGCGGACTCTATCCTCAAAAGCATCTGTTTTCGCTTTCGGCATCCTCAGGAGCAAAAAAGACAAACGTCCAGCTTTTGCTGCCACAGCAAAGGTGCCAGCGGGGAAAAGTAATGCTGGTTCTCACTGCCTCCTGGAACTCTTTCAAATGCCCCAGAAAATTTGGCCCTATCTGCTTTCCTGCGGACTCTATCCTCAAAAGCATCTCTTTTCGCTTTCGGCAGCCTCCGGAGCAAAAAAGACAAACGTCCAGCTTTTGCTGCCACAGCAAAGGTGCCAGCGGGGAAAAGTAATGCTGGTTCTCACTGCCTCCTGGAACCCTTTCAAATGCCACAGACAATTTGGCCCTCTCTGCTTTCCTGCGGACTCCATCCTCAAAAGCACCTGTTTTTGCTTTCGACATCCTCAGGAGCAAAAAAGACAAACGTCCAGCTTTTGCTGCCACAGCAAAGGTGCCAGCGGGGAAAAGTAATGCTGGTCCTCATTGCCTCCTGGAACCTCTTCAAATGCCCCAGACAATTTGGCCCTCTCTGCTTTCCTGCGGACTCCATCCTCAAAAGCACTTGTTTTCGCTTTCGGCGGTGTTTGGAGCAAAAAAGACAAACGTCCAGCTTTTGCTGCCACAGCAAATATGCCAGCGGGGAAAAGTGATGCTGGTTCTCACTGCCTCCTGGAACCCTTTCAAATGCCACAGACAATTTGGCCCTCTCTGCTTTCCTGAGGACTCCATCCTCAAAAGCACCTGTTTTTGCTTTCGACATCCTCAGGAGCAAAAAAGACAAACGTCCAGCTTTTGCTGCCACAGCAAAGGTGCCAGCGGGGAAAAGTAATGCTGGTCCTCATTGCCTCCTGGAACCTCTTCAAATGCCCCAGACAATTTGGCCCTCTCTGCTTTCCTGCGGACTCCATCCTCAAAAGCACTTGTTTTCGCTTTCGGCGGTGTTTGGAGCAAAAAAGACAAACGTCCAGCTTTTGCTGCCACAGCAAAGGTGCCAGCGGGGAAAAGTGATGCTGGTTCTCACTGCCTCCTGGAACCCTTTCAAATGCCCCAGACAATTTGGCCCTCTCTGCTTTCCTGAGGACTCCATCCTCAAAAGCACCTGTTTTCGCTTTCGGCAGCCTCCGGAGCAAAAAAGACAAACGTCCAGCTTTTGCTGCCACAGCAAAGGTGCCAGCGGAGAAAAGTAATGCTGGTTCTCACTGCCTCCTGGAACCCTTTCAAATGCCACAGTCAATTTGGCTCTCTCTGCTTTCCTGCGGACTCCATCCTCAAAAGCAGCTATTTTCGCTTTCGGCAGCCTCCGGAGCAAAAAAGACAAACGTCCAGCTTTTGCTGCCACAGCAAAGGTGCCAGCGGGGAAAAGTAATGCTGGTTCTCACTGCCTCCTGGAACCCTTTCAAATGCCACAGACAATTTCGCCCTCTCTGCTTTCCTGCGGACTCCATCCTCAAAAGCACCTGTTTTCGCTTTCGGCAGCCTCCGGAGCAAAAAAGACAAACGTCCAGCTTTTGCTGCCACAGCAAAGGTGCCAGCGGGGAAAAGTAATGCTGGTTCTCACTGCCTCCTGGAACCCTTTCAAATGCCACAGACAATTTGGCCCTCTCTGCTTTCCTGCGGACTCCATCCTCAAAAGCACCTGTTTTCGCTTTCGGCAACCTCCGGAGCAAAAAAGACAAACGTCCAGCTTTTGCTGCCACAGCAAAGGTGCCAGCGGGGAAAAGTAATGCTGGTTCTCACTGCCTCCTGGAACTCTTTCAAATGCCCGAGAAAATTTGGCCCTATCTGCTTTCCTGCGGACTCTATCCTCAAAAGCATCTCTTTTCGCTTTCGGCAGCCTCCGGAGCAAAAAAGACAAACGTCCAGCTTTTGCTGCCACAGCAAAGGTGCCAGCGGGGAAAAGTAATGCTGGTTCTCACTGCCTCCTGGAACTCTTTCAAATGCCACAGACAATTTTGCACTCTCTGCTTTCCTGCGGACTCCATCCTCAAAAGCACCTGTTTTTGCTTTCGGCAGCCTCCGGAGCAAAAAAGACAAACGTCCAGATTTTGCTGCCACAGCAAAGGTGCCAGCGGGGAAAAGTGATGCTGGTTCTCACTGCCTCCTGGAACCCTTTCAAATGCCCCAGACAATTTGGCCCTCTCTGCTTTCCTGCGGACTCCATCCTCAAAAGCACTTGTTTTCGCTTTCGGCAGCCTCAGGAGCAAAAAAGACAAACGTCCAGCTTTTGCTGCCACAGCAAAGGTGCCAGCGGGGAAAAGTGATGCTGGTTCTCACTGCCTCCTGGAACCCTTTCAAATGCACCGCACAATTTGGCCCTCTCTGCTTTCCTGCGGACTCCATCCTCAAAAGCACCTGTTTTCGCTTTCGGCAGCCTCCGGAGCAAAAAAGACAAACGTCCAGCTTTTGCTGCCACAGCAAAGGTGCCAGCGGGGAAAAGTAATGCTGGTTCTCACTTCCTCCTGGAACCCTTTCAAATGCCACAGTCAATTTGGCTCTCTCTGCTTTCCTGCGGACTCCATCCTCAAAAGCACCTGTTTTCGCTTTCGGCAGCCTCCGGAGCAAAAAAGACAAACGTCCAGCTTTTGCTGCCACAGCAAAGGTGCCAGCGGAGAAAAGTAATGCTGGTTCTCACTGCCTCCTGGAACCCTTTAAAATGCCACAGACAATTTGGCCCTCTCTGCTTTCCTGAGGACTCCATCCTCAAAAGCACCTGTTTTCGCTTTCGGCAGCCTCCGGAGCAAAAAAGACAAACGTCCAGCTTTTGCTGCCACAGCAAAGGTGCCAGCGGGGAAAAGTAATGCTGGTTCTCACTGCCTCCTGGAACTCTTTGAAATGCCACAGACAATTTTGCACTCTCTGCTTTCCTGCGGACTCCATCCTCAAAAGCACCTGTTTTTGCTTTCGGCAGCCTCCGGAGCAAAAAAGACAAACGTCCAGCTTTTGCTGCCACAGCAAAGGTGCCAGCGGGGAAAAGTAATGCTGGTTCTCACTGCCTCCTGGAACCCTTTCAAATGCCCCAGACAATTTGGCCCTCTCTGCTTTCCTGCGGACTCCATCCTCAAAAGCACTTGTTTTTCTTTCGGCAACCTCCGGAGCAAAAAAGACAAACGTCCAGCTTTTGCTGCCACAGCAAAGGTGCCAGCGGGGAAAAGTGATGCTGGTTCTCACTGCCTCCTGGAACCCTTTCAAATGCACCACACAATTTGGCCCTCTCTGCTTTCCTGCGGACTCCATCCTCAAAAGCACCTGTTTTCGCTTTCGGCAGCCTCCGGAGCAAAAAAGACAAACGTCCAGCTTTTGCTGCCACAGCAAAGGTGCCAGCGGGGAAAAGTAATGCTGGTTCTCACTTCCTCCTGGAACCCTTTCAAATGACACAGTCAATTTGGCTCTCTCTGCTTTCCTGCGGACTCCATCCTCAATAGCACCTGTTTTTGCTTTCGGCAGCCTCCGGAGCAAAAAAGACAAACGTCCAGCTTTTGCTGCCACAGCAAAGGTGCCAGCGGGGAAAAGTGATGCTGGTTCTCACTGCCTCCTGGAACCCTTTCAAATGCCCCAGACAATTTGGCCCTCTCTGCTTTCCTTCGGACTCCATCCTCAAAAGCACCTGTTTTCGCTTTCGGCAGCCTCCGGAGCAAAAAAGACAAACGTCCAGCTTTTGCTGCCACAGCAAAGGTGCCAGCGGAGAAAAGTAATGCTGGTTCTCACTGCCTCCTGGAACCCTTTCAAATGCCACAGTCAATTTGGCTCTCTCTGCTTTCCTGCGGACTCCATCCTCAAAAGCACCTTTTTTCGCTTTCGGCAACCTCCGGAGCAAAAAAGACAAACGTCCAGCTTTTGCTGCCACAGCAAAGGTGCCAGCGGGGAAAAGTAATGCTGGTTCTCACTTCCTCCTGGAACTCTTTCAAATGCCACAGTCAATTTGGCTCTCTCTGCTTTCCTGCGGACTCCATCCTCAAAAGCACCTGTTTTCGCTTTCGGCAGCCTCCGGAGCAAAAAAGACAAACGTCCAGCTTTTGCTGCCACAGCAAAGGTGCCAGCGGGGGAAAGTGATGCTGGTTCTCACTGCCTCCTGGAACTCTTTCAAATGCCCCAGAAAATTTGGCCCTCTCTGCTTTCCTGCGGACTCCATCCTCAAAAGCATCTCTTTTCGCTTTCGGCAGCCTCCGGAGGAAAAAAGACAAACGTCCAGCTTTTGCTGCCACAGCAAAGGTGCCAGCGGGGAAAAGTAATGCTGGTTCTCACTTCCTCCTGGAACTCTTTCAAATGCCACAGTCAATTTGGCTCTCTCTGCTTTCCTGCGGACTCCATCCTCAAAAGCACTTGTTTTCGCTTTCGGCAGCCTCAGGAGCAAAAAAGACAAACGTCCAGCTTTTGCTGCCACAGCAAAGGTGCCAGCGGGGAAAAGTGATGCTGGTTCTCACTGCCTCCTGGAACCCTTTCAAATGCACCGCACAATTTGGCCCTCTCTGCTTTCCTGCGGACTCCATCCTCAAAAGCACCTGTTTTCGCTTTCGGCAGCCTCCGGAGCAAAAAAGACAAACGTCCAGCTTTTGCTGCCACAGCAAAGGTGCCAGCGGGGAAAAGTAATGCTGGTTCTCACTTCCTCCTGGAACCCTTTCAAATGCCACAGTCAATTTGGCTCTCTCTGCTTTCCTGCGGACTCCATCCTCAAAAGCACCTGTTTTCGCTTTCGGCAGCCTCCGGAGCAAAAAAGACAAACGTCCAGCTTTTGCTGCCACAGCAAAGGTGCCAGCGGAGAAAAGTAATGCTGGTTCTCACTGCCTCCTGGAACCCTTTAAAATGCCACAGACAATTTGGCCCTCTCTGCTTTCCTGAGGACTCCATCCTCAAAAGCACCTGTTTTCGCTTTCGGCAGCCTCCGGAGCAAAAAAGACAAACGTCCAGCTTTTGCTGCCACAGCAAAGGTGCCAGCGGGGAAAAGTAATGCTGGTTCTCACTGCCTCCTGGAACTCTTTGAAATGCCACAGACAATTTTGCACTCTCTGCTTTCCTGCGGACTCCATCCTCAAAAGCACCTGTTTTTGCTTTCGGCAGCCTCCGGAGCAAAAAAGACAAACGTCCAGCTTTTGCTGCCACAGCAAAGGTGCCAGCGGGGAAAAGTAATGCTGGTTCTCACTGCCTCCTGGAACCCTTTCAAATGCCACAGACAATTTGGCCCTCTCTGCTTTCCTGCAGACTCCATCCTCAAAAGCACTTGTTTTTCTTTCGGCAACCTCCGGAGCAAAAAAGACAAACGTCCAGCTTTTGCTGCCACAGCAAAGGTGCCAGCGGGGAAAAGTGATGCTGGTTCTCACTGCCTCCTGGAACCCTTTCAAATGCACCACACAATTTGGCCCTCTCTGCTTTCCTGCGGACTCCATCCTCAAAAGCACCTGTTTTCGCTTTCGGCAGCCTCCGGAGCAAAAAAGACAAACGTCCAGCTTTTGCTGCCACAGCAAAGGTGCCAGCGGGGAAAAGTAATGCTGGTTCTCACTTCCTCCTGGAACTCTTTCAAATGCCACAGTCAATTTGGCTCTCTCTGCTTTCCTGCGGACTCCATCCTCAAAAGCACCTGTTTTCGCTTTCGGCAGCCTCCGGAGCAAAAAAGACAAACGTCCAGCTTTTGCTGCCACAGCAAAGGTGCCAGCGGGGGAAAGTGATGCTGGTTCTCACTGCCTCCTGGAACTCTTTCAAATGCCCCAGAAAATTTGGCCCTCTCTGCTTTCCTGCGGACTCCATCCTCAAAAGCATCTCTTTTCGCTTTCGGCAGCCTCCGGAGGAAAAAGACAAACGTCCAGCTTTTGCTGCCACAGCAAAGGTGCCAGCGGGGAAAAGTAATGCTGGTTCTCACTTCCTCCTGGAACTCTTTCAAATGCCACAGACAATTTTGCACTATCTGCTTTCCTGCAGACTCCATCCTCAAAAGCACCTGTTTTTGCTTTCGGCAGCCTCCGGAGCAAAAAAGACAAACGTCCAGCTTTTGCTGCCACAGCAAAGGTGCCAGCGGGGAAAAGTAATGCTGGTTCTCACTGCCTCCTGGAACCCTTTCAAATGCCACAGACAATTTGGCCCTCTCTGCTTTCCTGCGGACTCCATCCTCAAAAGCACTTGTTTTCTCTTTCGGCAACCTCCGGAGCAAAAAAGACAAACGTCCAGCTTTTGCTGCCACAGCAAAGGTGCCAGCGGGGAAAAGTGATGCTGGTTCTCACTGCCTCCTGGAACTCTTTCAAATGCCCCAGAAAATTTGGCCCTATCTGCTTTCCTGCGGACTCTATCCTCAAAAGCATCTCTTTTCGCTTTCGGCAGCCTCCGGAGCAAAAAAGACAAACGTCCAGCTTTTGCTGCCACAGCAAAGGTGCCAGCGGGGAAAAGTAATGCTGGTTCTCACTGCCTCCTGGAACCCTTTCAAATGCCACAGACAATTTTGCACTCTCTGCTTTCCTGCGGACTCCATCCTCAAAAGCACCTGTTTTTGCTTTCGGCAGCCTCCGGAGCAAAAAAGACAAACGTCCAGCTTTTGCTGCCACAGCAAAGGTGCCAGCGGGGAAAAGTAATGCTGGTTCTCACTGCCTTTTGGAACTCTTTCAAATGCCACAGTCAATTTGGCTCTCTCTGCTTTCCTGCGGACTCCATCCTCAAAAGCACCTTTTTTCGCTTTCGGCAGCATCCGGAGCAAAAAAGACAAACGTCCAGCTTTTGCTGCCACAGCAAAGGTGCCAGCGGGGAAAAGTAATGCTGGTTCTCACTGCCTCCTGGAACCCCTTCAAATGCCCCAGATAATTTGGCTCTCTCTGCTTTCCTGCGGACTCTAGCCTCAAAAGCATCTGTTTTCGCTTTCGGCAGCCTCCGGAGCAAAAAAGACAAACGTCCAGCTTTTGCTGCCACAGCAAAGGTGCCAGCGGGGGAAAGTGATGCTGGTTCTCACTGCCTCCTGGAACTCTTTCAAATGCCCCAGAAAATTTGGCCCTCTCTGCTTTCCTGCGGACTCCATCCTCAAAAGCATCTCTTTTCGCTTTCGGCAGCCTCCGGAGCAAAAAAGACAAACGTCCAGCTTTTGCTGCCACAGCAAAGGTGCCAGCGGGGAAAAGTAATGCTGGTTTTCACTGCCTCCTGGAACCCCTTCAAATGCCCCAGATAATTTGGCTCTCTCTGCTTTCCTGCGGACTCTATCCTCAAAAGCATCTGTTTTCGCTTTCGGCATCCTCAGGAGCAAAAAAGACAAACGTCCAGCTTTTGCTGCCACAGCAAAGGTGCCAGCGGGGAAAAGTAATGCTGGTTCTCACTTCTTCCTGAACTCTTTGAAATGCCACAGACAATTTTGCACTCTCTGCTTTCCTGCGGACTCCATCCTCAAAAGCACCTGTTTTTGCTTTCGGCATCCTCAGGAGCAAAAAAGACAAACGTCCAGCTTTTGCTGCCACAGCAAAGGTGCCAGCGGGGAAAAGTAATGCTGGTTCTCACTGCCTCCTGGAACCCTTTCAAATGCCCCAGACAATTTGGCCCTCTCTGCTTTCCTGCGGACTCCATCCTCAAAAGCACTTGTTTTCTCTTTCGGCAACCTCCGGAGCAAAAAAGACAAACGTCCAGCTTTTGCTGCCACAGCAAAGGTGCCAGCGGGGAAAAGTGATGCTGGTTCTCACTGCCTCCTGGAACCCTTTCAAATGCACCACACAATTTGGCCCTCTCTGCTTTCCTGCGGACTCCATCCTCAAAAGCACCTGTTTTCGCTTTCGGCAACCTCCGGAGCAAAAAAGACAAACGTCCAGCTTTTGCTGCCACAGCAAAGGTGCCAGCGGGGAAAAGTAATGCTGGTTCTCACTGCCTCCTGGAACTCTTTCAAATGCCCCAGAAAATTTGGCCCTATCTGCTTTCCTGCGGACTCTATCCTCAAAAGCATCTCTTTTCGCTTTCGGCAGCCTCCGGAGCAAAAAAGACAAACGTCCAGCTTTTGCTGCCACAGCAAAGGTGCCAGCGGGGAAAAGTAATGCTGGTTCTCACTGCCTCCTGGAACTCTGTCAAATGCCCCAGACAATTTGGCCCTCTCTGCTTTCCTGCGGACTCCATCCTCAAAAGCACCTTTTTTCGCTTTCGACATCCTCAGGAGCAAAAAAGACAAACGTCCAGCTTTTGCTGCCACAACAAAGGTGCCAGCGGGGAAAAGTAATGCTGGTTCTCACTGCCTCCTGGAACTCTGTCAAATGCCACAGACAATTTTGCACTCTCTGCTTTCCTGCGGACTCCATCCTCAAAAGCACCTGTTTTTGCTTTCGGCAGCCTCCGGAGCAAAAAAGACAAACGTCCAGCTTTTGCTGCCACAGCAAAGGTGCCAGCGGGGAAAAGTAATGCTGGTTCTCACTGCCTCCTGGAACTCTTTGAAATGCCCCAGACAATTTGGCCCTCTCTGCTTTCCTGCGGACTCCATCCTCAAAAGCAACTTTTTTCGCTTTCGGCATCCTCAGGAGCAAAAAAGACAAACGTCCAGCTTTTGCTGCCACAGCAAAGGTGCCAGCGGGGAAAAGTAATGCTGGTTCTCACTTCCTCCTGAACTCTTTGAAATGCCACAGACAATTTTGCACTCTCTGCTTTCCTGCGGACTCCATCCTCAAAAGCACCTGTTTTTGCTTTCGGCATCCTCAGGAGCAAAAAAGACAAACGTCCAGCTTTTGCTGCCACAGCAAAGGTGCCAGCGGGGAAAAGTAATGCTGGTTCTCACTGCCTCCTGGAACCCTTTCAAATGCCCCAGACAATTTGGCCCTCTCTGCTTTCCTGCGGACTCCATCCTCAAAAGCACCTGTTTTCGCTTTCGGCAGCCTCCGGAGCAAAAAAGACAAACGTCCAGCTTTTGCTGCCACAGCAAAGGTGCCAGCGGGGAAAAGTAATGCTGGTTCTCACTGCCTCCTGGAACTCTGTCAAATGCCACAGACAATTTTGCACTCTCTGCTTTCCTGCGGACTCCATCCTCAAAAGCACCTGTTTTTGCTTTCGGCATCCTCAGGAGCAAAAAAGACAAACGTCCAGCTTTTGCTGCCACAGCAAAGGTGCCAGCGGGGAAAAGTAATGCTGGTTCTCACTGCCTCCTGGAACCCTTTCAAATGCCACAGACAATTTGGCCCTCTCTGCTTTCCTGCGGACTCCATCCTCAAAAGCACCTGTTTTCGCTTTCGGCAGCCTCCGGAGGAAAAAAGACAAACGTCCAGCTTTTGCTGCCACAGCAAAGGTGCCAGCGGGGAAAAGTAATGCTGGTTCTCACTGCCTCCTGGAACCCTTTCAAATGCCACAGTCAATTTGGCTCTCTCTGCTTTCCTGCGGACTCCATCCTCAAAAGCACCTTTTTTCGCTTTCGGCAGCCTCCGGAGCAAAGAAGACAAACGTCCAGCTTTTGCTGCCACAGCAAAGGTGCCAGCGGGGAAAAGTAATGCTGGTTCTCACTGCCTCCTGGAACTCTGTCAAATGCCACAGACAATTTTGCACTCTCTGCTTTCCTGCGGACTCCATCCTCAAAAGCACCTGTTTTTGCTTTCGGCAGCCTCCGGAGCAAAAAAGACAAACGTCCAGCTTTTGCTGCCACAGCAAAGGTGCCAGCGGGGAAAAGTAATGCTGGTTCTCACTGCCTCCTGGAACCCTTTCAAATGCCCCAGACAATTTGGCCCTCTCTGCTTTCCTGCGGACTCCATCCTCAAAAGCACCTTTTTTCGCTTTCGACATCCTCAGGAGCAAAAAAGACAAACGTCCAGCTTTTGCTGCCACAACAAAGGTGCCAGCGGGGAAAAGTAATGCTGGTTCTCACTGCCTCCTGGAACTCTTTGAAATGCCCCAGACAATTTTGCACACTCTGCTTTCCTGCGGACTCCATCCTCAAAAGCACCTGTTTTTGCTTTCGGCAGCCTCCGGAGCAAAAAAGACAAACGTCCAGCTTTTGCTGCCACAGCAAAGGTGCCAGCGGGGAAAAGTAATGCTGGTTCTCACTGCCTCCTGGAACTCTTTGAAATGCCCCAGACAATTTTGCACTCTCTGCTTTCCTGCGGACTCCATCCTCAAAAGCACCTGTTTTTGCTTTCGGCAGCCTCCGGAGCAAAAAAGACAAACATCCAGCTTTTGCTGCCACAGCAAAGGTGCCAGCGGGGAAAAGTAATGCTGGTTCTCACTGCCTCCTGGAACCCTTTCAAATGCCCCAGACAATTTGGCCCTCTCTGCTTTCCTGCGGACTCCATCCTCAAAAGCACCTGTTTTCGCTTTCGGCAGCCTCCGGAGCAAAAAAGACAAACGTCCAGCTTTTGCTGCCACAGCAAAGGTGCCAGCGGGGAAAAGTAATGCTGGTTCTCACTGCCTCCTGGAACTCTGTCAAATGCCACAGACAATTTTGCACTCTCTGCTTTCCTGCGGACTCCATCCTCAAAAGCACCTGTTTTCGCTTTCGGCAACCTCCGGAGCAAAAAAGACAAACGTCCAGCTTTTGCTGCCACAGCAAAGGTGCCAGCGGGGAAAAGTAATGCTGGTTCTCACTGCCTCCTGGAACCCCTTCAAATGCCCCAGATAATTTGGCTCTCTCTGCTTTCCTGCGGACTCTATCCTCAAAAGCATCTGTTTTCGCTTTCGGCATCCTCAGGAGCAAAAAAGACAAACGTCCAGCTTTTGCTGCCACAGCAAAGGTGCCAGCGGGGGAAAGTGATGCTGGTTCTCACTGCCTCCTGGAACTCTTTCAAATGCCCCAGAAAATTTGGCCCTCTCTGCTTTCCTGCGGACTCCATCCTCAAAAGCATCTCTTTTCGCTTTCGGCAGCCTCCGGAGCAAAAAAGACAAACGTCCAGCTTTTGCTGCCACAGCAAAGGTGCCAGCGGGGAAAAGTAATGCTGGTTCTCACTTCCTCCTGGAACTCTTTCAAATGCCACAGACAATTTTGCACTATCTGCTTTCCTGCGGACTCCATCCTCAAAAGCACCTGTTTTTGCTTTCGGCAGCCTCCGGAGCAAAAAAGACAAACGTCCAGCTTTTGCTGCCACAGCAAAGGTGCCAGCGGGGAAAAGTAATGCTGGTTCTCACTGCCTCCTGGAACCCTTTCAAATGCCCCAGACAATTTGGCCCTCTCTGCTTTCCTGCGGACTCCATCCTCAAAAGCACTTGTTTTCTCTTTCGGCAACCTCCGGAGCAAAAAAGACAAACGTCCAGCTTTTGCTGCCACAGCAAAGGTGCCAGCGGGGAAAAGTAATGCTGGTTCTCACTGCCTCCTGGAACTCTTTCAAATGCCCCAGAAAATTTGGCCCTATCTGCTTTCCTGCGGACTCTATCCTCAAAAGCATCTCTTTTCGCTTTCGGCAGCCTCCAGAGCAAAAAAGACAAACGTCCAGCTTTTGCTGCCACAGCAAAGGTGCCAGCGGGGAAAAGTAATGCTGGTTCTCACTGCCTCCTGGAACTCTTTCAAATGCCACAGACAATTTTGCACTCTCTGCTTTCCTGCGGACTCCATCCTCAAAAGCACCTGTTTTTGCTTTCGGCAGCCTCCGGAGCAAAAAAGACAAACGTCCAGCTTTTGCTGCCACAGCAAAGGTGCCAGCGGGGAAAAGTAATGCTGGTTCTCACTGCCTCCTGGAACCCTTTCAAATGCCACAGACAATTTGGCCCTCTCTGCTTTCCTGCGGACTCCATCCTCAAAAGCACCTGTTTTCGCTTTCGACATCCTCAGGAACAAAAAAGACAAACGTCCAGCTTTTGCTGCCACAGCAAAGGTGCCAGCGGGGAAAAGTGATGCTGGTTCTCACTGCCTCCTGGAACCCTTTCAAATGCACCACACAATTTGGCCCTCTCTGCTTTCCTGCGGACTCCATCCTCAAAAGCACCTGTTTTCGCTTTCGGCAGCCTCCGGAGCAAAAAAGACAAACGTCCAGCTTTTGCTGCCACAGCAAAGGTGCCAGCGGGGAAAAGTAATGCTGGTTCTCACTGCCTCCTGGAACCCTTTCAAATGCCCCAGACAATTTGGCCCTCTCTGCTTTCCTGCGGACTCCATCCTCAAAAGCACCTGTTTTCGCTTTCGGCAGCCTCCGGAGCAAAAAAGACAAACGTCCAGCTTTTGCTGCCACAGCAAAGGTGCCAGCGGGGAAAAGTAATGCTGGTTCTCACTGCCTCCTGGAACCCCTTCAAATGCCCCAGATAATTTGGCTCTCTCTGCTTTCCTGCGGACTCTATCCTCAAAAGCATCTGTTTTCGCTTTCGGCATCCTCAGGAGCAAAAAAGACAAACGTCCAGCTTTTGCTGCCACAGCAAAGGTGCCAGCGGGGAAAAGTAATGCTGGTTCTCACTTCCTCCTGAACTCTTTGAAATGCCACAGACAATTTTGCACTCTCTGCTTTCCTGCGGACTCCATCCTCAAAAGCACCTGTTTTTGCTTTCGGCATCCTCAGGAGCAAAAAAGACAAACGTCCAGCTTTTGCTGCCACAGCAAAGGTGCCAGCGGGGAAAAGTAATGCTGGTTCTCACTGCCTCCTGGAACCCTTTCAAATGCCCCAGACAATTTGGCCCTCTCTGCTTTCCTGCGGACTCCATCCTCAAAAGCACTTGTTTTCTCTTTCGGCAACCTCCGGAGCAAAAAAGACAAACGTCCAGCTTTTGCTGCCACAGCAAAGGTGCCAGCGGGGAAAAGTGATGCTGGTTCTCACTGCCTCCTGGAACCCTTTCAAATGCACCACACAATTTGGCCCTCTCTGCTTTCCTGCGGACTCCATCCTCAAAAGCACCTGTTTTCGCTTTCGGCAACCTCCGGAGCAAAAAAGACAAACGTCCAGCTTTTGCTGCCACAGCAAAGGTGCCAGCGGGGAAAAGTAATGCTGGTTCTCACTGCCTCCTGGAACTCTTTCAAATGCCCCAGAAAATTTGGCCCTATCTGCTTTCCTGCGGACTCTATCCTCAAAAGCATCTCTTTTCGCTTTCGGCAGCCTCCGGAGCAAAAAAGACAAACGTCCAGCTTTTGCTGCCACAGCAAAGGTGCCAGCGGGGAAAAGTAATGCTGGTTCTCACTGCCTCCTGGAACCCTTTCAAATGCCACAGACAATTTGGCCCTCTCTGCTTTCCTGCGGACTCCATCCTCAAAAGCACCTGTTTTTGCTTTCGACATCCTCAGGAGCAAAAAAGACAAACGTCCAGCTTTTGCTGCCACAGCAAAGGTGCCAGCGGGGAAAAGTAATGCTGGTCCTCATTGCCTCCTGGAACCTCTTCAAATGCCCCAGACAATTTGGCCCTCTCTGCTTTCCTGCGGACTCCATCCTCAAAAGCACTTGTTTTCGCTTTCGGCGGTGTTTGGAGCAAAAAAGACAAACGTCCAGCTTTTGCTGCCACAGCAAAGGTGCCAGCGGGGAAAAGTGATGCTGGTTCTCACTGCCTCCTGGAACCCTTTCAAATGCACCACACAATTTGGCCCTCTCTACTTTCCTGCGGACTCCATCCTCAAAAGCACCTGTTTTCGCTTTCGGCAGCCTCCGGAGCAAAAAAGACAAACGTCCAGCTTTTGCTGCCACAGCAAAGGTGCCAGCGGGGAAAAGTAATGCTGGTTCTCACTGCCTCCTGGAACCCCTTCAAATGCCCCAGAAAATTTGGCTCTCTCTGCTTTCCTGCGGACTCCATCCTCAAAAGCATCTCTTTTCGCTTTCGGCAGCCTCCGGAGGAAAAAAGACAAACGTCCAGCTTTTGCTGCCACAGCAAAGGTGCCAGCGGGGAAAAGTAATGCTGGTTCTCACTTCCTCCTGGAACTCTTTCAAATGCCACAGACAATTTTGCACTCTCTGCTTTCCTGCGGACTCCATCCTCAAAAGCACCTGTTTTTGCTTTCGGCAGCCTCCGGAGCAAAAAAGACAAACGTCCAGCTTTTGCTGCCACAGCAAAGGTGCCAGCGGGGAAAAGTAATGCTGGTTCTCACTGCCTCCTGGAACCCTTTCAAATGCCCCAGACAATTTGGCCCTCTCTGCTTTCCTGCGGACTCCATCCTCAAAAGCACTTGTTTTCTCTTTCGGCAACCTCCGGAGCAAAAAAGACAAACGTCCAGCTTTTGCTGCCACAGCAAAGGTGCCAGCGGGGAAAAGTGATGCTGGTTCTCACTGCCTCCTGGAACCCTTTCAAATGCACCACACAATTTGGCCCTCTCTGCTTTCCTGCGGACTCCATCCTCAAAAGCACCTGTTTTCGCTTTCGGCAGCCTCCGGAGCAAAAAAGACAAACGTCCAGCTTTTGCTGCCACAGCAAAGGTGCCAGCGGGGAAAAGTAATGCTGGTTCTCACTGCCTCCTGGAACCCTTTCAAATGCCACAGACAATTTGGCCCTCTCTGCTTTCCTGAGGACTCCATCCTCAAAAGCACCTGTTTTTGCTTTCGGCAGCCTCCGGAGCAAAAAAGACAAACGTCCAGCTTTTGCTGCCACAGCAAAGGTGCCAGCGGGGAAAAGTAATGCTGGTTCTCACTTCCTCCTGAACTCTTTGAAATGCCACAGACAATTTTGCACTCTCTGCTTTCCTGCGGACTCCATCCTCAAAAGCACCTGTTTTTGCTTTCGGCATCCTCAGGAGCAAAAAAGACAAACGTCCAGCTTTTGCTGCCACAGCAAAGGTGCCAGCGGGGAAAAGTAATGCTGGTTCTCACTGCCTCCTGGAACCCTTTCAAATGCCCCAGACAATTTGGCCCTCTCTGCTTTCCTGCGGACTCCATCCTCAAAAGCACTTGTTTTCTCTTTCGGCAACCTCCGGAGCAAAAAAGACAAACGTCCAGCTTTTGCTGCCACAGCAAAGGTGCCAGCGGGGAAAAGTGATGCTGGTTCTCACTGCCTCCTGGAACCCTTTCAAATGCCCCAGACAATTTGGCCCTCTCTGCTTTCCTGCGGACTCCATCCTCAAAAGCACTTGTTTTCGCTTTCGGCAACCTCCGGAGCAAAAAAGACAAACGTCCAGCTTTTGCTGCCACAGCAAAGGTGCCAGCGGGGAAAAGTAATGCTGGTTCTCACTGCCTCCTGGAACTCTTTCAAATGCCCCAGAAAATTTGGCCCTATCTTCTTTCCTGCGGACTCTATCCTCAAAAGCATCTCTTTTCGCTTTCGGCAGCCTCCGGAGCAAAAAAGACAAACGTCCAGCTTTTGCTGCCACAGCAAAGGTGCCAGCGGGGAAAAGTAATGCTGGTTCTCACTGCCTCCTGGAACCCTTTCAAATGCCACAGACAATTTGGCCCTCTCTGCTTTCCTGCGGACTCCATCCTCAAAAGCACCTGTTTTTGCTTTCGACATCCTCAGGAGCAAAAAAGACAAACGTCCAGCTTTTGCTGCCACAGCAAAGGTGCCAGCGGGGAAAAGTAATGCTGGTCCTCATTGCCTCCTGGAACCTCTTCAAATGCCCCAGACAATTTGGCCCTCTCTGCTTTCCTGCGGACTCCATCCTCAAAAGCACTTGTTTTCGCTTTCGGCGGTGTTTGGAGCAAAAAAGACAAACGTCCAGCTTTTGCTGCCACAGCAAAGGTGCCAGCGGGGAAAAGTGATGCTGGTTCTCACTGCCTCCTGGAACCCTTTCAAATGCCCCAGACAATTTGGCCCTCTCTGCTTTCCTGCGGACTCCATCCTCAAAAGCACTTGTTTTCGCTTTCGGCAACCTCCGGAGCAAAAAAGACAAACGTCCAGCTTTTGCTGCCACAGCAAAGGTGCCAGCGGGGAAAAGTAATGCTGGTTCTCACTGCCTCCTGGAACTCTTTCAAATGCCCCAGAAAATTTGGCCCTATCTTCTTTCCTGCGGACTCTATCCTCAAAAGCATCTCTTTTCGCTTTCGGCAGCCTCCGGAGCAAAAAAGACAAACGTCCAGCTTTTGCTGCCACAGCAAAGGTGCCAGCGGGGAAAAGTAATGCTGGTTCTCACTGCCTCCTGGAACCCTTTCAAATGCCACAGACAATTTGGCCCTCTCTGCTTTCCTGCGGACTCCATCCTCAAAAGCACCTGTTTTTGCTTTCGACATCCTCAGGAGCAAAAAAGACAAACGTCCAGCTTTTGCTGCCACAGCAAAGGTGCCAGCGGGGAAAAGTAATGCTGGTCCTCATTGCCTCCTGGAACCTCTTCAAATGCCCCAGACAATTTGGCCCTCTCTGCTTTCCTGCGGACTCCATCCTCAAAAGCACTTGTTTTCGCTTTCGGCGGTGTTTGGAGCAAAAAAGACAAACGTCCAGCTTTTGCTGCCACAGCAAAGGTGCCAGCGGGGAAAAGTGATGCTGGTTCTCACTGCCTCCTGGAACCCTTTCAAATGCACCACACAATTTGGCCCTCTCTGCTTTCCTGCGGACTCCATCCTCAAAAGCACCTGTTTTCGCTTTCGGCAGCCTCCGGAGCAAAAAAGACAAACGTCCAGCTTTTGCTGCCACAGCAAAGGTGCCAGCGGGGAAAAGTAATGCTGGTTCTCATTGCCTCCTGGAACCTCTTCAAATGCCCCAGACAATTTGGCCCTCTCTGCTTTCCTGCGGACTCCATCCTCAAAAGCACTTGTTTTCGCTTTCGGCGGTGTTTGGAGCAAAAAAGACAAACGTCCAGCTTTTGCTGCCACAGCAAAGGTGCCAGCGGGGAAAAGTGATGCTGGTTCTCACTGCCTCCTGGAACCCTTTCAAATGCACAACACAATTTGGCCCTCTCTGCTTTCCTGCGGACTCCATCCTCAAAAGCACCTGTTTTCGCTTTCGGCAGCCTCCGGAGCAAAAAAGACAAACGTCCAGCTTTTGCTGCCACAGCAAAGGTGCCAGCGGGGGAAAGTGATGCTGGTTCTCACTGCCTCCTGGAACTCTTTCAAATGCCCCAGAAAATTTGGCCCTCTCTGCTTTCCTGCGGACTCCATCCTCAAAAGCATCTCTTTTCGCTTTCGGCAGCCTCCGGAGGAAAAAAGACAAACGTCCAGCTTTTGCTGCCACAGCAAAGGTGCCAGCGGGGAAAAGTAATGCTGGTTCTCACTTCCTCCTGGAACTCTTTCAAATGCCACAGACAATTTTGCACTATCTGATTTCCTGCAGACTCCATCCTCAAAAGCACCTGTTTTTGCTTTCGGCAGCCTCCGGAGCAAAAAAGACAAACGTCCAGCTTTTGCTGCCACAGCAAAGGTGCCAGCGGGGAAAAGTAATGCTGGTTCTCACTGCCTCCTGGAACCCTTTCAAATGCCACAGACAATTTGGCCCTCTCTGCTTTCCTGCGGACTCCATCCTCAAAAGCACTTGTTTTCTCTTTCGGCAACCTCCGGAGCAAAAAAGACAAACGTCCAGCTTTTGCTGCCACAGCAAAGGTGCCAGCGGGGAAAAGTGATGCTGGTTCTCACTGCCTCCTGGAACTCTTTCAAATGCCCCAGAAAATTTGGCCCTATCTGCTTTCCTGCGGACTCTATCCTCAAAAGCATCTCTTTTCGCTTTCGGCAGCCTCCGGAGCAAAAAAGACAAACGTCCAGCTTTTGCTGCCACAGCAAAGGTGCCAGCGGGGAAAAGTAATGCTGGTTCTCACTGCCTCCTGGAACTCTTTCAAATGCCACAGACAATTTTGCACTCTCTGCTTTCCTGCGGACTCCATCCTCAAAAGCACCTGGTTTTGCTTTCGGCAGCCTCCGGAGCAAAAAAGACAAACGTCCAGCTTTTGCTGCCACAGCAAAGGTGCCAGCGGGGAAAAGTAATGCTGGTACTCACTGCCTCCTGGAACCCTTTCAAATGCCACAGACAATTTGGCCCTCTCTGCTTTCCTGCGGACTCCATCCTCAAAAGCACCTGTTTTCGCTTTCGACATCCTCAGGAACAAAAAAGACAAACGTCCAGCTTTTGCTGCCACAGCAAAGGTGCCAGCGGGGAAAAGTGATGCTGGTTCTCACTGCCTCCTGGAACCCTTTCAAATGCCCCAGACAATTTGGCCCTCTCTGCTTTCCTGCGGACTCCATCCTCAAAAGCACTTGTTTTCTCTTTCGGCAGCCTCCGGAGCAAAAAAGACAAACGTCCAGCTTTTGCTGCCACAGCAAAGGTGCCAGCGGGGAAAAGTAATGCTGGTTCTCACTGCCTCCTGGAACTCTTTGAAATGCCCTAGACAATTTGGCCCTCTCTGCTTTCCTGCGGACTCCATCCTCAAAAGCACCTGTTTTCGCTTTCGGCGGTGTTTGGAGCAAAAAAGACAAACGTCCAGCTTTTGCTGCCACAGCAAAGGTGCCAGCGGGGAAAAGTGATGCTGGTTCTCACTGCCTCCTGGAACCCTTTCAAATGCCCCAGACAATTTGGCCCTCTCTGCTTTCCTGCGGACTCCATCCTCAAAAGCACTTGTTTTCTCTTTCGGCAACCTCCGGAGCAAAAAAGACAAACGTCCAGCTTTTGCTGCCACAGCAAAGGTGCCAGCGGGGAAAAGTGATGCTGGTTCTCACTGCCTCCTGGAACCCTTTCAAATGCACCACACAATTTGGCCCTCTCTGCTTTCCTGCGGACTCCATCCTCAAAAGCACCTGTTTTCGCTTTCGGCAGCCTCCGGAGCAAAAAAGACAAACGTCCAGCTTTTGCTGCCACAGCAAAGGTGCCAGCGGGGAAAAGTAATGCTGGTTCTCACTGCCTCCTGGAACCCTTTAAAATGCCACAGTCAATTTGGCTCTCTCTGCTTTCCTGCGGACTCCATCCTCAAAAGCACCTATTTTCGCTTTCGGCAGCCTCCGGAGCAAAAAAGACAAACGTCCAGCTTTTGCTGCCACAGCAAAGGTGCCAGCGGGGAAAAGTAATGCTGGTTCTCACTGCCTCCTGGAACCCTTTCAAATGCCACAGACAATTTGGCCCTGTCTGCTTTCCTGCGGACTCCATCCTCAAAAGCACCTGTTTTCGCTTTCGACATCCTCCGGAGCAAAAAAGACAAACGTCCAGCTTTTGCTGCCACAGCAAAGGTGCCAGCGGGGAAAAGTAATGCTGGTCCTCATTGCCTCCTGGAACCTCTTCAAATGCCACAGACAATTTGTCCCTCTCTGCTTTCCTGCGGACTCCATCCTCAAAAGCACCTGTTTTCGCTTTCGGCAGCCTCCGGAGCAAAAAAGACAAACGTCCAGCTTTTGCTGCCACAGCAAAGGTGCCAGCGGGGAAAAGTAATGCTGGTTCTCACTTCCTCCTGGAACCCTTTCAAATGACACAGTCAATTTGGCTCTCTCTGCTTTCCTGCGGACTCCATCCTCAAAAGCACCTGTTTTCGCTTTCGGCAACCTCCGGAGCAAAAAAGACAAACGTCCAGCTTTTGCTGCCACAGCAAAGGTGCCAGCGGGGAAAAGTAATGCTGGTTCTCACTGCCTCCTGGAACTCTTTCAAATGCCACAGTCAATTTGGCCCTATCTGCTTTCCTGCGGACTCCATCCTCAAAAGCACCTGTTTTCGCTTTCGGCAACCTCCGGAGCAAAAAAGACAAACGTCCAGCTTTTGCTGCCACAGCAAAGGTGCCAGCGGGGAAAAGTAATGCTGGTTCTCACTGCCTCCTGGAACTCTTTCAAATGCCACAGTCAATTTGGCTCTCTCTGCTTTCCTGCGGACTCCATCCTCAAAAGCACCTTTTTTCGCTTTCGGCAGCCTCCGGAGCAAAAAAGACAAACGTCCAGCTTTTGCTGCCACAGCAAAGGTGCCAGCGGGGAAAAGTAATGCTGGTTCTCACTGCCTCCTGGAACTCTGTCAAATGCCACAGACAATTTTGCACTCTCTGCTTTCCTGCGGACTCCATCCTCAAAAGCACCTGTTTTCGCTTTCGGCAACCTCCGGAGCAAAAAAGACAAACGTCCAGCTTTTGCTGCCACAGCAAAGGTGCCAGCGGGGAAAAGTAATGCTGGTTCTCACTGCCTCCTGGAACCCCTTCAAATGCCCCAGATAATTTGGCTCTCTCTGCTTTCCTGCGGACTCCATCCTCAAAAGCACCTGTTTTCGCTTTCGGCATCCTCAGGAGCAAAAAAGACAAACGTCCAGCTTTTGCTGCCACAGCAAAGGTGCCAGCGGGGGAAAGTGATGCTGGTTCTCACTGCCTCCTGGAACTCTTTCAAATGCCCCAGAAAATTTGGCCCTCTCTGCTTTCCTGCGGACTCCATCCTCAAAAGCATCTCTTTTCGCTTTCGGCAGCCTCCGGAGCAAAAAAGACAAACGTCCAGCTTTTGCTGCCACAGCAAAGGTGCCAGCGGGGAAAAGTAATGCTGGTTCTCACTGCCTCCTGGAACCCCTTCAAATGCCCCTGATAATTTGGCTCTCTCTGCTTTCCTGCGGACTCTATCCTCAAAAGCATCTGTTTTCGCTTTCGGCATCCTCAGGAGCAAAAAAGACAAACGTCCAGCTTTTGCTGCCACAGCAAAGGTGCCAGCGGGGAAAAGTAATGCTGGTTCTCACTTCCTCATGAACTCTTTGAAATGCCACAGACAATTTTGCACTCTCTGCTTTCCTGCGGACTCCATCCTCAAAAGCACCTGTTTTTGCTTTCGGCATCCTCAGGAGCAAAAAAGACAAACGTCCAGCTTTTGCTGCCACAGCAAAGGTGCCAGCGGGGAAAAGTAATGCTGGTTCTCACTGCCTCCTGGAACCCTTTCAAATGCCACAGACAATTTGGCCCTCTCTGCTTTCCTGCGGACTCCATCCTCAAAAGCACTTGTTTTCTCTTTCGGCAACCTCCGGAGCAAAAAAGACAAACGTCCAGCTTTTGCTGCCACAGCAAAGGTGCCAGCGGGGAAAAGTGATGCTGGTTCTCACTGCCTCCTGGAACCCTTTCAAATGCACCACACAATTTGGCCCTCTCTGCTTTCCTGCGGACTCCATCCTCAAAAGCACCTGTTTTCGCTTTCGGCAACCTCCGGAGCAAAAAAGACAAACGTCCAGCTTTTGCTGCCACAGCAAAGGTGCCAGCGGGGAAAAGTAATGCTGGTTCTCACTGCCTCCTGGAACTCTTTCAAATGCCCCAGAAAATTTGGCCCTATCTGCTTTCCTGCGGACTCTATCCTCAAAAGCATCTCTTTTCGCTTTCGGCAGCCTCCGGAGCAAAAAAGACAAACGTCCAGCTTTTGCTGCCACAGCAAAGGTGCCAGCGGGGAAAAGTAATGCTGGTTCTCACTGCCTCCTGGAACCCTTTCAAATGCCACAGACAATTTGGCCCTCTCTGCTTTCCTGCGGACTCCATCCTCAAAAGCACCTGTTTTTGCTTTCGACATCCTCAGGAGCAAAAAAGACAAACGTCCAGCTTTTGCTGCCACAGCAAAGGTGCCAGCGGGGAAAAGTAATGCTGGTCCTCATTGCCTCCTGGAACCTCTTCAAATGCCCCAGACAATTTGGCCCTCTCTGCTTTCCTGCGGACTCCATCCTCAAAAGCACTTGTTTTCGCTTTCGGCGGTGTTTGGAGCAAAAAAGACAAACGTCCAGCTTTTGCTGCCACAGCAAAGGTGCCAGCGGGGAAAAGTGATGCTGGTTCTCACTGCCTCCTGGAACCCTTTCAAATGCCACAGACAATTTGGCCCTCTCTGCTTTCCTGAGGACTCCATCCTCAAAAGCACCTGTTTTCGCTTTCGGCAGCCTCCGGAGCAAAAAAGACAAACGTCCAGCTTTTGCTGCCACAGCAAAGGTGCCAGCGGAGAAAAGTAATGCTGGTTCTCACTGCCTCCTGGAACCCTTTCAAATGCCACAGTCAATTTGGCTCTCTCTGCTTTCCTGCGGACTCCATCCTCAAAAGCAGCTATTTTCGCTTTCGGCAGCCTCCGGAGCAAAAAAGACAAACGTCCAGCTTTTGCTGCCACAGCAAAGGTGCCAGCGGGGAAAAGTAATGCTGGTTCTCACTGCCTCCTGGAACCTCTTCAAATGCCCCAGACAATTTGGCCCTCTCTGCTTTCCTGCGGACTCCATCCTCAAAAGCACCTGTTTTTGCTTTCGGCAGCCTCCGGAGCAAAAAAGACAAACGTCCAGCTTTTGCTGCCACAGCAAAGGTGCCAGCGGAGAAAAGTAATGCTGGTTCTCACTGCCTCCTGGAACCCTTTCAAATGCCACAGTCAATATGGCTCTCTCTGCTTTCCTGCGGACTCCATCCTCAAAAGCACCTGTTTTCGCTTTCGGCAGCCTCCGGAGCAAAAAAGACAAACGTCCAGCTTTTGCTGCCACAGCAAAGGTGCCAGCGGGGAAAAGTAATGCTGGTTCTCACTGCCTCCTGGAACCCTTTCAAATGCCACAGACAATTTGGCCCTCTCTGCTTTCCTGCGGACTCCATCCTCAAAAGCACCTGTTTTTGCTTTCGGCATCCTCAGGAGCAAAAAAGACAAACGTCCAGCTTTTGCTGCCACAGCAAAGGTGCCAGCGGGGAAAAGTAATGCTGGTTCTCACTTCCTCATGAACTCTTTGAAATGCCACAGACAATTTTGCACTCTCTGCTTTCCTGCGGACTCCATCCTCAAAAGCACCTGTTTTTGCTTTCGGCATCCTCAGGAGCAAAAAAGACAAACGTCCAGCTTTTGCTGCCACAGCAAAGGTGCCAGCGGGGAAAAGTAATGCTGGTTCTCACTGCCTCCTGGAACCCTTTCAAATGCCCCAGACAATTTGGCCCTCTCTGCTTTCCTGCGGACTCCATCCTCAAAAGCACTTGTTTTCTCTTTCGGCAACCTCCGGAGCAAAAAAGACAAACGTCCAGCTTTTGCTGCCACAGCAAAGGTGCCAGCGGGGAAAAGTGATGCTGGTTCTCACTGCCTCCTGGAACCCTTTCAAATGCACCACACAATTTGGCCCTCTCTGCTTTCCTGCGGACTCCATCCTCAAAAGCACCTGTTTTCGCTTTCGGCAACCTCCGGAGCAAAAAAGACAAACGTCCAGCTTTTGCTGCCACAGCAAAGGTGCCAGCGGGGAAAAGTAATGCTGGTTCTCACTGCCTCCTGGAACTCTTTCAAATGCCCCAGAAAATTTGGCCCTATCTGCTTTCCTGCGGACTCTATCCTCAAAAGCATCTCTTTTCGCTTTCGGCAGCCTCCGGAGCAAAAAAGACAAACGTCCAGCTTTTGCTGCCACAGCAAAGGTTCCAGCGGGGAAAAGTAATGCTGGTTCTCACTGCCTCCTGGAACTCTTTGAAATGCCCCAGACAATTTTGCACTCTCTGCTTTCCTGCGGACTCCATCCTCAAAAGCACCTGTTTTTGCTTTCGGCAGCCTCCGGAGCAAAAAAGACAAACGTCCAGCTTTTGCTGCCACAGCAAAGGTGCCAGCGGGGAAAAGTAATGCTGGTTCTCACTGCCTCCTGGAACCCTTTCAAATGCCCCAGACAATTTGGCCCTCTCTGCTTTCCTGCGGACTCCATCCTCAAAAGCACCTGTTTTCGCTTTCGGCAGCCTCCGGAGCAAAAAAGACAAACGTCCAGCTTTTGCTGCCACAGCAAAGGTGCCAGCGGGGATAAGTAATGCTGGTTCTCACTGCCTCCTGGAACTCTTTCAAATGCCCCAGACAATTTTGCACTCTCTGCTTTCCTGCGGACTCCATCCTCAAAAGCACCTGTTTTCGCTTTCGGCAGCCTCCGGAGCAAAAAAGACAAACGTCCAGCTTTTGCTGCCACAGCAAAGGTGCCAGCGGGGAAAAGTAATGCTGGTTCTCACTGCCTTCTGGAACCCTTTCAAATGCCACAGACAATTTGGCCCTCTCTGCTTTCCTGCGGACTCCATCCTCAAAAGCACCTGTTTTCGCTTTCGGCAACCTCCGGAGCAAAAAAGACAAACGTCCAGCTTTTGCTGCCACAGCAAAGGTGCCAGCGGGGAAAAGTGATGCTGGTTCTCACTGCCTCCTGGAACTCTTTCAAATGCCCCAGAAAATTTGGCCCTCTCTGCTTTCCTGCGGACTCCATCCTCAAAAGCATCTCTTTTCGCTTTCGGCAGCCTCCGGAGCAAAAAAGACAAACGTCCAGCTTTTGCTGCCACAGCAAAGGTGCCAGCGGGGAAAAGTAATGCTGGTTCTCACTGCCTCCTGGAACCCCTTCAAATGCCCCAGATAATTTGGCTCTCTCTGCTTTCCTGCGGACTCTATCCTCAAAAGCATCTGTTTTCGCTTTCGGCATCCTCAGGAGCAAAAAAGACAAACGTCCAGCTTTTGCTGCCACAGCAAAGGTGCCAGCGGGGAAAAGTAATGCTGGTTCTCACTTCCTCATGAACTCTTTGAAATGCCACAGACAATTTTGCACTCTCTGCTTTCCTGCGGACTCCATCCTCAAAAGCACCTGTTTTTGCTTTCGGCATCCTCAGGAGCAAAAAAGACAAACGTCCAGCTTTTGCTGCCACAGCAAAGGTGCCAGCGGGGAAAAGTAATGCTGGTTCTCACTGCCTCCTGGAACCCTTTCAAATGCCCCAGACAATTTGGCCCTCTCTGCTTTCCTGCGGACTCCATCCTCAAAAGCACTTGTTTTCTCTTTCGGCAACCTCCGGAGCAAAAAAGACAAACGTCCAGCTTTTGCTGCCACAGCAAAGGTGCCAGCGGGGAAAAGTGATGCTGGTTCTCACTGCCTCCTGGAACCCTTTCAAATGCACCACACAATTTGGCCCTCTCTGCTTTCCTGCGGACTCCATCCTCAAAAGCACCTGTTTTCGCTTTCGGCAACCTCCGGAGCAAAAAAGACAAACGTCCAGCTTTTGCTGCCACAGCAAAGGTGCCAGCGGGGAAAAGTAATGCTGGTTCTCACTGCCTCCTGGAACTCTTTCAAATGCCCCAGAAAATTTGGCCCTATCTGCTTTCCTGCGGACTCTATCCTCAAAAGCATCTCTTTTCGCTTTCGGCAGCCTCCGGAGCAAAAAAGACAAACGTCCAGCTTTTGCTGCCACAGCAAAGGTGCCAGCGGGGAAAAGTAATGCTGGTTCTCACTGCCTCCTGGAACCCTTTCAAATGCCACAGACAATTTGGCCCTCTCTGCTTTCCTGCGGACTCCATCCTCAAAAGCACCTGTTTTTGCTTTCGACATCCTCAGGAGCAAAAAAGACAAACGTCCAGCTTTTGCTGCCACAGCAAAGGTGCCAGCGGGGAAAAGTAATGCTGGTCCTCATTGCCTCCTGGAACCTCTTCAAATGCCCCAGACAATTTGGCCCTCTCTGCTTTCCTGCGGACTCCATCCTCAAAAGCACTTGTTTTCGCTTTCGGCGGTGTTTGGAGCAAAAAAGACAAACGTCCAGCTTTTGCTGCCACAGCAAAGGTGCCAGCGGGGAAAAGTGATGCTGGTTCTCACTGCCTCCTGGAACCCTTTCAAATGCCACAGACAATTTGGCCCTCTCTGCTTTCCTGAGGACTCCATCCTCAAAAGCACCTGTTTTCGCTTTCGGCAGCCTCCGGAGCAAAAAAGACAAACGTCCAGCTTTTGCTGCCACAGCAAAGGTGCCAGCGGAGAAAAGTAATGCTGGTTCTCACTGCCTCCTGGAACCCTTTCAAATGCCACAGTCAATTTGGCTCTCTCTGCTTTCCTGCGGACTCCATCCTCAAAAGCAGCTATTTTCGCTTTCGGCAGCCTCCGGAGCAAAAAAGACAAACGTCCAGCTTTTGCTGCCACAGCAAAGGTGCCAGCGGGGAAAAGTAATGCTGGTTCTCACTGCCTCCTGGAACCTCTTCAAATGCCCCAGACAATTTGGCCCTCTCTGCTTTCCTGCGGACTCCATCCTCAAAAGCACCTGTTTTTGCTTTCGGCAGCCTCCGGAGCAAAAAAGACAAACGTCCAGCTTTTGCTGCCACAGCAAAGGTGCCAGCGGAGAAAAGTAATGCTGGTTCTCACTGCCTCCTGGAACCCTTTCAAATGCCACAGTCAATATGGCTCTCTCTGCTTTCCTGCGGACTCCATCCTCAAAAGCACCTGTTTTCGCTTTCGGCAGCCTCCGGAGCAAAAAAGACAAACGTCCAGCTTTTGCTGCCACAGCAAAGGTGCCAGCGGGGAAAAGTAATGCTGGTTCTCACTGCCTCCTGGAACCCTTTCAAATGCCACAGACAATTTGGCCCTCTCTGCTTTCCTGCGGACTCCATCCTCAAAAGCACCTGTTTTTGCTTTCGGCAGCCTCCGGAGCAAAAAAGACAAACGTCCAGCTTTTGCTGCCACAGCAAAGGTGCCAGCGGGGAAAAGTAATGCTGGTTCTCACTGCCTCCTGGAACCCTTTCAAATGCCACAGACAATTTGGCCCTCTCTGCTTTCCTGCGGACTCCATCCTCAAAAGCACCTTTTTTCGCTTTCGACATCCTCAGGAGCAAAAAAGACAAACGTCCAGCTTTTGCTGCCACAGCAAAGGTGCCAGCGGGGAAAAGTAATGCTGGTTCTCACTGCCTCCTGGAACTCTTTGAAATGCCCCAGACAATTTTGCACTCTCTGCTTTCCTGCGGACTCCATCCTCAAAAGCACCTGTTTTTGCTTTCGGCAGCCTCCGGAGCAAAAAAGACAAACGTCCAGCTTTTGCTGCCACAGCAAAGGTTCCAGCGGGGAAAAGTAATGCTGGTTCTCACTGCCTCCTGGAACTCTTTCAAATGCCCCAGACAATTTTGCACTCTCTGCTTTCCTGCGGACTCCATCCTCAAAAGCACCTGTTTTTGCTTTCGGCAGCCTCCGGAGCAAAAAAGACAAACGTCCAGCTTTTGCTGCCACAGCAAAGGTGCCAGCGGGGAAAAGTAATGCTGGTTCTCACTGCCTCCTGGAACCCTTTCAAATGCCCCAGACAATTTGGCCCTCTCTGCTTTCCTGCGGACTCCATCCTCAAAAGCACCTGTTTTCGCTTTCGGCAGCCTCCGGAGCAAAAAAGACAAACGTCCAGCTTTTGCTGCCACAGCAAAGGTGCCAGCGGGGAAAAGTAATGCTGGTTCTCACTGCCTCCTGGAACTCTTTCAAATGCCCCAGACAATTTTGCACTCTCTGCTTTCCTGCGGACTCCATCCTCAAAAGCACCTGTTTTTGCTTTCGGCAGCCTCCGGAGCAAAAAAGACAAACGTCCAGCTTTTGCTGCCACAGCAAAGGTGCCAGCGGGGAAAAGTAATGCTGGTTCTCACTGCCTTCTGGAACCCTTTCAAATGCCACAGACAATTTGGCCCTCTCTGCTTTCCTGCGGACTCCATCCTCAAAAGCACCTGTTTTCGCTTTCGGCAACCTCCGGAGCAAAAAAGACAAACGTCCAGCTTTTGCTGCCACAGCAAAGGTGCCAGCGGGGAAAAGTAATGCTGGTTCTCACTGCCTCCTGGAACTGTTTCAAATGCCACAGACAATTTTGCACTCTCTGCTTTCCTGCGGACTCCATCCTCAAAAGCACCTGTTTTCGCTTTCGGCATCCTCAGGAGCAAAAAAGACAAACGTCCAGCTTTTGCTGCCACAGCAAAGGTGCCAGCGGGGAAAAGTGATGCTGGTTCTCACTGCCTCCTGGAACCCTTTCAAATGCCCCAGACAATTTGGCCCTCTCTGCTTTCCTGCGGACTCCATCCTCAAAAGCACTTGTTTTCTCTTTCGGCAACCTCCGGAGCAAAAAAGACAAACGTCCAGCTTTTGCTGCCACAGCAAAGGTGCCAGCGGGGAAAAGTGATGCTGGTTCTCACTGCCTCCTGGAACCCTTTCAAATGCACCACACAATTTGGCCCTCTCTGCTTTCCTGTGGACTCCATCCTCAAAAGCACCTGTTTTCGCTTTCGGCAGCCTCCGGAGCAAAAAAGACAAACGTCCAGCTTTTGCTGCCACAGCAAAGGTGCCAGCGGGGAAAAGTAATGCTGGTTCTCACTTCCTCCTGGAACCCTTTCAAATGACACAGTCAATTTGGCTCTCTCTGCTTTCCTGCGGACTCCATCCTCAAAAGCACCTGTTTTCGCTTTCGGCATCCTCAGGAACAAAAAAGACAAACGTCCAGCTTTTGCTGCCACAGCAAAGGTGCCAGCGGGGAAAAGTAATGCTGGTTCTCACTGCCTCCTGGAACCCTTTCAAATGCCACAGACAATTTGGCCCTCTCTGCTTTCCTGAGGACTCCATCCTCAAAAGCACCTGTTTTCGCTTTCGGCAGCCTCCGGAGCAAAAAAGACAAACGTCCAGCTTTTGCTGCCACAGCAAAGGTGCCAGCGGAGAAAAGTAATGCTGGTTCTCACTGCCTCCTGGAACCCTTTCAAATGCCACAGTCAATTTGGCTCTCTCTGCTTTCCTGCGGACTCCATCCTCAAAAGCACCTATTTTCGCTTTCGGCAGCCTCCGGAGCAAAAAAGACAAACGTCCAGCTTTTGCTGCCACAGCAAAGGTGCCAGCGGGGAAAAGTAATGCTGGTTCTCACTGCCTCCTGGAACCCTTTCAAATGCCCCAGACAATTTGGCCCTCTCTGCTTTCCTGCGGACTCCATCCTCAAAAGCACCTGTTTTTGCTTTCGGCAGCCTCCGGAGCAAAAAAGACAAACGTCCAGCTTTTGCTGCCACAGCAAAGGTGCCAGCGGAGAAAAGTAATGCTGGTTCTCACTGCCTCCTGGAACCGTTTCAAATGCCACAGTCAATTTGGCTCTCTCTGCTTTCCTGCGGACTCCATCCTCAAAAGCACCTTTTTTCGCTTTCGGCAGCCTCCGGAGCAAAGAAGACAAACGTCCAGCTTTTGCTGCCACAGCAAAGGTGCCAGCGGGGAAAAGTAATGCTGGTTCTCACTGCCTCCTGGAACTCTTTGAAATGCCCCAGACAATTTTGCACTCTCTGCTTTCCTGCGGACTCCATCCTCAAAAGCACCTGTTTTTGCTTTCGGCAGCCTCCGGAGCAAAAAAGACAAACGTCCAGCTTTTGCTGCCACAGCAAAGGTGCCAGCGGGGAAAAGTAATGCTGGTTCTCACTGCCTCCTGGAACCCTTTCAAATGCCCCAGACAATTTGGCCCTCTCTGCTTTCCTGCGGACTCCATCCTCAAAAGCACCTTTTTTCGCTTTCCACATCCTCAGGAGCAAAAAAGACAAACGTCCAGCTTTTGCTGCCACAACAAAGGTGCCAGCGGGGAAAAGTAATGCTGGTTCTCACTGCCTCCTGGAACTCTTTGAAATGCCCCAGACAATTTTGCACTCTCTGCTTTCCTGCGGACTCCATCCTCAAAAGCACCTGTTTTTGCTTTCGGCAGCCTCCGGAGCAAAAAAGACAAACGTCCAGCTTTTGCTGCCACAGCAAAGGTGCCAGCGGGGAAAAGTAATGCTGGTTCTCACTTCCTCCTGGAACCCTTTCAAATGCCACAGTCAATTTGGCTCTCTCTGCTTTCCTGCGGACTCCATACTCAAAAGCACCTATTTTCGCTTTCGGCAGCCTCCGGAGCAAAAAAGACAAACGTCCAGCTTTTGCTGCCACAGCAAAGGTGCCAGCGGGGAAAAGTAATGCTGGTTCTCACTGCCTCCTGGAACCCTTTCAAATGCCCCAGACAATTTGGCCCTCTCTGCTTTCCTGCGGACTCCATCCTCAAAAGCACCTGGTTTTGCTTTCGGCAGCCTCCGGAGCAAAAAAGACAAACGTCCAGCTTTTGCTGCCACAGCAAAGGTGCCAGCGGAGAAAAGTAATGCTGGTTCTCACTGCCTCCTGGAACCGTTTCAAATGCCACAGTCAATTTGGCTCTCTCTGCTTTCCTGCGGACTCCATCCTCAAAAGCACCTTTTTTCGCTTTCGGCAGCCTCCGGAGCAAAGAAGACAAACGTCCAGCTTTTGCTGCCACAGCAAAGGTGCCAGCGGGGAAAAGTAATGCTGGTTCTCACTGCCTCCTGGAACTCTTTGAAATGCCCCAGACAATTTTGCACTCTCTGCTTTCCTGCGGACTCCATCCTCAAAAGCACCTGTTTTTGCTTTCGGCAGCCTCCGGAGCAAAAAAGACAAACGTCCAGCTTTTGCTGCCACAGCAAAGGTGCCAGCGGGGAAAAGTAATGCTGGTTCTCACTGCCTCCTGGAACCCTTTAAAATGCCCCAGACAATTTGGCCCTCTCTGCTTTCCTGCGGACTCCATCCTCAAAAGCACCTTTTTTCGCTTTCGACATCCTCAGGAGCAAAAAAGACAAACGTCCAGCTTTTGCTGCCACAACAAAGGTGCCAGCGGGGAAAAGTAATGCTGGTTCTCACTGCCTCCTGGAACTCTTTGAAATGCCCCAGACAATTTTGCACTCTCTGCTTTCCTGCGGACTCCATCCTCAAAAGCACCTGTTTTTGCTTTCGGCAGCCTCCGGAGCAAAAAAGACAAACGTCCAGCTTTTGCTGCCACAGCAAAGGTGCCAGCGGGGAAAAGTAATGCTGGTTCTCACTGCCTCCTGGAACTCTTTCAAATGCCCCAGACAATTTTGCACTCTCTGCTTTCCTGCGGACTCCATCCTCAAAAGCACCTGTTTTTGCTTTCGGCAGCCTCCGGAGCAAAAAAGACAAACATCCAGCTTTTGCTGCCACAGCAAAGGTGCCAGCGGGGAAAAGTAATGCTGGTTCTCACTGCCTCCTGGAACCCTTTCAAATGCCCCAGACAATTTGGCCCTCTCTGCTTTCCTGCGGACTCCATCCTCAAAAGCACCTGTTTTCGCTTTCGGCAGCCTCCGGAGCAAAAAAGACAAACGTCCAGCTTTTGCTGCCACAGCAAAGGTGCCAGCGGAGAAAAGTAATGCTGGTTCTCACTGCCTCCTGGAACCCTTTCAAATGACACAGTCAATTTGGCTCTCTCTGCTTTCCTGCGGACTCCATCCTCAAAAGCACCTGTTTTCGCTTTCGGCATCCTCAGGAACAAAAAAGACAAACGTCCAGCTTTTGCTGCCACAGCAAAGGTGCCAGCGGGGAAAAGTAATGCTGGTTCTCACTGCCTCCTGGAACCCTTTCAAATGCCACAGACAATTTGGCCCTCTCTGCTTTCCTGAGGACTCCATCCTCAAAAGCACCTGTTTTCGCTTTCGGCAGCCTCCGGAGCAAAAAAGACAAACGTCCAGCTTTTGCTGCCACAGCAAAGGTGCCAGCGGAGAAAAGTAATGCTGGTTCTCACTGCCTCCTGGAACCCTTTCAAATGCCACAGTCAATTTGGCTCTCTCTGCTTTCCTGCGGACTCCATCCTCAAAAGCACCTATTTTCGCTTTCGGCAGCCTCCGGAGCAAAAAAGACAAACGTCCAGCTTTTGCTGCCACAGCAAAGGTGCCAGCGGGGAAAAGTAATGCTGGTTCTCACTGCCTCCTGGAACCCTTTCAAATGCCCCAGACAATTTGGCCCTCTCTGCTTTCCTGCGGACTCCATCCTCAAAAGCACCTGTTTTTGCTTTCGGCAGCCTCCGGAGCAAAAAAGACAAACGTCCAGCTTTTGCTGCCACAGCAAAGGTGCCAGCGGAGAAAAGTAATGCTGGTTCTCACTGCCTCCTGGAACCCTTTCAAATGCCACAGTCAATTTGGCTCTCTCTGCTTTCCTGCGGACTCCATCCTCAAAAGCACCTGTTTTCGCTTTCGGCAGCCTCCGGAGCAAAGAAGACAAACGTCCAGCTTTTGCTGCCACAGCAAAGGTGCCAGCGGGGAAAAGTAATGCTGGTTCTCACTGCCTCCTGGAACTCTTTGAAATGCCCCAGACAATTTTGCACTCTCTGCTTTCCTGCGGACTCCATCCTCAAAAGCACCTGTTTTTGCTTTCGGCAGCCTCCGGAGCAAAAAAGACAAACGTCCAGCTTTTGCTGCCACAGCAAAGGTGCCAGCGGGGAAAAGTAATGCTGGTTCTCACTGCCTCCTGGAACCCTTTCAAATGCCCCAGACAATTTGGCCCTCTCTGCTTTCCTGCGGACTCCATCCTCAAAAGCACCTTTTTTCGCTTTCGACATCCTCAGGAGCAAAAAAGACAAACGTCCAGCTTTTGCTGCCACAACAAAGGTGCCAGCGGGGAAAAGTAATGCTGGTTCTCACTGCCTCCTGGAACTCTTTGAAATGCCCCAGACAATTTTGCACTCTCTGCTTTCCTGCGGACTCCATCCTCAAAAGCACCTGTTTTTGCTTTCGGCAGCCTCCGGAGCAAAAAAGACAAACGTCCAGCTTTTGCTGCCACAGCAAAGGTGCCAGCGGGGAAAAGTAATGCTGGTTCTCACTTCCTCCTGGAACCCTTTCAAATGCCACAGTCAATTTGGCTCTCTCTGCTTTCCTGCGGACTCCATCCTCAAAAGCACCTATTTTCGCTTTCGGCAGCCTCCGGAGCAAAAAAGACAAACGTCCAGCTTTTGCTGCCACAGCAAAGGTGCCAGCGGGGAAAAGTAATGCTGGTTCTCACTGCCTCCTGGAACCCTTTCAAATGCCCCAGACAATTTGGCCCTCTCTGCTTTCCTGCGGACTCCATCCTCAAAAGCACCTGTTTTTGCTTTCGGCAGCCTCCGGAGCAAAAAAGACAAACGTCCAGCTTTTGCTGCCACAGCAAAGGTGCCAGCGGAGAAAAGTAATGCTGGTTCTCACTGCCTCCTGGAACCGTTTCAAATGCCACAGTCAATTTGGCTCTCTCTGCTTTCCTGCGGACTCCATCCTCAAAAGCACCTTTTTTCGCTTTCGGCAGCCTCCGGAGCAAAGAAGACAAACGTCCAGCTTTTGCTGCCACAGCAAAGGTGCCAGCGGGGAAAAGTAATGCTGGTTCTCACTGCCTCCTGGAACTCTTTGAAATGCCCCAGACAATTTTGCACTCTCTGCTTTCCTGCGGACTCCATCCTCAAAAGCACCTGTTTTTGCTTTCGGCAGCCTCCGGAGCAAAAAAGACAAACGTCCAGCTTTTGCTGCCACAGCAAAGGTGCCAGCGGGGAAAAGTGATGCTGGTTCTCACTGCCTCCTGGAACCCTTTCAAATGCCCCAGACAATTTGGCCCTCTCTGCTTTCCTGCGGACTCCATCCTCAAAAGCACCTTTTTTCGCTTTCGACATCCTCAGGAGCAAAAAAGACAAACGTCCAGCTTTTGCTGCCACAACAAAGGTGCCAGCGGGGAAAAGTAATGCTGGTTCTCACTGCCTCCTGGAACTCTTTGAAATGCCACAGTCAATTTTGAACTCTCTGCTTTCCTGCGGACTCCATCCTCAAAAGCACCTGTTTTTGCTTTCGGCAGCCTCCGGAGCAAAAAAGACAAACGTCCAGCTTTTGCTGCCACAGCAAAGGTGCCAGCGGGGAAAAGTAATGCTGGTTCTCACTGCCTCCTGGAACTCTTTCAAATGCCCCAGACAATTTTGCACTCTCTGCTTTCCTGCGGACTCCATCCTCAAAAGCACCTGTTTTTGCTTTCGGCAGCCTCCGGAGCAAAAAAGACAAACATCCAGCTTTTGCTGCCACAGCAAAGGTGCCAGCGGGGAAAAGTAATGCTGGTTCTCACTGCCTCCTGGAACCCTTTCAAATGCCCCAGACAATTTGGCCCTCTCTGCTTTCCTGCGGACTCCATCCTCAAAAGCACCTGTTTTCGCTTTCGGCAGCCTCCGGAGCAAAAAAGACAAACGTCCAGCTTTTGCTGCCACAGCAAAGGTGCCAGCGGAGAAAAGTAATGCTGGTTCTCACTGCCTCCTGGAACCCTTTCAAATGCCACAGTCAATTTGGCCCTCTCTGCTTTCCTGCGGACTCCATCCTCAAAAGCACCTATTTTCGCTTTCGGCAGCCTCCGGAGCGAAAAAGACAAACGTCCAGCTTTTGCTGCCACAGCAAAGGTGCCAGCGGGGAAAAGTAATGCTGGTTCTCACTGCCTCCTGGAACCCTTTCAAATGCCCCAGACAATTTGGCCCTCTCTGCTTTCCTGCGGACTCCATCCTCAAAAGCACCTGTTTTTGCTTTCGGCAGCCTCCGGAGCAAAAAAGACAAACGTCCAGCTTTTGCTGCCACAGCAAAGGTGCCAGCGGAGAAAAGTAATGCTGGTTCTCACTGCCTCCTGGAACCGTTTCAAATGCCACAGTCAATTTGGCTCTCTCTGCTTTCCTGCGGACTCCATCCTCAAAAGCACCTTTTTTCGCTTTCGGCAGCCTCCGGAGCAAAGAAGACAAACGTCCAGCTTTTGCTGCCACAGCAAAGGTGCCAGCGGGGAAAAGTAATGCTGGTTCTCACTGCCTCCTGGAACTCTGTCAAATGCCACAGACAATTTTGCACTCTCTGCTTTCCTGCGGACTCCATCCTCAAAAGCACCTGTTTTTGCTTTCGGCAGCCTCCGGAGCAAAAAAGACAAACGTCCAGCTTTTGCTGCCACAGCAAAGGTGCCAGCGGGGAAAAGTAATGCTGGTTCTCACTGCCTCCTGGAACCCTTTCAAATGCCCCAGACAATTTGGCCCTCTCTGCTTTCCTGCGGACTCCATCCTCAAAAGCACCTTTTTTCGCTTTCGACATCCTCAGGAGCAAAAAAGACAAACGTCCAGCTTTTGCTGCCACAGCAAAGGTGCCAGCGGGGAAAAGTAATGCTGGTTCTCACTGCCTCCTGGAACTCTTTGAAATGCCCCAGACAATTTTGCACTCTCTGCTTTCCTGCGGACTCCATCCTCAAAAGCACCTGTTTTTGCTTTCGGCAGCCTCTGGAGCAAAAAAGACAAACATCCAGCTTTTGCTGCCACAGCAAAGGTGCCAGCGGGGAAAAGTAATGCTGGTTCTCACTGCCTCCTGGAACCCTTTCAAATGCCCCAGACAATTTGGCCCTCTCTGCTTTCCTGCGGACTCCATCCTCAAAAGCACCTGTTTTCGCTTTCGGCAGCCTCCGGAGCAAAAAAGACAAACGTCCAGCTTTTGCTGCCACAGCAAAGGTGCCAGCGGGGAAAAGTAATGCTGGTTCTCACTGCCTCCTGGAACTCTGTCAAATGCCACAGACAATTTTGCACTCTCTGCTTTCCTGCGGACTCCATCCTCAAAAGCACCTGTTTTCGCTTTCGGCATCCTCAGGAGCAAAAAAGACAAACGTCCAGCTTTTGCTGCCACAGCAAAGGTGCCAGCGGGGAAAAGTAATGCTGGTTCTCACTGCCTCCTGGAACCCTTTCAAATGCCCCAGACAATTTGGCCCTCTCTGCTTTCCTGCGGACTCCATCCTCAAAAGCACCTTTTTTCGCTTTCGACATCCTCAGGAGCAAAAAAGAAAAACGTCCAGCTTTTGCTGCCACAGCAAAGGTGCCAGCGGGGAAAAGTAATGCTGGTTCTCACTGCCTCCTGGAACTCTTTGAAATGCCCCAGACAATTTTGCACTCTCTGCTTTCCTGCGGACTCCATCCTCAAAAGCACCTGTTTTTGCTTTCGGCAGCCTCTGGAGCAAAAAAGACAAACATCCAGCTTTTGCTGCCACAGCAAAGGTGCCAGCGGGGAAAAGTAATGCTGGTTCTCACTGCCTCCTGGAACCCTTTCAAATGCCCCAGACAATTTGGCCCTCTCTGCTTTCCTGCGGACTCCATCCTCAAAAGCACCTGTTTTCGCTTTCGGCAGCCTCCGGAGCAAAAAAGACAAACGTCCAGCTTTTGCTGCCACAGCAAAGGTGCCAGCGGGGAAAAGTAATGCTGGTTCTCACTGCCTCCTGGAACTCTGTCAAATGCCACAGACAATTTTGCACTCTCTGCTTTCCTGCGGACTCCATCCTCAAAAGCACCTGTTTTCGCTTTCGGCAGCCTCCGGAGGAAAAAAGAAAAACGTCCAGCTTTTGCTGCCACAGCAAAGGTGCCAGCGGGGAAAAGTAATGCTGGTTCTCACTGCCTCCTGGAACCCTTTCAAATGCCACAGTCAATTTGGCCCTCTCTGCTTTCCTGCGGACTCCATCCTCAAAAGCACCTTTTTTCGCTTTCGGCAGCCTCCGGAGCAAAGAAGACAAACGTCCAGCTTTTGCTGCCACAGCAAAGGTGCCAGCGGGGAAAAGTAATGCTGGTTCTCACTGCCTCCTGGAACTCTGTCAAATGCCACAGACAATTTTGCACTCTCTGCTTTCCTGCGGACTCCATCCTCAAAAGCACCTGTTTTTGTTTTCGGCAGCCTCCGGAGCAAAAAAGACAAACGTCCAGCTTTTGCTGCCACAGCAAAGGTGCCAGAGGGGAAAAGTAATGCTGGTTCTCACTGCCTCCTGGAACCCTTTCAAATGCCCCAGACAATTTGGCCCTCTCTGCTTTCCTGCGGACTCCATCCTCAAAAGCACCTTTTTTCGCTTTCGGCAGCCTCCGGAGCAAAAAAGACAAACATCCAGCTTTTGCTGCCACAACAAAGGTGCCAGCGGGGAAAAGTAATGCTGGTTCTCACTGCCTCCTGGAACCCTTTCAAATGCCCCAGACAATTTGGCCCTCTCTGCTTTCCTGCGGACTCCATCCTCAAAAGCACCTGTTTTCGCTTTCGGCAGCCTCCGGAGCAAAAAAGACAAACGTCCAGCTTTTGCTGTCACAGCAAAGGTGCCAGCGGGGAAAAGTAATGCTGGTTCTCACTGCCTCCTGGAACTCTGTCAAATGCCACAGACAATTTTGCACTCTCTGCTTTCCTGCGGACTCCATCCTCAAAAGCACCTGTTTTCGCTTTCGGCAACCTCCGGAGCAAAAAAGACAAACGTCCAGCTTTTGCTGCCACAGCAAAGGTGCCAGCGGGGAAAAGTAATGCTGGTTCTCACTGCCTCCTGGAACCCCTTCAAATGCCCCAGATAATTTGGCTCTCTCTGCTTTCCTGCGGACTCTATCCTCAAAAGCATCTGTTTTCGCTTTCGGCATCCTCAGGAGCAAAAAAGACAAACGTCCAGCTTTTGCTGCCACAGCAAAGGTGCCAGCGGGGGAAAGTGATGCTGGTTCTCACTGCCTCCTGGAACTCTTTCAAATGCCCCAGAAAATTTGGCCCTCTCTGCTTTCCTGCGGACTCCATCCTCAAAAGCATCTCTTTTCGCTTTCGGCAGCCTCCGGAGGAAAAAAGACAAACGTCCAGCTTTTGCTGCCACAGCAAAGGTGCCAGTGGGGAAAAGTAATGCTGGTTCTCACTTCCTCCTGGAACTCTTTCAAATGCCACAGACAATTTTGCACTATCGGCTTTCCTGCGGACTCCATCCTCAAAAGCACCTGTTTTTGCTTTCGGCAGCCTCCGGAGCAAAAAAGACAAACGTCCAGCTTTTGCTGCCACAGAAAAGGTGCCAGCGGGGAAAAGTAATGCTGGTTCTCACTGCCTCCTGGAACCCTTTCAAATGCCCCAGACAATTTGGCCCTCTCTGCTTTCCTGCGGACTCCATCCTCAAAAGCACTTGTTTTCTCTTTCGGCAACCTCCGGAGCAAAAAAGACAAACGTCCAGCTTTTGCTGCCACAGCAAAGGTGCCAGCGGGGAAAAGTGATGCTGGTTCTCACTGCCTCCTGGAACTCTTTCAAATGCCCCAGAAAATTTGGCCCTATCTGCTTTCCTGCGGACTCTATCCTCAAAAGCATCTCTTTTCGCTTTCGGCAGCCTCCGGAGCAAAAAAGACAAACGTCCAGCTTTTGCTGCCACAGCAAAGGTGCCAGCGGGGAAAAGTAATGCTGGTTCTCACTGCCTCCTGGAACTCTTTCAAATGCCACAGACAATTTTGCACTCTCTGCTTTCCTGCGGACTCCATCCTCAAAAGCACCTGTTTTTGCTTTCGGCAGCCTCCGGAGCAAAAAAGACAAACGTCCAGCTTTTGCTGCCACAGCAAAGGTGCCAGCGGGGAAAAGTAATGCTGGTTCTCACTGCCTCCTGGAACCCTTTCAAATGCCACAGACAATTTGGCCCTCTCTGCTTTCCTGCGGACTCCATCCTCAAAAGCACCTGTTTTCGCTTTCGACATCCTCAGGAACAAAAAAGACAAACGTCCAGCTTTTGCTGCCACAGCAAAGGTGCCAGCGGGGAAAAGTAATGCTGGTTCTCACTGCCTCCTGGAACTCTTTGAAATGCCCTAGACAATTTGGCCCTCTCTGCTTTCCTGCGGACTCCATCCTCAAAAGCACCTGTTTTCGCTTTCGGCGGTGTTTGGAGCAAAAAAGACAAACGTCCAGCTTTTGCTGCCACAGCAAAGGTGCCAGCGGGGAAAAGTGATGCTGGTTCTCACTGCCTCCTGGAACCCTTTCAAATACCCAGACAATTTGGCCCTCTCTGCTTTCCTGCGGACTCCATCCTCAAAAGCACTTGTTTTCTCTTTCGGCAACCTCCGGAGCAAAAAAGACAAACGTCCAGCTTTTGCTGCCACAGCAAAGGTGCCAGCGGGGAAAAGTGATGCTGGTTCTCACTGCCTCCTGGAACCCTTTCAAATGCACCACACAATTTGGCCCTCTCTGCTTTCCTGCGGACTCCATCCTCAAAAGCACCTGTTTTCGCTTTCGGCAGCCTCCGGAGCAAAAAAGACAAACGTCCAGCTTTTGCTGCCACAGCAAAGGTGCCAGCGGGGAAAAGTAATGCTGGTTCTCACTGCCTCCTGGAACCCTTTCAAATGCCACAGACAATTTGGCCCTCTCTGCTTTCCTGAGGACTCCATCCTCAAAAGCACCTGTTTTCGCTTTCGGCAGCCTCCGGAGCAAAAAAGACAAACGTCCAGCTTTTGCTGCCACAGCAAAGGTGCCAGCGGGGAAAAGTAATGCTGGTTCTCACTTCCTCCTGGAACCCTTTCAAATGACACAGTCAATTTGGCTCTCTCTGCTTTCCTGCGGACTCCATCCTCAAAAGCACCTGTTTTCGCTTTCGGCAACCTCCGGAGCAAAAAAGACAAACGTCCAGCTTTTGCTGCCACAGCAAAGGTGCCAGCGGGGAAAAGTAATGCTGGTTCTCACTGCCTCCTGGAACTCTTTCAAATGCCACAGTCAATTTGGCCCTATCTGCTTTCCTGCGGACTCCATCCTCAAAAGCACCTGTTTTCGCTTTCGGCAACCTCCGGAGCAAAAAAGACAAACGTCCAGCTTTTGCTGCCACAGCAAAGGTGCCAGCGGGGAAAAGTAATGCTGGTTCTCACTGCCTCCTGGAACTCTTTCAAATGCCACAGTCAATTTGGCTCTCTCTGCTTTCCTGCGGACTCCATCCTCAAAAGCACCTTTTTTCGCTTTCGGCAGCATCCGGAGCAAAAAAGACAAACGTCCAGCTTTTGCTGCCACAGCAAAGGTGCCAGCGGGGAAAAGTAATGCTGGTTCTCACTGCCTCCTGGAACTCTGTCAAATGCCACAGACAATTTTGCACTCTCTGCTTTCCTGCGGACTCCATCCTCAAAAGCACCTGTTTTCGCTTTCGGCAACCTCCGGAGCAAAAAAGACAAACGTCCAGCTTTTGCTGCCACAGCAAAGGTGCCAGCGGGGAAAAGTAATGCTGGTTCTCACTGCCTCCTGGAACCCCTTCAAATGCCCCAGATAATTTGGCTCTCTCTGCTTTCCTGCGGACTCTAGCCTCAAAAGCATCTGTTTTCGCTTTCGGCATCCTCAGGAGCAAAAAAGACAAACGTCCAGCTTTTGCTGCCACAGCAAAGGTGCCAGCGGGGGAAAGTGATGCTGGTTCTCACTGCCTCCTGGAACTCTTTCAAATGCCCCAGAAAATTTGGCCCTCTCTGCTTTCCTGCGGACTCCATCCTCAAAAGCATCTCTTTTCGCTTTCGGCAGCCTCCGGAGCAAAAAAGACAAACGTCCAGCTTTTGCTGCCACAGCAAAGGTGCCAGCGGGGAAAAGTAATGCTGGTTCTCACTGCCTCCTGGAACCCCTTCAAATGCCCCAGATAATTTGGCTCTCTCTGCTTTCCTGCGGACTCTATCCTCAAAAGCATCTGTTTTCGCTTTCAGCATCCTCAGGAGCAAAAAAGACAAACGTCCAGCTTTTGCTGCCACAGCAAAGGTGCCAGCGGGGAAAAGTAATGCTGGTTCTCACTTCCTCCTGAACTCTTTGAAATGCCACAGACAATTTTGCACTCTCTGCTTTCCTGCGGACTCCATCCTCAAAAGCACCTGTTTTTGCTTTCGGCATCCTCAGGAGCAAAAAAGACAAACGTCCAGCTTTTGCTGCCACAGCAAAGGTGCCAGCGGGGAAAAGTAATGCTGGTTCTCACTGCCTCCTGGAACCCTTTCAAATGCCCCAGACAATTTGGCCCTCTCTGCTTTCCTGCGGACTCCATCCTCAAAAGCACCTGTTTTCGCTTTCGGCAACCTCCGGAGCAAAAAAGACAAACGTCCAGCTTTTGCTGCCACAGCAAAGGTGCCAGCGGGGAAAAGTGATGCTGGTTCTCACTGCCTCCTGGAACCCTTTCAAATGCCACAGTCAATTTGGCTCTCTCTGCTTTCCTGCGGACTCCATCCTCAAAAGCACCTGTTTTCGCTTTCGGCAGCCTCCGG
The DNA here is from genome assembly GCF_965231255.1 of Vanellus vanellus. Taxonomy (NCBI): domain Eukaryota; kingdom Metazoa; phylum Chordata; class Aves; order Charadriiformes; family Charadriidae; genus Vanellus; species Vanellus vanellus. Next base: position 169,091 of record NW_028128747.1, on the reverse strand, counting down.
AGCAAAAAAGACAAACGTCCAGCTTTTGCTGCCACAGCAAAGGTGCCAGCGGGGAAAAGTAATGCTGGTTCTCACTGCCTCCTGGAACCCTTTCAAATGCCACAGACAATTTGGCCCTCTCTGCTTTCCTGCGGACTCCATCCTCAAAAGCACCTGTTTTCGCTTTCGGCAGCCTCCGGAGCAAAAAAGACAAACGTCCAGCTTTTGCTGCCACAGCAAAGGTGCCAGCGGAGAAAAGTAATGCTGGTTCTCACTGCCTCCTGGAACCCTTTCAAATGCCACAGTCAATTTGGCTCTCTCTGCTTTCCTGCGGACTCCATCCTCAAAAGCAGCTATTTTCGCTTTCGGCAGCCTCCGGAGCAAAAAAGACAAACGTCCAGCTTTTGCTGCCACAGCAAAGGTGCCAGCGGGGAAAAGTAATGCTGGTTCTCACTGCCTCCTGGAACCCTTTCAAATGCCACAGTCAATATGGCTCTCTCTGCTTTCCTGCGGACTCCATCCTCAAAAGCACCTGTTTTCGCTTTCGGCAGCCTCCGGAGCAAAAAAGACAAACGTCCAGCTTTTGCTGCCACAGCAAAGGTGCCAGCGGGGAAAAGTAATGCTGGTTCTCACTGCCTCCTGGAACCCTTTCAAATGCCACAGACAATTTCGCCCTCTCTGCTTTCCTGCGGACTCCATCCTCAAAAGCACCTGTTTTCGCTTTCGGCAGCCTCCGGAGCAAAAAAGACAAACGTCCAGCTTTTGCTGCCACAGCAAAGGTGCCAGCGGAGAAAAGTAATGCTGGTTCTCACTGCCTCCTGGAACCCTTTCAAATGCCACAGACAATTTTGCACTCTCTGCTTTCCTGCGGACTCCATCCTCAAAAGCACCTGTTTTTGCTTTCGGCAGCCTCCGGAGCAAAAAAGACAAACGTCCAGCTTTTGCTGCCACAGCAAAGGTGCCAGCGGGGAAAAGTAATGCTGGTTCTCACTGCCTCCTGGAACCCTTTCAAATGCCACAGACAATTTGGCCCTCTCTGCTTTCCTGCGGACTCCATCCTCAAAAGCACCTTTTTTCGCTTTCGACATCCTCAGGAGCAAAAAAGACAAACGTCCAGCTTTTGCTGCCACAGCAAAGGTGCCAGCGGGGAAAAGTAATGCTGGTTCTCACTGCCTCCTGGAACTCTTTGAAATGCCCCAGACAATTTTGCACTCTCTGCTTTCCTGCGGACTCCATCCTCAAAAGCACCTGTTTTTGCTTTCGGCAGCCTCCGGAGCAAAAAAGACAAACGTCCAGCTTTTGCTGCCACAGCAAAGGTGCCAGCGGGGAAAAGTAATGCTGGTTCTCACTGCCTCCTGGAACTCTGTCAAATGCCACAGACAATTTTGCACTCTCTGCTTTCCTGCGGACTCCATCCTCAAAAGCACCTGTTTTCGCTTTCGGCAGCCTCCGGAGCAAAAAAGACAAACGTCCAGCTTTTGCTGCCACAGCAAAGGTGCCAGCGGGGAAAAGTAATGCTGGTTCTCACTGCCTCCTGGAACCCTTTCAAATGCCACAGACAATTTGGCCCTCTCTGCTTTCCTGCGGACTCCATCCTCAAAAGCACCTGTTTTCGCTTTCGGCAGCCTCCGGAGCAAAAAAGACAAACGTCCAGCTTTTGCTGCCACAGCAAAGGTGCCAGCGGAGAAAAGTAATGCTGGTTCTCACTGCCTCCTGGAACCCTTTCAAATGCCACAGTCAATTTGGCTCTCTCTGCTTTCCTGCGGACTCCATCCTCAAAAGCAGCTATTTTCGCTTTCGGCAGCCTCCGGAGCAAAAAAGACAAACGTCCAGCTTTTGCTGCCACAGCAAAGGTGCCAGCGGGGAAAAGTAATGCTGGTTCTCACTGCCTCCTGGAACCCTTTCAAATGCCACAGTCAATATGGCTCTCTCTGCTTTCCTGCGGACTCCATCCTCAAAAGCACCTGTTTTCGCTTTCGGCAGCCTCCGGAGCAAAAAAGACAAACGTCCAGCTTTTGCTGCCACAGCAAAGGTGCCAGCGGGGAAAAGTAATGCTGGTTCTCACTGCCTCCTGGAACCCTTTCAAATGCCACAGACAATTTCGCCCTCTCTGCTTTCCTGCGGACTCCATCCTCAAAAGCACCTGTTTTCGCTTTCGGCAGCCTCCGGAGCAAAAAAGACAAACGTCCAGCTTTTGCTGCCACAGCAAAGGTGCCAGCGGAGAAAAGTAATGCTGGTTCTCACTGCCTCCTGGAACCCTTTCAAATGCCACAGACAATTTTGCACTCTCTGCTTTCCTGCGGACTCCATCCTCAAAAGCACCTGTTTTTGCTTTCGGCAGCCTCCGGAGCAAAAAAGACAAACGTCCAGCTTTTGCTGCCACAGCAAAGGTGCCAGCGGGGAAAAGTAATGCTGGTTCTCACTGCCTCCTGGAACCCTTTCAAATGCCACAGACAATTTGGCCCTCTCTGCTTTCCTGCGGACTCCATCCTCAAAAGCACCTTTTTTCGCTTTCGACATCCTCAGGAGCAAAAAAGACAAACGTCCAGCTTTTGCTGCCACAGCAAAGGTGCCAGCGGGGAAAAGTAATGCTGGTTCTCACTGCCTCCTGGAACTCTTTGAAATGCCCCAGACAATTTTGCACTCTCTGCTTTCCTGCGGACTCCATCCTCAAAAGCACCTGTTTTTGCTTTCGGCAGCCTCCGGAGCAAAAAAGACAAACGTCCAGCTTTTGCTGCCACAGCAAAGGTGCCAGCGGGGGAAAGTGATGCTGGTTCTCACTGCCTCCTGGAACTCTTTCAAATGCCCCAGAAAATTTGGCCCTCTCTGCTTTCCTGCGGACTCCATCCTCAAAAGCATCTCTTTTCGCTTTCGGCAGCCTCCGGAGGAAAAAAGACAAACGTCCAGCTTTTGCTGCCACAGCAAAGGTGCCAGCGGGGAAAAGTAATGCTGGTTCTCACTTCCTCCTGGAACTCTTTCAAATGCCACAGACAATTTTGCACTATCTGCTTTCCTGCGGACTCCATCCTCAAAAGCACCTGTTTTTGCTTTCGGCAGCCTCCGGAGCAAAAAAGACAAACGTCCAGCTTTTGCTGCCACAGCAAAGGTGCCAGCGGGGAAAAGTAATGCTGGTTCTCACTGCCTCCTGGAACCCTTTCAAATGCCCCAGACAATTTGGCCCTCTCTGCTTTCCTGCGGACTCCATCCTCAAAAGCACTTGTTTTCTCTTTCGGCAACCTCCGGAGCAAAAAAGACAAACGTCCAGCTTTTGCTGCCACAGCAAAGGTGCCAGCGGGGAAAAGTGATGCTGGTTCTCACTGCCTCCTGGAACTCTTTCAAATGCCCCAGAAAATTTGGCCCTATCTGTTTCCTGCGGACTCTATCCTCAAAAGCATCTCTTTTCGCTTTCGGCAGCCTCCGGAGCAAAAAAGACAAACGTCCAGCTTTTGCTGCCACAGCAAAGGTGCCAGCGGGGAAAAGTAATGCTGGTTCTCACTGCCTCCTGGAACTCTTTCAAATGCCACAGACAATTTTGCACTCTCTGCTTTCCTGCGGACTCCATCCTCAAAAGCACCTGTTTTTGCTTTCGGCAGCCTCCGGAGCAAAAAAGACAAACGTCCAGCTTTTGCTGCCACAGCAAAGGTGCCAGCGGGGAAAAGTAATGCTGGTACTCACTGCCTCCTGGAACCCTTTCAAATGCCACAGACAATTTGGCCCTCTCTGCTTTCCTGCGGACTCCATCCTCAAAAGCACCTGTTTTCGCTTTCGACATCCTCAGGAACAAAAAAGACAAACGTCCAGCTTTTGCTGCCACAGCAAAGGTGCCAGCGGGGAAAAGTGATGCTGGTCCTCATTGCCTCCTGGAACCTCTTCAAATGCCACAGACAATTTGGCCCTCTCTGCTTTCCTGCGGACTCCATCCTCAAAAGCACCTGTTTTCACTTTCGGCATCCTCAGGAGCAAAAAAGACAAACGTCCAGCTTTTGCTGCCACAGCAAAGGTGCCAGCGGGGAAAAGTAATGCTGGTTCTCACTGCCTCCTGGAACCCTTTCAAATGCCCCAGACAATTTGGCCCTCTCTGCTTTCCTGCGGACTCCATCCTCAAAAGCACCTGTTTTTGCTTTCGGCAGCCTCCGGAGCAAAAAAGACAAACGTCCAGCTTTTGCTGCCACAGCAAAGGTGCCAGCGGAGAAAAGTAATGCTGGTTCTCACTGCCTCCTGGAACCCTTTCAAATGCCACAGTCAATATGGCTCTCTCTGCTTTCCTGCGGACTCCATCCTCAAAAGCACCTGTTTTCGCTTTCGGCAGCCTCCAGAGCAAAAAAGACAAACGTCCAGCTTTTGCTGCCACAGCAAAGGTGCCAGCGGGGAAAAGTAATGCTGGTTCTCACTGCCTCCTGGAACCCTTTCAAATGCCACAGACAATTTTGCACTCTCTGCTTTCCTGCGGACTCCATCCTCAAAAGCACCTGTTTTTGCTTTCGGCAGCCTCCGGAGCAAAAAAGACAAACGTCCAGCTTTTGCTGCCACAGCAAAGGTGCCAGCGGGGAAAAGTAATGCTGGTTCTCACTGCCTCCTGGAACCCTTTCAAATGCCACAGACAATTTGGCCCTCTCTGCTTTCCTGCGGACTCCATCCTCAAAAGCACCTTTTTTCGCTTTCGACATCCTCAGGAGCAAAAAAGACAAACGTCCAGCTTTTGCTGCCACAGCAAAGGTGCCAGCGGGGAAAAGTAATGCTGGTTCTCACTGCCTCCTGGAACTCTTTGAAATGCCCCAGACAATTTTGCACTCTCTGCTTTCCTGCGGACTCCATCCTCAAAAGCACCTGTTTTTGCTTTCGGCAGCCTCCGGAGCAAAAAAGACAAACGTCCAGCTTTTGCTGCCACAGCAAAGGTGCCAGCGGGGGAAAGTGATGCTGGTTCTCACTGCCTCCTGGAACTCTTTCAAATGCCCCAGAAAATTTGGCCCTCTCTGCTTTCCTGCGGACTCCATCCTCAAAAGCATCTCTTTTCGCTTTCGGCAGCCTCCGGAGGAAAAAAGACAAACGTCCAGCTTTTGCTGCCACAGCAAAGGTGCCAGCGGGGAAAAGTGATGCTGGTCCTCATTGCCTCCTGGAACCTCTTCAAATGCCACAGACAATTTGGCCCTCTCTGCTTTCCTGCGGACTCCATCCTCAAAAGCACCTGTTTTCACTTTCGGCATCCTCAGGAGCAAAAAAGACAAACGTCCAGCTTTTGCTGCCACAGCAAAGGTGCCAGCGGGGAAAAGTAATGCTGGTTCTCACTGCCTCCTGGAACCCTTTCAAATGCCCCAGACAATTTGGCCCTCTCTGCTTTCCTGCGGACTCCATCCTCAAAAGCACTTGTTTTCTCTTTCGGCAGCCTCCGGAGCAAAAAAGACAAACGTCCAGCTTTTGCTGCCACAGCAAAGGTGCCAGCGGGGAAAAGTAATGCTGGTTCTCACTGCCTCCTGGAACTCTTTGAAATGCCCTAGACAATTTGGCCCTCTCTGCTTTCCTGCGGACTCCATCCTCAAAAGCACCTGTTTTCGCTTTCGGCGGTGTTTGGAGCAAAAAAGACAAACGTCCAGCTTTTGCTGCCACAGCAAAGGTGCCAGCGGGGAAAAGTGATGCTGGTTCTCACTGCCTCCTGGAACCCTTTCAAATGCCCAGACAATTTGGCCCTCTCTGCTTTCCTGCGGACTCCATCCTCAAAAGCACTTGTTTTCTCTTTCGGCAACCTCCGGAGCAAAAAAGAAAAACGTCCAGCTTTTGCTGCCACAGCAAAGGTGCCAGCGGGGAAAAGTAATGCTGGTTCTCACTTCCTCCTGGAACCCTTTCAAATGACACAGTCAATTTGGCTCTCTCTGCTTTCCTGCGGACTCCATCCTCAAAAGCACCTGTTTTCGCTTTCGGCAACCTCCGGAGCAAAAAAGACAAACGTCCAGCTTTTGCTGCCACAGCAAAGGTGCCAGCGGGGAAAAGTAATGCTGGTTCTCACTGCCTCCTGGAACTCTTTCAAATGCCACAGTCAATTTGGCCCTATCTGCTTTCCTGCGGACTCCATCCTCAAAAGCACCTGTTTTCGCTTTCGGCAACCTCCGGAGCAAAAAAGACAAACGTCCAGCTTTTGCTGCCACAGCAAAGGTGCCAGCGGGGAAAAGTAATGCTGGTTCTCACTGCCTCCTGGAACTCTTTCAAATGCCACAGTCAATTTGGCTCTCTCTGCTTTCCTGCGGACTCCATCCTCAAAAGCACCTTTTTTCGCTTTCGGCAGCATCCGGAGCAAAAAAGACAAACGTCCAGCTTTTGCTGCCACAGCAAAGGTGCCAGCGGGGAAAAGTAATGCTGGTTCTCACTGCCTCCTGGAACTCTGTCAAATGCCACAGTCAATTTGGCCCTATCTGCTTTCCTGCGGACTCCATCCTCAAAAGCACCTGTTTTCGCTTTCGGCAACCTCCGGAGCAAAAAAGACAAACGTCCAGCTTTTGCTGCCACAGCAAAGGTGCCAGCGGGGAAAAGTAATGCTGGTTCTCACTGCCTCCTGGAACCCCTTCAAATGCCCCAGATAATTTGGCTCTCTCTGCTTTCCTGCGGACTCTAGCCTCAAAAGCATCTGTTTTCGCTTTCGGCATCCTCAGGAGCAAAAAAGACAAACGTCCAGCTTTTGCTGCCACAGCAAAGGTGCCAGCGGGGGAAAGTGATGCTGGTTCTCACTGCCTCCTGGAACTCTTTCAAATGCCCCAGAAAATTTGGCCCTCTCTGCTTTCCTGCGGACTCCATCCTCAAAAGCATCTCTTTTCGCTTTCGGCAGCCTCCGGAGCAAAAAAGACAAACGTCCAGCTTTTGCTGCCACAGCAAAGGTGCCAGCGGGGAAAAGTAATGCTGGTTCTCACTGCCTCCTGGAACCCCTTCAAATGCCCCAGATAATTTGGCTCTCTCTGCTTTCCTGCGGACTCTATCCTCAAAAGCATCTGTTTTCGCTTTCGGCATCCTCAGGAGCAAAAAAGACAAACGTCCAGCTTTTGCTGCCACAGCAAAGGTGCCAGCGGGGAAAAGTAATGCTGGTTCTCACTTCCTCCTGAACTCTTTGAAATGCCACAGACAATTTTGCACTCTCTGCTTTCCTGCGGACTCCATCCTCAAAAGCACCTGTTTTTGCTTTCGGCATCCTCAGGAGCAAAAAAGACAAACGTCCAGCTTTTGCTGCCACAGCAAAGGTGCCAGCGGGGAAAAGTAATGCTGGTTCTCACTGCCTCCTGGAACCCTTTCAAATGCCCCAGACAATTTGGCCCTCTCTGCTTTCCTGCGGACTCCATCCTCAAAAGCACTTGTTTTCTCTTTCGGCAACCTCCGGAGCAAAAAAGACAAACGTCCAGCTTTTGCTGCCACAGCAAAGGTGCCAGCGGGGAAAAGTGATGCTGGTTCTCACTGCCTCCTGGAACCCTTTCAAATGCACCACACAATTTGGCCCTCTCTGCTTTCCTGCGGACTCCATCCTCAATAGCACCTGTTTTCGCTTTCGGCAACCTCCGGAGCAAAAAAGACAAACGTCCAGCTTTTGCTGCCACAGCAAAGGTGCCAGCGGGGAAAAGTAATGCTGGTTCTAACTGCCTCCTGGAACTCTTTCAAATGCCCCAGACAATTTGGCCCTCTCTGCTTTCCTGCGGACTCCATCCTCAAAAGCACCTGTTTTTGCTTTCGACATCCTCAGGAGCAAAAAAGACAAACGTCCAGCTTTTGCTGCCACAGCAAAGGTGCCAGCGGGGAAAAGTGATGCTGGTCCTCATTGCCTCCTGGAACCTCTTCAAATGCCACAGACAATTTGGCCCTCTCTGCTTTCCTGCGGACTCCATCCTCAAAAGCACTTGTTTTCGCTTTCGGCGGTGTTTGGAGCAAAAAAGACAAACGTCCAGCTTTTGCTGCCACAGCAAAGGTGCCAGCGGGGAAAAGTGATGCTGGTTCTCACTGCCTCCTGGAACCCTTTCAAATGCACCACACAATTTGGCCCTCTCTGCTTTCCTGCGGACTCCATCCTCAAAAGCACCTGTTTTCGCTTTCGGCAGCCTCCGGAGCAAAAAAGACAAACGTCCAGCTTTTGCTGCCACAGCAAAGGTGCCAGCGGGGAAAAGTAATGCTGGTTCTCACTTCCTCCTGGAACCCTTTCAAATGCCACAGTCAATTTGGCTCTCTCTGCTTTCCTGCGGACTCCATCCTCAAAAGCACCTGTTTTCGCTTTCGGCAGCCTCCGGAGCAAAAAAGACAAACGTCCAGCTTTTGCTGCCACAGCAAAGGTGCCAGCGGGGAAAAGTAATGCTGGTTCTCACTGCCTCCTGGAACCCTTTCAAATGCCACAGACAATTTGGCCCTCTCTGCTTTCCTGAGGACTCCATCCTCAAAAGCACCTGTTTTCGCTTTCGGCAGCCTCCGGAGCAAAAAAGACAAACGTCCAGCTTTTGCTGCCACAGCAAAGGTGCCAGCGGGGAAAAGTAATGCTGGTTCTAACTGCCTCCTGGAACTCTTTCAAATGCCCCAGACAATTTGGCCCTCTCTGCTTTCCTGCGGACTCCATCCTCAAAAGCACCTGTTTTTGCGTTCGACATCCTCAGGAGCAAAAAAGACAAACGTCCAGCTTTTGCTGCCACAGCAAAGGTGCCAGCGGGGAAAAGTGATGCTGGTCCTCATTGCCTCCTGGAACCTCTTCAAATGCCACAGACAATTTGGCCCTCTCTGCTTTCCTGCGGACTCCATCCTCAAAAGCACTTGTTTTCGCTTTCGGCGGTGTTTGGAGCAATAAAGACAAACGTCCAGCTTTTGCTGCCACAGCAAAGGTGCCAGCGGGGAAAAGTGATGCTGGTTCTCACTGCCTCCTGGAACCCTTTCAAATGCACCACACAATTTGGCCCTCTCTGCTTTCCTGCGGACTCCATCCTCAAAAGCACCTGTTTTCGCTTTCGGCAGCCTCCGGAGCAAAAAAGACAAACGTCCAGCTTTTGCTGCCACAGCAAAGGTGCCAGCGGGGAAAAGTAATGCTGGTTCTCACTGCCTCCTGGAACCCTTTCAAATGCCACAGTCAATTTGGCTCTCTCTGCTTTCCTGCGGACTCCATCCTCAAAAGCACCTGTTTTCGCTTTCGGCAGCCTCCGGAGCAAAAAAGACAAACGTCCAGCTTTTGCTGCCACAGCAAAGGTGCCAGCGGGGAAAAGTAATGCTGGTTCTCACTGCCTCCTGGAACCCTTTCAAATGCCACAGACAATTTGGCCCTCTCTGCTTTCCTGAGGACTCCATCCTCAAAAGCACCTGTTTTCGCTTTCGGCAGCCTCCGGAGCAAAAAAGACAAACGTCCAGCTTTTGCTGCCACAGCAAAGGTGCCAGCGGAGAAAAGTAATGCTGGTTCTCACTGCCTCCTGGAACCCTTTCAAATGCCACAGTCAATTTGGCTCTCTCTGCTTTCCTGCGGACTCCATCCTCAAAAGCAGCTATTTTCGCTTTCGGCAGCCTCCGGAGCAAAAAAGACAAACGTCCAGCTTTTGCTGCCACAGCAAAGGTGCCAGCGGGGAAAAGTAATGCTGGTTCTCACTGCCTCCTGGAACCCTTTCAAATGCCCCAGACAATTTGGCCCTCTCTGCTTTCCTGCGGACTCCATCCTCAAAAGCACCTTTTTTCGCTTTCGGCAGCCTCCGGAGCAAAAAAGACAAACGTCCAGCTTTTGCTGCCACAGCAAAGGTGCCAGCGGGGAAAAGTAATGCTGGTTCTCACTGCCTCCTGGAACTCTTTGAAATGCCCCAGACAATTTTGCACTCTCTGCTTTCCTGCGGACTCCATCCTCAAAAGCACCTGTTTTTGCTTTCGGCAGCCTCCGGAGCAAAAAAGACAAACGTCCAGCTTTTGCTGCCACAGCAAAGGTGCCAGCGGGGGAAAGTGATGCTGGTTCTCACTGCCTCCTGGAACTCTTTCAAATGCCCCAGAAAATTTGGCCCTCTCTGCTTTCCTGCGGACTCCATCCTCAAAAGCATCTCTTTTCGCTTTCGACATCCTCAGGAACAAAAAAGACAAACGTCCAGCTTTTGCTGCCACAGCAAAGGTGCCAGCGGGGAAAAGTGATGCTGGTCCTCATTGCCTCCTGGAACCTCTTCAAATGCCACAGACAATTTGGCCCTCTCTGCTTTCCTGCGGACTCCATCCTCAAAAGCACCTGTTTTCACTTTCGGCATCCTCAGGAGCAAAAAAGACAAACGTCCAGCTTTTGCTGCCACAGCAAAGGTGCCAGCGGGGAAAAGTAATGCTGGTTCTCACTGCCTCCTGGAACCCTTTCAAATGCCCCAGACAATTTGGCCCTCTCTGCTTTCCTGCGGACTCCATCCTCAAAAGCACTTGTTTTCTCTTTCGGCAGCCTCCGGAGCAAAAAAGACAAACGTCCAGCTTTTGCTGCCACAGCAAAGGTGCCAGCGGGGAAAAGTAATGCTGGTTCTCACTGCCTCCTGGAACTCTTTGAAATGCCCTAGACAATTTGGCCCTCTCTGCTTTCCTGCGGACTCCATCCTCAAAAGCACCTGTTTTCGCTTTCGGCGGTGTTTGGAGCAAAAAAGACAAACGTCCAGCTTTTGCTGCCACAGCAAAGGTGCCAGCGGGGAAAAGTGATGCTGGTTCTCACTGCCTCCTGGAACCCTTTCAAATGCCCAGACAATTTGGCCCTCTCTGCTTTCCTGCGGACTCCATCCTCAAAAGCACTTGTTTTCTCTTTCGGCAACCTCCGGAGCAAAAAAGACAAACGTCCAGCTTTTGCTGCCACAGCAAAGGTGCCAGCGGGGAAAAGTAATGCTGGTTCTCACTTCCTCCTGGAACCCTTTCAAATGACACAGTCAATTTGGCTCTCTCTGCTTTCCTGCGGACTCCATCCTCAAAAGCACCTGTTTTCGCTTTCGGCAACCTCCGGAGCAAAAAAGACAAACGTCCAGCTTTTGCTGCCACAGCAAAGGTGCCAGCGGGGAAAAGTAATGCTGGTTCTCACTGCCTCCTGGAACTCTTTCAAATGCCACAGTCAATTTGGCCCTATCTGCTTTCCTGCGGACTCCATCCTCAAAAGCACCTGTTTTCGCTTTCGGCAACCTCCGGAGCAAAAAAGACAAACGTCCAGCTTTTGCTGCCACAGCAAAGGTGCCAGCGGGGAAAAGTAATGCTGGTTCTCACTGCCTCCTGGAACTCTTTCAAATGCCACAGTCAATTTGGCTCTCTCTGCTTTCCTGCGGACTCCATCCTCAAAAGCACCTTTTTTCGCTTTCGGCAGCATCCGGAGCAAAAAAGACAAACGTCCAGCTTTTGCTGCCACAGCAAAGGTGCCAGCGGGGAAAAGTAATGCTGGTTCTCACTGCCTCCTGGAACTCTGTCAAATGCCACAGTCAATTTGGCCCTATCTGCTTTCCTGCGGACTCCATCCTCAAAAGCACCTGTTTTCGCTTTCGGCGGTGTTTGGAGCAAAAAAGACAAACGTCCAGCTTTTGCTGCCACAGCAAAGGTGCCAGCGGGGAAAAGTAATGCTGGTTCTCACTGCCTCCTGGAACCCCTTCAAATGCCCCAGATAATTTGGCTCTCTCTGCTTTCCTGCGGACTCTAGCCTCAAAAGCATCTGTTTTCGCTTTCGGCATCCTCAGGAGCAAAAAAGACAAACGTCCAGCTTTTGCTGCCACAGCAAAGGTGCCAGCGGGGGAAAGTGATGCTGGTTCTCACTGCCTCCTGGAACTCTTTCAAATGCCCCAGAAAATTTGGCCCTCTCTGCTTTCCTGCGGACTCCATCCTCAAAAGCATCTCTTTTCGCTTTCGGCAGCCTCCGGAGCAAAAAAGACAAACGTCCAGCTTTTGCTGCCACAGCAAAGGTGCCAGCGGGGAAAAGTAATGCTGGTTCTCACTGCCTCCTGGAACCCCTTCAAATGCCCCAGATAATTTGGCTCTCTCTGCTTTCCTGCGGACTCTATCCTCAAAAGCATCTGTTTTCGCTTTCGGCATCCTCAGGAGCAAAAAAGACAAACGTCCAGCTTTTGCTGCCACAGCAAAGGTGCCAGCGGGGAAAAGTAATGCTGGTTCTCACTTCCTCCTGAACTCTTTGAAATGCCACAGACAATTTTGCACTCTCTGCTTTCCTGCGGACTCCATCCTCAAAAGCACCTGTTTTTGCTTTCGGCATCCTCAGGAGCAAAAAAGACAAACGTCCAGCTTTTGCTGCCACAGCAAAGGTGCCAGCGGGGAAAAGTAATGCTGGTTCTCACTGCCTCCTGGAACCCTTTCAAATGCCCCAGACAATTTGGCCCTCTCTGCTTTCCTGCGGACTCCATCCTCAAAAGCACTTGTTTTCTCTTTCGGCAACCTCCGGAGCAAAAAAGACAAACGTCCAGCTTTTGCTGCCACAGCAAAGGTGCCAGCGGGGAAAAGTGATGCTGGTTCTCACTGCCTCCTGGAACCCTTTCAAATGCACCACACAATTTGGCCCTCTCTGCTTTCCTGCGGACTCCATCCTCAATAGCACCTGTTTTCGCTTTCGGCAACCTCCGGAGCAAAAAAGACAAACGTCCAGCTTTTGCTGCCACAGCAAAGGTGCCAGCGGGGAAAAGTAATGCTGGTTCTAACTGCCTCCTGGAACTCTTTCAAATGCCCCAGACAATTTGGCCCTCTCTGCTTTCCTGCGGACTCCATCCTCAAAAGCACCTGTTTTTGCTTTCGACATCCTCAGGAGCAAAAAAGACAAACGTCCAGCTTTTGCTGCCACAGCAAAGGTGCCAGCGGGGAAAAGTGATGCTGGTCCTCATTGCCTCCTGGAACCTCTTCAAATGCCACAGACAATTTGGCCCTCTCTGCTTTCCTGCGGACTCCATCCTCAAAAGCACTTGTTTTCGCTTTCGGCGGTGTTTGGAGCAAAAAAGACAAACGTCCAGCTTTTGCTGCCACAGCAAAGGTGCCAGCGGGGAAAAGTGATGCTGGTTCTCACTGCCTCCTGGAACCCTTTCAAATGCACCACACAATTTGGCCCTCTCTGCTTTCCTGCGGACTCCATCCTCAAAAGCACCTGTTTTCGCTTTCGGCAGCCTCCGGAGCAAAAAAGACAAACGTCCAGCTTTTGCTGCCACAGCAAAGGTGCCAGCGGGGAAAAGTAATGCTGGTTCTCACTTCCTCCTGGAACCCTTTCAAATGCCACAGTCAATTTGGCTCTCTCTGCTTTCCTGCGGACTCCATCCTCAAAAGCACCTGTTTTCGCTTTCGGCAGCCTCCGGAGCAAAAAAGACAAACGTCCAGCTTTTGCTGCCACAGCAAAGGTGCCAGCGGGGAAAAGTAATGCTGGTTCTCACTGCCTCCTGGAACCCTTTCAAATGCCACAGACAATTTGGCCCTCTCTGCTTTCCTGAGGACTCCATCCTCAAAAGCACCTGTTTTCGCTTTCGGCAGCCTCCGGAGCAAAAAAGACAAACGTCCAGCTTTTGCTGCCACAGCAAAGGTGCCAGCGGGGAAAAGTAATGCTGGTTCTCACTGCCTCCTGGAACTCTTTGAAATGCCCTAGACAATTTGGCCCTCTCTGCTTTCCTGCGGACTCCATCCTCAAAAGCACCTGTTTTCGCTTTCGGCGGTGTTTGGAGCAAAAAAGACAAACGTCCAGCTTTTGCTGCCACAGCAAAGGTGCCAGCGGGGAAAAGTGATGCTGGTTCTCACTGCCTCCTGGAACCCTTTCAAATGCCCAGACAATTTGGCCCTCTCTGCTTTCCTGCGGACTCCATCCTCAAAAGCACTTGTTTTCTCTTTCGGCAACCTCCGGAGCAAAAAAGAAAAACGTCCAGCTTTTGCTGCCACAGCAAAGGTGCCAGCGGGGAAAAGTAATGCTGGTTCTCACTTCCTCCTGGAACCCTTTCAAATGACACAGTCAATTTGGCTCTCTCTGCTTTCCTGCGGACTCCATCCTCAAAAGCACCTGTTTTCGCTTTCGGCAACCTCCGGAGCAAAAAAGACAAACGTCCAGCTTTTGCTGCCACAGCAAAGGTGCCAGCGGGGAAAAGTAATGCTGGTTCTAACTGCCTCCTGGAACTCTTTCAAATGCCCCAGACAATTTTGCCCTCTCTGCTTTCCTGCGGACTCCATCCTCAAAAGCACCTGTTTTTGCTTTCGACATCCTCAGGAGCAAAAAAGACAAACGTCCAGCTTTTGCTGCCACAGCAAAGGTGCCAGCGGGGAAAAGTGATGCTGGTCCTCATTGCCTCCTGGAACCTCTTCAAATGCCACAGACAATTTGGCCCTCTCTGCTTTCCTGCGGACTCCATCCTCAAAAGCACTTGTTTTCGCTTTCGGCGGTGTTTGGAGCAAAAAAGACAAACGTCCAGCTTTTGCTGCCACAGCAAAGGTGCCAGCGGGGAAAAGTGATGCTGGTTCTCACTGCCTCCTGGAACCCTTTCAAATGCACCACACAATTTGGCCCTCTCTGCTTTCCTGCGGACTCCATCCTCAAAAGCACCTGTTTTCGCTTTCGGCAGCCTCCGGAGCAAAAAAGACAAACGTCCAGCTTTTGCTGCCACAGCAAAGGTGCCAGCGGGGAAAAGTAATGCTGGTTCTCACTTCCTCCTGGAACCCTTTCAAATGCCACAGTCAATTTGGCTCTCTCTGCTTTCCTGCGGACTCCATCCTCAAAAGCACCTGTTTTCGCTTTCGGCAGCCTCCGGAGCAAAAAAGACAAACGTCCAGCTTTTGCTGCCACAGCAAAGGTGCCAGCGGGGAAAAGTAATGCTGGTTCTCACTGCCTCCTGGAACCCTTTCAAATGCCACAGACAATTTGGCCCTCTCTGCTTTCCTGAGGACTCCATCCTCAAAAGCACCTGTTTTCGCTTTCGGCAGCCTCCGGAGCAAAAAAGACAAACGTCCAGCTTTTGCTGCCACAGCAAAGGTGCCAGCGGGGAAAAGTAATGCTGGTTCTCACTGCCTCCTGGAACTCTTTGAAATGCCCTAGACAATTTGGCCCTCTCTGCTTTCCTGCGGACTCCATCCTCAAAAGCACCTGTTTTCGCTTTCGGCGGTGTTTGGAGCAAAAAAGACAAACGTCCAGCTTTTGCTGCCACAGCAAAGGTGCCAGCGGGGAAAAGTGATGCTGGTTCTCACTGCCTCCTGGAACCCTTTCAAATGCCCAGACAATTTGGCCCTCTCTGCTTTCCTGCGGACTCCATCCTCAAAAGCACTTGTTTTCTCTTTCGGCAACCTCCGGAGCAAAAAAGAAAAACGTCCAGCTTTTGCTGCCACAGCAAAGGTGCCAGCGGGGAAAAGTAATGCTGGTTCTCACTTCCTCCTGGAACCCTTTCAAATGACACAGTCAATTTGGCTCTCTCTGCTTTCCTGCGGACTCCATCCTCAAAAGCACCTGTTTTCGCTTTCGGCAACCTCCGGAGCAAAAAAGACAAACGTCCAGCTTTTGCTGCCACAGCAAAGGTGCCAGCGGGGAAAAGTAATGCTGGTTCTCACTGCCTCCTGGAACTCTTTCAAATGCCACAGTCAATTTGGCCCTATCTGCTTTCCTGCGGACTCCATCCTCAAAAGCACCTGTTTTCGCTTTCGGCAACCTCCGGAGCAAAAAAGACAAACGTCCAGCTTTTGCTGCCACAGCAAAGGTGCCAGCGGGGAAAAGTAATGCTGGTTCTCACTGCCTCCTGGAACTCTTTCAAATGCCACAGTCAATTTGGCTCTCTCTGCTTTCCTGCGGACTCCATCCTCAAAAGCACCTTTTTTCGCTTTCGGCAGCATCCGGAGCAAAAAAGACAAACGTCCAGCTTTTGCTGCCACAGCAAAGGTGCCAGCGGGGAAAAGTAATGCTGGTTCTCACTGCCTCCTGGAACTCTGTCAAATGCCACAGTCAATTTGGCCCTATCTGCTTTCCTGCGGACTCCATCCTCAAAAGCACCTGTTTTCGCTTTCGGCAACCTCCGGAGCAAAAAAGACAAACGTCCAGCTTTTGCTGCCACAGCAAAGGTGCCAGCGGGGAAAAGTAATGCTGGTTCTCACTGCCTCCTGGAACCCCTTCAAATGCCCCAGATAATTTGGCTCTCTCTGCTTTCCTGCGGACTCTAGCCTCAAAAGCATCTGTTTTCGCTTTCGGCATCCTCAGGAGCAAAAAAGACAAACGTCCAGCTTTTGCTGCCACAGCAAAGGTGCCAGCGGGGGAAAGTGATGCTGGTTCTCACTGCCTCCTGGAACTCTTTCAAATGCCCCAGAAAATTTGGCCCTCTCTGCTTTCCTGCGGACTCCATCCTCAAAAGCATCTCTTTTCGCTTTCGGCAGCCTCCGGAGCAAAAAAGACAAACGTCCAGCTTTTGCTGCCACAGCAAAGGTGCCAGCGGGGAAAAGTAATGCTGGTTCTCACTGCCTCCTGGAACCCCTTCAAATGCCCCAGATAATTTGGCTCTCTCTGCTTTCCTGCGGACTCTATCCTCAAAAGCATCTGTTTTCGCTTTCGGCATCCTCAGGAGCAAAAAAGACAAACGTCCAGCTTTTGCTGCCACAGCAAAGGTGCCAGCGGGGAAAAGTAATGCTGGTTCTCACTTCCTCCTGAACTCTTTGAAATGCCACAGACAATTTTGCACTCTCTGCTTTCCTGCGGACTCCATCCTCAAAAGCACCTGTTTTTGCTTTCGGCATCCTCAGGAGCAAAAAAGACAAACGTCCAGCTTTTGCTGCCACAGCAAAGGTGCCAGCGGGGAAAAGTAATGCTGGTTCTCACTGCCTCCTGGAACCCTTTCAAATGCCCCAGACAATTTGGCCCTCTCTGCTTTCCTGCGGACTCCATCCTCAAAAGCACTTGTTTTCTCTTTCGGCAACCTCCGGAGCAAAAAAGACAAACGTCCAGCTTTTGCTGCCACAGCAAAGGTGCCAGCGGGGAAAAGTGATGCTGGTTCTCACTGCCTCCTGGAACCCTTTCAAATGCACCACACAATTTGGCCCTCTCTGCTTTCCTGCGGACTCCATCCTCAATAGCACCTGTTTTCGCTTTCGGCAACCTCCGGAGCAAAAAAGACAAACGTCCAGCTTTTGCTGCCACAGCAAAGGTGCCAGCGGGGAAAAGTAATGCTGGTTCTAACTGCCTCCTGGAACTCTTTCAAATGCCCCAGACAATTTGGCCCTCTCTGCTTTCCTGCGGACTCCATCCTCAAAAGCACCTGTTTTTGCTTTCGGCATCCTCAGGAGCAAAAAAGACAAACGTCCAGCTTTTGCTGCCACAGCAAAGGTGCCAGCGGGGAAAAGTGATGCTGGTCCTCATTGCCTCCTGGAACCTCTTCAAATGCCACAGACAATTTGGCCCTCTCTGCTTTCCTGCGGACTCCATCCTCAAAAGCACTTGTTTTCGCTTTCGGCGGTGTTTGGAGCAAAAAAGACAAACGTCCAGCTTTTGCTGCCACAGCAAAGGTGCCAGCGGGGAAAAGTGATGCTGGTTCTCACTGCCTCCTGGAACCCTTTCAAATGCACCACACAATTTGGCCCTCTCTGCTTTCCTGCGGACTCCATCCTCAAAAGCACCTGTTTTCGCTTTCGGCAGCCTCCGGAGCAAAAAAGACAAACGTCCAGCTTTTGCTGCCACAGCAAAGGTGCCAGCGGGGAAAAGTAATGCTGGTTCTCACTTCCTCCTGGAACCCTTTCAAATGCCACAGTCAATTTGGCTCTCTCTGCTTTCCTGCGGACTCCATCCTCAAAAGCACCTGTTTTCGCTTTCGGCAGCCTCCGGAGCAAAAAAGACAAACGTCCAGCTTTTGCTGCCACAGCAAAGGTGCCAGCGGGGAAAAGTAATGCTGGTTCTCACTGCCTCCTGGAACCCTTTCAAATGCCACAGACAATTTGGCCCTCTCTGCTTTCCTGAGGACTCCATCCTCAAAAGCACCTGTTTTCGCTTTCGGCAGCCTCCGGAGCAAAAAAGACAAACGTCCAGCTTTTGCTGCCACAGCAAAGGTGCCAGCGGGGAAAAGTAATGCTGGTTCTAACTGCCTCCTGGAACTCTTTCAAATGCCCCAGACAATTTGGCCCTCTCTGCTTTCCTGCGGACTCCATCCTCAAAAGCACCTGTTTTTGCGTTCGACATCCTCAGGAGCAAAAAAGACAAACGTCCAGCTTTTGCTGCCACAGCAAAGGTGCCAGCGGGGAAAAGTGATGCTGGTCCTCATTGCCTCCTGGAACCTCTTCAAATGCCACAGACAATTTGGCCCTCTCTGCTTTCCTGCGGACTCCATCCTCAAAAGCACTTGTTTTCGCTTTCGGCGGTGTTTGGAGCAAAAAAGACAAACGTCCAGCTTTTGCTGCCACAGCAAAGGTGCCAGCGGGGAAAAGTGATGCTGGTTCTCACTGCCTCCTGGAACCCTTTCAAATGCACCACACAATTTGGCCCTCTCTGCTTTCCTGCGGACTCCATCCTCAAAAGCACCTGTTTTCGCTTTCGGCAGCCTCCGGAGCAAAAAAGACAAACGTCCAGCTTTTGCTGCCACAGCAAAGGTGCCAGCGGGGAAAAGTAATGCTGGTTCTCACTGCCTCCTGGAACCCTTTCAAATGCCACAGTCAATTTGGCTCTCTCTGCTTTCCTGCGGACTCCATCCTCAAAAGCACCTGTTTTCGCTTTCGGCAGCCTCCGGAGCAAAAAAGACAAACGTCCAGCTTTTGCTGCCACAGCAAAGGTGCCAGCGGGGAAAAGTAATGCTGGTTCTCACTGCCTCCTGGAACCCTTTCAAATGCCACAGACAATTTGGCCCTCTCTGCTTTCCTGAGGACTCCATCCTCAAAAGCACCTGTTTTCGCTTTCGGCAGCCTCCGGAGCAAAAAAGACAAACGTCCAGCTTTTGCTGCCACAGCAAAGGTGCCAGCGGAGAAAAGTAATGCTGGTTCTCACTGCCTCCTGGAACCCTTTCAAATGCCACAGTCAATTTGGCTCTCTCTGCTTTCCTGCGGACTCCATCCTCAAAAGCAGCTATTTTCGCTTTCGGCAGCCTCCGGAGCAAAAAAGACAAACGTCCAGCTTTTGCTGCCACAGCAAAGGTGCCAGCGGGGAAAAGTAATGCTGGTTCTCACTGCCTCCTGGAACCCTTTCAAATGCCCCAGACAATTTGGCCCTCTCTGCTTTCCTGCGGACTCCATCCTCAAAAGCACCTTTTTTCGCTTTCGGCAGCCTCCGGAGCAAAAAAGACAAACGTCCAGCTTTTGCTGCCACAGCAAAGGTGCCAGCGGGGAAAAGTAATGCTGGTTCTCACTGCCTCCTGGAACTCTTTGAAATGCCCCAGACAATTTTGCACTCTCTGCTTTCCTGCGGACTCCATCCTCAAAAGCACCTGTTTTTGCTTTCGGCAGCCTCCGGAGCAAAAAAGACAAACGTCCAGCTTTTGCTGCCACAGCAAAGGTGCCAGCGGGGGAAAGTGATGCTGGTTCTCACTGCCTCCTGGAACTCTTTCAAATGCCCCAGAAAATTTGTCCCTCTCTGCTTTCCTGCGGACTCCATCCTCAAAAGCATCTCTTTTCGCTTTCGGCAGCCTCCGGAGGAAAAAAGACAAACGTCCAGCTTTTGCTGCCGCAGCAAAGGTGCCAGCGGGGAAAAGTAATGCTGGTTCTCACTGCCTCCTGGAACTCTTTCAAATGCCACAGACAATTTTGCACTATCTGCTTTCCTGCGGACTCCATCCTCAAAAGCACCTGTTTTTGCTTTCGGCAGCCTCCGGAGCAAAAAAGACAAACGTCCAGCTTTTGCTGCCACAGCAAAGGTGCCAGCGGGGAAAAGTAATGCTGGTTCTCACTGCCTCCTGGAACCCTTTCAAATGCCCCAGACAATTTGGCCCTCTCTGCTTTCCTGCGGACTCCATCCTCAAAAGCACTTGTTTTCTCTTTCGGCAACCTCCGGAGCAAAAAAGACAAACGTCCAGCTTTTGCTGCCACAGCAAAGGTGCCAGCGGGGAAAAGTGATGCTGGTTCTCACTGCCTCCTGGAACTCTTTCAAATGCCCCAGAAAATTTGGCCCTATCTGCTTTCCTGCGGACTCTATCCTCAAAAGCATCTCTTTTCGCTTTCGACATCCTCAGGAACAAAAAAGACAAACGTCCAGCTTTTGCTGCCACAGCAAAGGTGCCAGCGGGGAAAAGTGATGCTGGTCCTCATTGCCTCCTGGAACCTCTTCAAATGCCACAGACAATTTGGCCCTCTCTGCTTTCCTGCGGACTCCATCCTCAAAAGCACCTGTTTTCACTTTCGGCATCCTCAGGAGCAAAAAAGACAAACGTCCAGCTTTTGCTGCCACAGCAAAGGTGCCAGCGGGGAAAAGTAATGCTGGTTCTCACTGCCTCCTGGAACCCTTTCAAATGCCCCAGACAATTTGGCCCTCTCTGCTTTCCTGCGGACTCCATCCTCAAAAGCACTTGTTTTCTCTTTCGGCAGCCTCCGGAGCAAAAAAGACAAACGTCCAGCTTTTGCTGCCACAGCAAAGGTGCCAGCGGGGAAAAGTAATGCTGGTTCTCACTGCCTCCTGGAACTCTTTGAAATGCCCTAGACAATTTGGCCCTCTCTGCTTTCCTGCGGACTCCATCCTCAAAAGCACCTGTTTTCGCTTTCGGCGGTGTTTGGAGCAAAAAAGACAAACGTCCAGCTTTTGCTGCCACAGCAAAGGTGCCAGCGGGGAAAAGTGATGCTGGTTCTCACTGCCTCCTGGAACCCTTTCAAATGCCCAGACAATTTGGCCCTCTCTGCTTTCCTGCGGACTCCATCCTCAAAAGCACTTGTTTTCTCTTTCGGCAACCTCCGGAGCAAAAAAGACAAACGTCCAGCTTTTGCTGCCACAGCAAAGGTGCCAGCGGGGAAAAGTAATGCTGGTTCTCACTTCCTCCTGGAACCCTTTCAAATGACACAGTCAATTTGGCTCTCTCTGCTTTCCTGCGGACTCCATCCTCAAAAGCACCTGTTTTCGCTTTCGGCAACCTCCGGAGCAAAAAAGACAAACGTCCAGCTTTTGCTGCCACAGCAAAGGTGCCAGCGGGGAAAAGTAATGCTGGTTCTCACTGCCTCCTGGAACTCTTTCAAATGCCACAGTCAATTTGGCCCTATCTGCTTTCCTGCGGACTCCATCCTCAAAAGCACCTGTTTTCGCTTTCGGCAACCTCCGGAGCAAAAAAGACAAACGTCCAGCTTTTGCTGCCACAGCAAAGGTGCCAGCGGGGAAAAGTAATGCTGGTTCTCACTGCCTCCTGGAACTCTTTCAAATGCCACAGTCAATTTGGCTCTCTCTGCTTTCCTGCGGACTCCATCCTCAAAAGCACCTTTTTTCGCTTTCGGCAGCATCCGGAGCAAAAAAGACAAACGTCCAGCTTTTGCTGCCACAGCAAAGGTGCCAGCGGGGAAAAGTAATGCTGGTTCTCACTGCCTCCTGGAACTCTGTCAAATGCCACAGTCAATTTGGCCCTATCTGCTTTCCTGCGGACTCCATCCTCAAAAGCACCTGTTTTCGCTTTCGGCAACCTCCGGAGCAAAAAAGACAAACGTCCAGCTTTTGCTGCCACAGCAAAGGTGCCAGCGGGGAAAAGTAATGCTGGTTCTCACTGCCTCCTGGAACCCCTTCAAATGCCCCAGATAATTTGGCTCTCTCTGCTTTCCTGCGGACTCTAGCCTCAAAAGCATCTGTTTTCGCTTTCGGCATCCTCAGGAGCAAAAAAGACAAACGTCCAGCTTTTGCTGCCACAGCAAAGGTGCCAGCGGGGGAAAGTGATGCTGGTTCTCACTGCCTCCTGGAACTCTTTCAAATGCCCCAGAAAATTTGGCCCTCTCTGCTTTCCTGCGGACTCCATCCTCAAAAGCATCTCTTTTCGCTTTCGGCAGCCTCCGGAGCAAAAAAGACAAACGTCCAGCTTTTGCTGCCACAGCAAAGGTGCCAGCGGGGAAAAGTAATGCTGGTTCTCACTGCCTCCTGGAACCCCTTCAAATGCCCCAGATAATTTGGCTCTCTCTGCTTTCCTGCGGACTCTATCCTCAAAAGCATCTGTTTTCGCTTTCGGCATCCTCAGGAGCAAAAAAGACAAACGTCCAGCTTTTGCTGCCACAGCAAAGGTGCCAGCGGGGAAAAGTAATGCTGGTTCTCACTTCCTCCTGAACTCTTTGAAATGCCACAGACAATTTTGCACTCTCTGCTTTCCTGCGGACTCCATCCTCAAAAGCACCTGTTTTTGCTTTCGGCATCCTCAGGAGCAAAAAAGACAAACGTCCAGCTTTTGCTGCCACAGCAAAGGTACCAGCGGGGAAAAGTAATGCTGGTTCTCACTGCCTCCTGGAACCCTTTCAAATGCCCCAGACAATTTGGCCCTCTCTGCTTTCCTGCGGACTCCATCCTCAAAAGCACCTGTTTTCTCTTTCGGCAACCTCCGGATCAAAAAAGACAAACGTCCAGCTTTTGCTGCCACAGCAAAGGTGCCAGCGGGGAAAAGTGATGCTGGTTCTCACTGCCTCCTGGAACCCTTTCAAATGCACCACACAATTTGGCCCTCTCTGCTTTCCTGCGGACTCCATCCTCAATAGCACCTGTTTTCGCTTTCGGCAACCTCCGGAGCAAAAAAGACAAACGTCCAGCTTTTGCTGCCACAGCAAAGGTGCCAGCGGGGAAAAGTAATGCTGGTTCTAACTGCCTCCTGGAACTCTTTCAAATGCCCC
Organism: Vanellus vanellus; assembly: GCF_965231255.1. Taxonomy (NCBI): domain Eukaryota; kingdom Metazoa; phylum Chordata; class Aves; order Charadriiformes; family Charadriidae; genus Vanellus; species Vanellus vanellus. The sequence goes on along the minus strand of NW_028128747.1, from coordinate 146,444 downwards.
AGACAATTTGGCCCTCTCTGCTTTCCTGCGGACTCCATCCTCAAAAGCACCTGTTTTTGCTTTCGACATCCTCAGGAGCAAAAAAGACAAACGTCCAGCTTTTGCTGCCACAGCAAAGGTGCCAGCGGGGAAAAGTGATGCTGGTCCTCATTGCCTCCTGGAACCTCTTCAAATGCCACAGACAATTTGGCCCTCTCTGCTTTCCTGCGGACTCCATCCTCAAAAGCACTTGTTTTCGCTTTCGGCGGTGTTTGGAGCAAAAAAGACAAACGTCCAGCTTTTGCTGCCACAGCAAAGGTGCCAGCGGGGAAAAGTGATGCTGGTTCTCACTGCCTCCTGGAACCCTTTCAAATGCACCACACAATTTGGCCCTCTCTGCTTTCCTGCGGACTCCATCCTCAAAAGCACCTGTTTTCGCTTTCGGCAGCCTCCGGAGCAAAAAAGACAAACGTCCAGCTTTTGCTGCCACAGCAAAGGTGCCAGCGGGGAAAAGTAATGCTGGTTCTCACTTCCTCCTGGAACCCTTTCAAATGCCACAGTCAATTTGGCTCTCTCTGCTTTCCTGCGGACTCCATCCTCAAAAGCACCTGTTTTCGCTTTCGGCAGCCTCCGGAGCAAAAAAGACAAACGTCCAGCTTTTGCTGCCACAGCAAAGGTGCCAGCGGGGAAAAGTAATGCTGGTTCTCACTGCCTCCTGGAACCCTTTCAAATGCCACAGACAATTTGGCCCTCTCTGCTTTCCTGAGGACTCCATCCTCAAAAGCACCTGTTTTCGCTTTCGGCAGCCTCCGGAGCAAAAAAGACAAACGTCCAGCTTTTGCTGCCACAGCAAAGGTGCCAGCGGAGAAAAGTAATGCTGGTTCTCACTGCCTCCTGGAACCCTTTCAAATGCCACAGTCAATTTGGCTCTCTCTGCTTTCCTGCGGACTCCATCCTCAAAAGCAGCTATTTTTGCTTTCGGCAGCCTCCGGAGCAAAAAAGACAAACGTCCAGCTTTTGCTGCCACAGCAAAGGTGCCAGCGGGGAAAAGTAATGCTGGTTCTCACTGCCTCCTGGAACCCTTTCAAATGCCCCAGACAATTTGGCCCTCTCTGCTTTCCTGCGGACTCCATCCTCAAAAGCACCTGTTTTTGCTTTCGGCAGCCTCCGGAGCAAAAAAGACAAACGTCCAGCTTTTGCTGCCACAGCAAAGGTGCCAGCGGAGAAAAGTAATGCTGGTTCTCACTGCCTCCTGGAACCCTTTCAAATGCCACAGTCAATATGGCTCTCTCTGCTTTCCTGCGGACTCCATCCTCAAAAGCACCTGTTTTCGCTTTCGGCAGCCTCCGGAGCAAAAAAGACAAACGTCCAGCTTTTGCTGCCACAGCAAAGGTGCCAGCGGGGAAAAGTAATGCTGGTTCTCACTGCCTCCTGGAACCCTTTCAAATGCCACAGACAATTTCGCCCTCTCTGCTTTCCTGCGGACTCCATCCTCAAAAGCACCTGTTTTCGCTTTCGGCAACCTCCGGAGCAAAAAAGACAAACGTCCAGCTTTTGCTGCCACAGCAAAGGTGCCAGCGGAGAAAAGTAATGCTGGTTCTCACTGCCTCCTGGAACCCTTTCAAATGCCACAGACAATTTTGCACTCTCTGCTTTCCTGCGGACTCCATCCTCAAAAGCACCTGTTTTTGCTTTCGGCAGCCTCCGGAGCAAAAAAGACAAACGTCCAGCTTTTGCTGCCACAGCAAAGGTGCCAGCGGGGAAAAGTAATGCTGGTTCTCACTGCCTCCTGGAACCCTTTCAAATGCCACAGACAATTTGGCCCTCTCTGCTTTCCTGCGGACTCCATCCTCAAAAGCACCTTTTTTCGCTTTCGACATCCTCAGGAGCAAAAAAGACAAACGTCCAGCTTTTGCTGCCACAGCAAAGGTGCCAGCGGGGAAAAGTAATGCTGGTTCTCACTGCCTCCTGGAACTCTTTGAAATGCCCCAGACAATTTTGCACTCTCTGCTTTCCTGCGGACTCCATCCTCAAAAGCACCTGTTTTTGCTTTCGGCAGCCTCCGGAGCAAAAAAGACAAACGTCCAGCTTTTGCTGCCACAGCAAAGGTTCCAGCGGGGAAAAGTAATGCTGGTTCTCACTGCCTCCTGGAACTCTTTGAAATGCCCCAGACAATTTTGCACTCTCTGCTTTCCTGCGGACTCCATCCTCAAAAGCACCTGTTTTTGCTTTCGGCATCCTCAGGAGCAAAAAAGACAAACGTCCAGCTTTTGCTGCCACAGCAAAGGTGCCAGCGGGGAAAAGTAATGCTGGTTCTCACTGCCTCCTGGAACCCTTTCAAATGCCCCAGACAATTTGGCCCTCTCTGCTTTCCTGCGGACTCCATCCTCAAAAGCACCTGTTTTTGCTTTCGGCAGCCTCCGGAGCAAAAAAGACAAACGTCCAGCTTTTGCTGCCACAGCAAAGGTGCCAGCGGGGAAAAGTAATGCTGGTTCTCACTGCCTCCTGGAACTCTTTGAAATGCCACAGACAATTTTGCACTCTCTGCTTTCCTGCGGACTCCATCCTCAAAAGCACCTGTTTTTGCTTTCGGCAGCCTCCGGATCAAAAAAGACAAACGTCCAGCTTTTGCTGCCACAGCAAAGGTGCCAGCGGGGAAAAGTAATGCTGGTTCTCACTGCCTTCTGGAACCCTTTCAAATGCCACAGACAATTTTGCACTCTCTGCTTTCCTGCGGACTCCATCCTCAAAAGCACCTGTTTTCGCTTTCGGCATCCTCAGGAGCAAAAAAGACAAACGTCCAGCTTTTGCTGCCACAGCAAAGGTGCCAGCGGGGAAAAGTGATGCTGGTTCTCACTGCCTCCTGGAACCCTTTCAAATGCCCCAGACAATTTGGCCCTCTCTGCTTTCCTGCGGACTCCATCCTCAAAAGCACTTGTTTTCTCTTTCGGCAACCTCCGGAGCAAAAAAGACAAACGTCCAGCTTTTGCTGCCACAGCAAAGGTGCCAGCGGGGAAAAGTGATGCTGGTTCTCACTGCCTCCTGGAACCCTTTCAAATGCACCACACAATTTGGCCCTCTCTGCTTTCCTGTGGACTCCATCCTCAAAAGCACCTGTTTTCGCTTTCGGCAGCCTCCGGAGCAAAAAAGACAAACGTCCAGCTTTTGCTGCCACAGCAAAGGTGCCAGCGGGGAAAAGTAATGCTGGTTCTCACTGCCTCCTGGAACCCTTTCAAATGCCACAGTCAATTTGGCTCTCTCTGCTTTCCTGCGGACTCCATCCTCAAAAGCACCTATTTTCGCTTTCGGCAGCCTCCAGAGCAAAAAAGACAAACGTCCAGCTTTTGCTGCCACAGCAAAGGTGCCAGCGGGGAAAAGTAATGCTGGTTCTCACTGCCTCCTGGAACCCTTTCAAATGCCCCAGACAATTTGGCCCTCTCTGCTTTCCTGCGGACTCCATCCTCAAAAGCACCTGTTTTTGCTTTCGGCAGCCTCCGGAGCAAAAAAGACAAACGTCCAGCTTTTGCTGCCACAGCAAAGGTGCCAGCGGAGAAAAGTAATGCTGGTTCTCACTGCCTCCTGGAACCGTTTCAAATGCCACAGTCAATTTGGCTCTCTCTGCTTTCCTGCGGACTCCATCCTCAAAAGCACCTTTTTTCGCTTTCGGCAGCCTCCGGAGCAAAGAAGACAAACGTCCAGCTTTTGCTGCCACAGCAAAGGTGCCAGCGGGGAAAAGTAATGCTGGTTCTCACTGCCTCCTGGAACTCTTTGAAATGCCCCAGACAATTTTGCACTCTCTGCTTTCCTGCGGACTCCATCCTCAAAAGCACCTGTTTTTGCTTTCGGCAGCCTCCGGAGGAAAAAAGACAAACGTCCAGCTTTTGCTGCCACAGCAAAGGTGCCAGCGGGGAAAAGTAATGCTGGTTCTCACTGCCTCCTGGAACCCTTTCAAATGCCCCAGACAATTTGGCCCTCTCTGCTTTCCTGAGGACTCCATCCTCAAAAGCACCTGTTTTCGCTTTCGGCAGCCTCCGGAGCAAAAAAGACAAACGTCCAGCTTTTGCTGCCACAGCAAAGGTGCCAGCGGAGAAAAGTAATGCTGGTTCTCACTGCCTCCTGGAACCCTTTCAAATGCCACAGTCAATTTGGCTCTCTCTGCTTTCCTGCGGACTCCATCCTCAAAAGCACCTATTTTCGCTTTCGGCAGCCTCCGGAGCAAAAAAGACAAACGTCCAGCTTTTGCTGCCACAGCAAAGGTGCCAGCGGGGAAAAGTAATGCTGGTTCTCACTGCCTCCTGGAACCCTTTCAAATGCCCCAGACAATTTGGCCCTCTCTGCTTTCCTGCGGACTCCATCCTCAAAAGCACCTGTTTTTGCTTTCGGCAGCCTCCGGAGCAAAAAAGACAAACGTCCAGCTTTTGCTGCCACAGCAAAGGTGCCAGCGGAGAAAAGTAATGCTGGTTCTCACTGCCTCCTGGAACCGTTTCAAATGGCACAGTCAATTTGGCTCTCTCTGCTTTCCTGCGGACTCCATCCTCAAAAGCACCTATTTTCGCTTTCGGCAGCCTCCGGAGCAAAAAAGACAAACGTCCAGCTTTTGCTGCCACAGCAAAGGTGCCAGCGGGGAAAAGTAATGCTGGTTCTCACTGCCTCCTGGAACCCTTTCAAATGCCCCAGACAATTTGGCCCTCTCTGCTTTCCTGCGGACTCCATCCTCAAAAGCACCTGTTTTCGCTTTCGGCAGCCTCCGGAGCAAAGAAGACAAACGTCCAGCTTTTGCTGCCACAGCAAAGGTGCCAGCGGGGAAAAGTAATGCTGGTTCTCACTGCCTCCTGGAACTCTGTCAAATGCCACAGACAATTTTGCACTCTCTGCTTTCCTGCGGACTCCATCCTCAAAAGCACCTGTTTTTGCTTTCGGCAGCCTCCGGAGCCAAAAAGACAAACGTCCAGCTTTTGCTGCCACAGCAAAGGTGCCAGCGGGGAAAAGTAATGCTGGTTCTCACTGCCTCCTGGAACTCTTTCAAATGCCCCAGACAATTTGGCCCTCTCTGCTTTCCTGCGGACTCCATCCTCAAAAGCACCTTTTTTCGCTTTCGACATCCTCAGGAGCAAAAAAGACAAACGTCCAGCTTTTGCTGCCACAACAAAGGTGCCAGCGGGGAAAAGTAATGCTGGTTCTCACTGCCTCCTGGAACTCTTTGAAATGCCCCAGACAATTTTGCACTCTCTGCTTTCCTGCGGACTCCATCCTCAAAAGCACCTGTTTTTGCTTTCGGCAGCCTCCGGAGCAAAAAAGACAAACGTCCAGCTTTTGCTGCCACAGCAAAGGTGCCAGCGGGGAAAAGTAATGCTGGTTCTCACTGCCTCCTGGAACTCTTTGAAATGCCCCAGACAATTTTGCACTCTCTGCTTTCCTGCGGACTCCATCCTCAAAAGCACCTGTTTTTGCTTTCGGCAGCCTCCGGAGCAAAAAAGACAAACATCCAGCTTTTGCTGCCACAGCAAAGGTGCCAGCGGGGAAAAGTAATGCTGGTTCTCACTGCCTCCTGGAACCCTTTCAAATGCCCCAGACAATTTGGCCCTCTCTGCTTTCCTGCGGACTCCATCCTCAAAAGCACCTGTTTTCGCTTTCGGCAGCCTCCGGAGCAAAAAAGACAAACGTCCAGCTTTTGCTGCCACAGCAAAGGTGCCAGCGGGGAAAAGTAATGCTGGTTCTCACTGCCTCCTGGAACTCTGTCAAATGCCACAGACAATTTTGCACTCTCTGCTTTCCTGCGGACTCCATCCTCAAAAGCACCTGTTTTTGCTTTCGGCATCCTCAGGAGCAAAAAAGACAAACGTCCAGCTTTTGCTGCCACAGCAAAGGTGCCAGCGGGGAAAAGTAATGCTGGTTCTCACTGCCTCCTGGAACCCTTTCAAATGCCACAGACAATTTGGCCCTCTCTGCTTTCCTGCGGACTCCATCCTCAAAAGCACCTGTTTTCGCTTTCGGCAGCCTCCGGAGGAAAAAAGACAAACGTCCAGCTTTTGCTGCCACAGCAAAGGTGCCAGCGGGGAAAAGTAATGCTGGTTCTCACTGCCTCCTGGAACCCTTTCAAATGCCACAGTCAATTTGGCTCTCTCTGCTTTCCTGCGGACTCCATCCTCAAAAGCACCTTTTTTCGCTTTCGGCAGCCTCCGGAGCAAAGAAGACAAACGTCCAGCTTTTGCTGCCACAGCAAAGGTGCCAGCGGGGAAAAGTAATGCTGGTTCTCACTGCCTCCTGGAACCCTTTCAAATGCCCCAGACAATTTGGCCCTCTCTGCTTTCCTGCGGACTCCATCCTCAAAAGCACCTTTTTTCGCTTTCGACATCCTCAGGAGCAAAAAAGACAAACGTCCAGCTTTTGCTGCCACAACAAAGGTGCCAGCGGGGAAAAGTAATGCTGGTTGTCAGTGCCTCCTGGAACTCTTTGAAATGCCCCAGACAATTTTGCACTCTCTGCTTTCCTGCGGACTCCATCCTCAAAAGCACCTGTTTTTGCTTTCGGCAGCCTCCGGAGCAAAAAAGACAAACGTCCAGCTTTTGCTGCCACAGCAAAGGTGCCAGCGGGGAAAAGTAATGCTGGTTCTCACTGCCTCCTGGAACTCTTTGAAATGCCCCAGACAATTTTGCACTCTCTGCTTTCCTGCGGACTCCATCCTCAAAAGCACCTGTTTTTGCTTTCGGCAGCCTCCGGAGCAAAAAAGACAAACATCCAGCTTTTGCTGCCACAGCAAAGGTGCCAGCGGGGAAAAGTAATGCTGGTTCTCACTGCCTCCTGGAACCCTTTCAAATGCCCCAGACAATTTGGCCCTCTCTGCTTTCCTGCGGACTCCATCCTCAAAAGCACCTGTTTTCGCTTTCGGCAGCCTCCGGAGCAAAAAAGACAAACGTCCAGCTTTTGCTGCCACAGCAAAGGTGCCAGCGGGGAAAAGTAATGCTGGTTCTCACTGCCTCCTGGAACTCTGTCAAATGCCACAGACAATTTTGCACTCTCTGCTTTCCTGCGGACTCCATCCTCAAAAGCACCTGTTTTTGCTTTCGGCATCCTCAGGAGCAAAAAAGACAAACGTCCAGCTTTTGCTGCCACAGCAAAGGTGCCAGCGGGGAAAAGTAATGCTGGTTCTCACTGCCTCCTGGAACCCTTTCAAATGCCACAGACAATTTGGCCCTCTCTGCTTTCCTGCGGACTCCATCCTCAAAAGCACCTGTTTTCGCTTTCGGCAACCTCCGGAGCAAAAAAGACAAACGTCCAGCTTTTGCTGCCACAGCAAAGGTGCCAGCGGGGAAAAGTAATGCTGGTTCTCACTTCCTCCTGGAACCCCTTCAAATGCCCCAGATAATTTGGCTCTCTCTGCTTTCCTGCGGACTCCATCCTCAAAAGCATCTGTTTTCACTTTCGGCGCCCTCCGGTGGTTAAAGGACAAACGTCCAGCTTTTGCTGCCACAGCAAAGGTGCCAGCGGGCAAAAGTAATGCTGGTTCTCACTGCCTCCTGGAACTCTTTCAAATGCCACAGTCAATTTAGTTCTCTCTGCTTTCCTGCGGACTCCATCCTCAAAAGCACCTGTTTTCGCTTTCGGCGTTGTTTGGAGCAAAAAAGACAAACGTCCAGCTTTTGATGCCACAGCAAAGGTGCCAGCGGGGAAAAGTGATCCTGGTTCTCACTACCTCCTGGAACCCTTTCAAATGCCACAGACAATTTGGCCCTCTCTGCTTTCCTGAGGACTCCATCCTCAAAAGCACCTGTTTTCGCTTTCGGCAGCCTCCGGAGGAAAAAAGACAAACGTCCAGCTTTTGCTGCCACAGCAAAGGTGCCAGCGGGGAAAAGTAATGCTGGTTCTCACTGCCTCCTGGAACCCTTTCAAATGCCACAGACAATTTGGCCCTCTCTGCTTTCCTGCCGACTCCATCCTCAAAAGCACCTTTTTTCGCTTTCAGCAACCTCCAGAGCAAAAAAGACAAACGTCCAGCTTTTGCTGCCACAGCAAAGGTGCCAGCGGGGAAAAGTAATGCTGGTTCTCACTGCCTCCTGGAACATCTTCAAATGCGACAGACAATTTGGCCCTCTCTGCTTTCCTGCGGACTCCATCCTCAAAAGCACCTGTTTTCGCTTTCGGCAGCCTCCGGAGCAAAAAAGACAAACGTCCAGCTTTTGCTGCCACAGCAAAGGTGCCAGCGGGGAAAAGTAATGCTGGTTCTCACTGCCTCCTGGAACTCTGTCAAATGCCACAGACAATTTTGCACTCTCTGCTTTCCTGCGGACTCCATCCTCAAAAGCACCTGTTTTTGATTTCGGCATCCTCAGGAGCAAAAAAGCAAACGTCCAGCTTTTGCTGCCACAGCAAAGGTGCCAGCGGGGAAAAGTAATGCTGGTTCTCACTGCCTCCTAGAACCCTTTCAAATGCCACAGACAATTTGGCCCTCTCTGCTTTCCTGCGGACTCCATCCTCAAAAGCACCTGTTTTCGCTTTCGGCAACCTCCGGAGCAAAAAAGACAAACGTCCAGCTTTTGCTGCCACAGCAAAGGTGCCAGCGGGGAAAAGTAATGCTGGTTCTCACTGCCTCCTGGAACCCCTTCAAATGCCCCAGATAATTTGGCTCTCTCTGCTTTCCTGCGGACTCCATCCTCAAAAGCATCTGTTTTCACTTTCGGCGCCCTCCGGTGGTTAAAGGACAAACGTCCAGCTTTTGCTGCCGCAGCAAAGGTGCCAGCGGGGGAAAGTGATGCTGGTTCTCACTGCCTCCTGGAACTCTTTCAAATGCCACAGTCAATTTAGTTCTCTCTGCTTTCCTGCGGACTCCATCCTCAAAAGCACCTGTTTTCGCTTTCGGCGTTGTTTGGAGCAAAAAAGACAAACGTCCAGCTTTTGCTGCCGCAGCAAAGGTGCCAGCGGGGGAAAGTGATGCTGGTTCTCACTGCCTCCTGGAACTCTTTCAAATGCCACAGTCAATTTAGTTCTCTCTGCTTTCCTGCGGACTCCATCCTCAAAAGCACCTGTTTTCGCTTTCGGCAACCTCCGGAGCAAAAAAGACAAACGTCCAGCTTTTGCTGCCACAGCAAAGGTGCCAGCGGGGAAAAGTGATGCTGGTTCTCACTGCCTCCTGGAACCCTTTCAAATGCCCCAGACAATTTGGCCCTCTCTGCTTTCCTGCGGACTCCATCCTCAAAAGCACCTGTTTTCGCTTTCGGCAGCCTCCGGAGGAAAAAAGACAAACGTCCAGCTTTTGCTGCCACAGCAAAGGTGCCAGCGGGGAAAAGTAATGCTGGTTCTCACTGCCTCCTGGAACCCTTTCAAATGCCACAGTCAATTTGGCTCTCTCTGCTTTCCTGCGGACTCCATCCTCAAAAGCACCTTTTTTCGCTTTCGGCAGCCTCCGGAGCAAAGAAGACAAACGTCCAGCTTTTGCTGCCACAGCAAAGGTGCCAGCGGGGAAAAGTAATGCTGGTTCTCACTGCCTCCTGGAACTCTGTCAAATGCCACAGACAATTTTGCACTCTCTGCTTTCCTGCGGACTCCATCCTCAAAAGCACCTGTTTTTGCTTTCGGCAGCCTCCGGAGCAAAAAAGACAAACGTCCAGCTTTTGCTGCCACAGCAAAGGTGCCAGCGGGGAAAAGTGATGCTGGTTCTCACTGCCTCCTGGAACCCTTTCAAATGCCCCAGACAATTTGGCCCTCTCTGCTTTCCTGCGGACTCCATCCTCAAAAGCACCTTTTTTCGCTTTCGACATCCTCAGGAGCAAAAAAGACAAACGTCCAGCTTTTGCTGCCACAACAAAGGTGCCAGCGGGGAAAAGTAATGCTGGTTCTCACTGCCTCCTGGAACTCTTTGAAATGCCCCAGACAATTTTGCACTCTCTGCTTTCCTGCGGACTCCATCCTCAAAAGCACCTGTTTTTGCTTTCGGCAGCCTCCGGAGCAAAAAAGACAAACGTCCAGCTTTTGCTGCCACAGCAAAGGTGCCAGCGGGGAAAAGTAATGCTGGTTCTCACTGCCTCCTGGAACTCTGTCAAATGCCACAGACAATTTTGCACTCTCTGCTTTCCTGCGGACTCCATCCTCAAAAGCACCTGTTTTTGCTTTCGGCAGCCTCCGGAGCAAAAAAGACAAACATCCAGCTTTTGCTGCCACAGCAAAGGTGCCAGCGGGGAAAAGTAATGCTGGTTCTCACTGCCTCCTGGAACCCTTTCAAATGCCCCAGACAATTTGGCCCTCTCTGCTTTCCTGCGGACTCCATCCTCAAAAGCACCTGTTTTCGCTTTCGGCAGCCTCCGGAGCAAAAAAGACAAACGTCCAGCTTTTGCTGCCACAGCAAAGGTGCCAGCGGGGAAAAGTAATGCTGGTTCTCACTGCCTCCTGGAACTCTGTCAAATGCCACAGACAATTTTGCACTCTCTGCTTTCCTGCGGACTCCATCCTCAAAAGCACCTGTTTTTGCTTTCGGCATCCTCAGGAGCAAAAAAGACAAACGTCCAGCTTTTGCTGCCACAGCAAAGGTGCCAGCGGGGAAAAGTAATGCTGGTTCTCACTGCCTCCTGGAACCCTTTCAAATGCCACAGACAATTTGGCCCTCTCTGCTTTCCTGCGGACTCCATCCTCAAAAGCACCTGTTTTCGCTTTCGGCAGCCTCAGGAGCAAAAAAGACAAACGTCCAGCTTTTGCTGCCACAGCAAAGGTGCCAGCGGGGAAAAGTAATGCTGGTTCTCACTGCCTCCTGGAACCCCTTCAAATGCCCCAGATAATTTGGCTCTCTCTGCTTTCCTGCGGACTCCATCCTCAAAAGCATCTGTTTTCACTTTCGGCGCCCTCCGGTGGTTAAAGGACAAACGTCCAGCTTTTGCTGCCGCAGCAAAGGTGCCAGCGGGGAAAAGTAATGCTGGTTCTCACTGCCTCCTGGAACCCTTTCAAATGCCACAGACAATTTGGCCCTCTCTGCTTTCCTGCGGACTCCATCCTCAAAAGCACCTTTTTTCGCTTTCGACATCCTCAGGAGCAAAAAAGACAAACGTCCAGCTTTTGCTGCCACAACAAAGGTGCCAGCGGGGAAAAGTAATGCTGGTTCTCACTGCCTCCTGGAACCCTTTCAAATGCCCCAGACAATTTGGCCCTCTCTGCTTTCCTGCGGACTCCATCCTCAAAAGCACCTGTTTTTGCTTTCGGCAGCCTCCGGAGCAAAAAAGACAAACGTCCAGCTTTTGCTGCCACAGCAAAGGTGCCAGCGGGGAAAAGTAATGCTGGTTCTCACTGCCTCCTGGAACCCTTTCAAATGCCCCAGACAATTTGGCCCTCTCTGCTTTCCTGCGGACTCCATCCTCAAAAGCACCTTTTTTCGCTTTCGACATCCTCAGGAGCAAAAAAGACAAACGTCCAGCTTTTGCTGCCACAACAAAGTTGCCAGCGGGGAAAAGTAATGCTGGTTCTCACTGCCTCCTGGAACTCTTTGAAATGCCCCAGACAATTTTGCACTCTCTGCTTTCCTGCGGACTCCATCCTCAAAAGCACCTGTTTTTGCTTTCGGCAGCCTCCGGAGCAAAAAAGACAAACGTCCAGCTTTTGCTGCCACAGCAAAGGTGCCAGCGGGGAAAAGTAATGCTGGTTCTCACTGCCTCCTGGAACTCTTTGAAATGCCCCAGACAATTTTGCACTCTCTGCTTTCCTGCGGACTCCATCCTCAAAAGCACCTATTTTTGCTTTCGGCAGCCTCCGGAGCAAAAAAGACAAACATCCAGCTTTTGCTGCCACAGCAAAGGTGCCAGCGGGGAAAAGTAATGCTGGTTCTCACTGCCTCCTGGAACCCTTTCAAATGCCCCAGACAATTTGGCCCTCTCTGCTTTCCTGCGGACTCCATCCTCAAAAGCACCTGTTTTCGCTTTCGGCAGCCTCCGGAGCAAAAAAGACAAACGTCCAGCTTTTGCTGCCACAGCAAAGGTGCCAGCGGGGAAAAGTAATGCTGGTTCTCACTGCCTCCTGGAACTCTGTCAAATGCCACAGACAATTTTGCACTCTCTGCTTTCCTGCGGACTCCATCCTCAAAAGCACCTGTTTTTGCTTTCGGCATCCTCAGGAGCAAAAAAGACAAACGTCCAGCTTTTGCTGCCACAGCAAAGGTGCCAGCGGGGAAAAGTAATGCTGGTTCTCACTGCCTCCTGGAACCCTTTCAAATGCCACAGACAATTTGGCCCTCTCTGCTTTCCTGCGGACTCCATCCTCAAAAGCACCTGTTTTCGCTTTCGGCAACCTCCGGAGCAAAAAAGACAAACGTCCAGCTTTTGCTGCCACAGCAAAGGTGCCAGCGGGGAAAAGTAATGCTGGTTCTCACTGCCTCCTGGAACCCCTTCAAATGCCCCAGATAATTTGGCTCTCTCTGCTTTCCTGCGGACTCCATCCTCAAAAGCATCTGTTTTCACTTTCGGCGCCCTCCGGTGGTTAAAGGACAAACGTCCAGCTTTTGCTGCCGCAGCAAAGGTGCCAGCGGGGGAAAGTGATGCTGGTTCTCACTGCCTCCTGGAACTCTTTCAAATGCCACAGTCAATTTAGTTCTCTCTGCTTTCCTGCGGACTCCATCCTCAAAAGCAACTGTTTTCGCTTTCGGCGGTGTTTGGAGCAAAAAAGACAAACGTCCAGCTTTTGCTGCCGCAGCAAAGGTGCCAGCGGGGAAAGTGATGCTGGTTCTCACTGCCTCCTGGAACTCTTTCAAATGCCACAGTCAATTTAGTTCTCTCTGCTTTCCTGCGGACTCCATCCTCAAAAGCACCTGTTTTCGCTTTCGGCAACCTCCGGAGCAAAAAAGACAAACGTCCAGCTTTTGCTGCCACAGCAAAGGTGCCAGCGGGGAAAAGTGATGCTGGTTCTCACTGCCTCCTGGAACCCTTTCAAATGCCCCAGACAATTTGGCCCTCTCTGCTTTCCTGCGGACTCCATCCTCAAAAGCACCTGTTTTCGCTTTCGGCAGCCTCCGGAGGAAAAAAGACAAACGTCCAGCTTTTGCTGCCACAGCAAAGGTGCCAGCGGGGAAAAGTAATGCTGGTTCTCACTGCCTCCTGGAACCCTTTCAAATGCCACAGTCAATTTGGCTCTCTCTGCTTTCCTGCGGACTCCATCCTCAAAAGCACCTTTTTTCGCTTTCGGCAGCCTCCGGAGCAAAGAAGAAAAACGTCCAGCTTTTGCTGCCACAGCAAAGGTGCCAGCGGGGAAAAGTAATGCTGGTTCTCACTGCCTCCTGGAACTCTTTGAAATGCCCCAGACAATTTTGCACTCTCTGCTTTCCTGCGGACTCCATCCTCAAAAGCACCTGTTTTTGCTTTCGGCAGCCTCCGGAGCAAAAAAGACAAACGTCCAGCTTTTGCTGCCACAGCAAAGGTGCCAGCGGGGAAAAGTAATGCTGGTTCTCACTGCCTCCTGGAACCCTTTCAAATGCCCCAGACAATTTGGCCCTCTCTGCTTTCCTGCGGACTCCATCCTCAAAAGCACCTTTTTTCGCTTTCGACATCCTCAGGAGCAAAAAAGACAAACGTCCAGCTTTTGCTGCCACAACAAAGGTGCCAGCGGGGAAAAGTAATGCTGGTTCTCACTGCCTCCTGGAACTCTTTGAAATGCCCCAGACAATTTTGCACTCTCTGCTTTCCTGCGGACTCCATCCTCAAAAGCACCTGTTTTTGCTTTCGGCAGCCTCCGGAGCAAAAAAGACAAACGTCCAGCTTTTGCTGCCACAGCAAAGGTGCCAGCGGGGAAAAGTAATGCTGGTTCTCACTGCCTCCTGGAACTCTTTGAAATGCCCCAGACAATTTTGCACTCTGTGCTTTCCTGCGGACTCCATCCTCAAAAGCACCTGGTTTTGCTTTCGGCAGCCTCCGGAGCAAAAAAGACAAACGTCCAGCTTTTGCTGCCACAGCAAAGGTGCCAGCGGGGAAAAGTAATGCTGGTTCTCACTGCCTCCTGGAACCCTTTCAAATGCCACAGACAATTTGGCCCTCTCTGCTTTCCTGCGGACTCCATCCTCAAAAGCACCTGTTTTCGCTTTCGGCAGCCTCCGGAGCAAAAAAGACAAACGTCCAGCTTTTGCTGCCACAGCAAAGGTGCCAGCGGGGAAAAGTAATGCTGGTTCTCACTGCCTCCTGGAACTCTGTCAAATGCCACAGACAATTTTGCACTCTCTGCTTTCCTGCGGACTCCATCCTCAAAAGCACCTGTTTTTGCTTTCGGCATCCTCAGGAGCAAAAAAGACAAACGTCCAGCTTTTGCTGCCACAGCAAAGGTGCCAGCGGGGAAAAGTAATGCTGGTTCTCACTGCCTCCTGGAACCCTTTCAAATGCCACAGACAATTTGGCCCTCTCTGCTTTCCTGCGGACTCCATCCTCAAAAGCACCTGTTTTCGCTTTCGGCAACCTCCGGAGCAAAAAAGACAAACGTCCAGCTTTTGCTGCCACAGCAAAGGTGCCAGCGGGGAAAAGTAATGCTGGTTCTCACTGCCTCCTGGAACCCCTTCAAATGCCCCAGATAATTTGGCTCTCTCTGCTTTCCTGCGGACTCCATCCTCAAAAGCATCTGTTTTCACTTTCGGCGCCCTCCGGTGGTTAAAGGACAAACGTCCAGCTTTTGCTGCCGCAGCAAAGGTGCCAGCGGGGGAAAGTGATGCTGGTTCTCACTGCCTCCTGGAACTCTTTCAAATGCCCCAGACAATTTGGCCCTCTCTGCTTTCCTGCGGACTCCATCCTCAAAAGCACCTGTTTTCGCTTTCGGCAGCCTCCGGAGCAAAAAAGACAAACGTCCAGCTTTTGCTGCCACAGCAAAGGTGCCAGCGGGGAAAAGTAATGCTGGTTCTCACTGCCTCCTGGAACTCTGTCAAATGCCACAGACAATTTTGCACTCTCTGCTTTCCTGCGGACTCCATCCTCAAAAGCACCTGTTTTTGCTTTCGGCATCCTCAGGAGCAAAAAAGACAAACGTCCAGCTTTTGCTGCCACAGAAAAGGTGCCAGCGGGGAAAAGTAATGCTGGTTCTCACTGCCTCCTGGAACCCTTTCAAATGCCACAGACAATTTGGCCCTCTCTGCTTTCCTGCGGACTCCATCCTCAAAAGCACCTGTTTTCGCTTTCGGCAACCTCCGGAGCAAAAAAGACAAACGTCCAGCTTTTGCTGCCACAGCAAAGGTGCCAGCGGGGAAAAGTAATGCTGGTTCTCACTGCCTCCTGGAACCCCTTCAAATGCCCCAGATAATTTGGCTCTCTCTGCTTTCCTGCGGACTCCATCCTCAAAAGCATCTGTTTTCACTTTCGGCGCCCTCCGGTGGTTAAAGGACAAACGTCCAGCTTTTGCTGCCGCAGCAAAGGTGCCAGCGGGGGAAAGTGATGCTGGTTCTCACTGCCTCCTGGAACTCTTTCAAATGCCACAGTCAATTTAGTTCTCTCTGCTTTCCTGCGGACTCCATCCTCAAAAGCACCTGTTTTCGCTTTCGGCGGTGTTTGGAGCAAAAAAGACAAACGTCCAGCTTTTGCTGCCACAGCAAAGGTGCCAGCGGGGAAAAGTGATGCTGGTTCTCACTGCCTCCTGGAACCCTTTCAAATGCCCCAGACAATTTTGCACTCTCTGCTTTCCTGCGGACTCCATCCTCAAAAGCACCTGTTTTCGCTTTCGGCAGCCTCCGGAGGAAAAAAGACAAACGTCCAGCTTTTGCTGCCACAGCCAAGGTGCCAGCGGGGAAAAGTGATGCTGGTTCTCACTGCCTCCTGGAACCCTTTCAAATGCCACAGTCAATTTGGCTCTCTCTGCTTTCCTGCGGACTCCATCCTCAAAAGCACCTTTTTTCGCTTTCGGCAGCCTCCGGAGCAAAGAAGGACAAACGTCCAGCTTTTGCTGCCACAGCAAAGGTGCCAGCGGGAAAGTAATGCTGGTTCTCACTGCCTCCTGGAACTCTGTCAAATGCCACAGACAATTTTGCACTCTCTGCTTTCCTGCGGACTCCATCCTCAAAAGCACCTGTTTTTGCTTTCGGCAGCCTCCGGAGCAAAAAAGACAAACGTCCAGCTTTTGCTGCCACAGCAAAGGTGCCAGCGGGGAAAAGTAATGCTGGTTCTCACTGCCTCCTGGAACTCTTTCAAATGCCACAGACAATTTTGCACTCTCTGCTTTCCTGCGGACTCCATCCTCAAAAGCACCTGTTTTCGCTTTCGGCAGCCTCCGGAGCAAAAAAGAAAAACATCCAGCTTTTGCTGCCACAGCAAAGGTGCCAGCGGGGAAAAGTAATGCTGTTTCTCACTGCCTCCTGGAACCCTTTCAAATGCCCCAGACAATTTGGCCCTCTCTGCTTTCCTGCGGACTCCATCCTCAAAAGCACCTGTTTCGCTTTCGGCAGCCTCCGGAGCAAAAAGACAAACGTCCAGCTTTTGCTGCCACAGCAAAGGTGCCAGCGGGGAAAAGTAATGCTGGTTCTCACTGCCTCCTGGAACTCTTTGAAATGCCCCAGACAATTTTGCACTCTCTGCTTTCCTGCGGACTCCATCCTCAAAAGCACCTGTTTTTGCTTTCGGCATCCTCAGGAGCAAAAAAGACAAACGTCCAGCTTTTGCTGCCACAGCAAAGGTGCCAGCGGGGAAAAGTAATGCTGGTTCTCACTGCCTCCTGGAACCCTTTCAAATGCCACAGACAATTTGGCCCTCTCTGCTTTCCTGCGGACTCCATCCTCAAAAGCACCTGTTTTCGCTTTCGGCAACCTCCGGAGCAAAAAAGACAAACGTCCAGCTTTTGCTGCCACAGCAAAGGTGCCAGCGGGGAAAAGTAATGCTGGTTCTCACTGCCTCCTGGAACCCCTTCAAATGCCCCAGATAATTTGGCTCTCTCTGCTTTCCTGCGGACTCCATCTCAAAAGCATCTGTTTTTCACTTTCGGCGCCCTCCGGTGGTTAAAGGACAAACGTCCAGCTTTTGCTGCCGCAGCAAAGGTGCCAGCGGGGGAAAGTGATGCTGGTTCTCACTGCCTCCTGGAACTCTTTCAAATGCCACAGTCAATTTAGTTCTCTCTGCTTTCCTGCGGACTCCATCCTCAAAAGCACCTGTTTCGCTTTCGGCAGCCTCCGGAGCAAAAAAGACAAACGTCCAGCTTTTGCTGCCACAGCAAAGGTGCCAGCGGGGAAAAGTGATGCTGGTTCTCACTGCCTCCTGGAACCCTTTCAAATGCCCCAGACAATTTGGCCCTCTCTGCTTTCCTGCGGACTCCATCCTCAAAAGCACCTGTTTTCGCTTTCGGCAGCCTCCGGAGGAAAAAAGACAAACGTCCAGCTTTTGCTGCCACAGCAAAGGTGCCAGCGGGGAAAAGTAATGCTGGTTCTCACTGCCTTCTGGAACCCTTTCAAATGCCACAGACAATTTTGCACTCTCTGCTTTCCTGCGGACTCCATCCTCAAAAGCACCTGTTTTTGCTTTCGGCAGCCTCCGGAGCAAAAAAGACAAACGTCCAGCTTTTGCTGCCACAGCAAAGGTGCCAGCGGGGAAAAGTGATGCTGGTTCTCACTGCCTCCTGGAACCCTTTCAAATGCCCCAGACAATTTGGCCCTCTCTGCTTTCCTGCGGACTCCATCCTCAAAAGCACCTGTTTTCGCTTTCGCCATCCTCAGGAGCAAAAAAGACAAACGTCCAGCTTTTGCTGCCACAGCAAAGGTGCCAGCGGGGAAAAGTAATGCTGGTTCTCACTGCCTCCTGGAACTCTTTCAAATGCCACAGTCAATTTGGCTCTCTCTGCTTTCCTGCGGACTCCATCCTCAAAAGCACCTGTTTTTGCTTTCGGCATCCTCAGGAGCAAAAAAGACAAACGTCCAGCTTTTGCTGCCACAGCAAAGGTGCCAGCGGGGAAAAGTGATGCTGGTTCTCACTGCCTCCTGGAACCCTTTCAAATGCACCACACAATTTGGCTCTCTCTGCTTTCCTGCGGACTCCATCCTCAAAAGCACCTGTTTTCGCTTTCGGCAGCCTCCGGAGCAAAAAAGACAAACGTCCAGCTTTTGCTGCCACAGCAAAGGTGCCAGCGGGGAAAAGTAATGCTGGTCCTCATTGCCTCCTGGAACCTCTTCAAATGCCACAGACAATTTGGCCCTCTCTGCTTTCCTGCGGACTCCATCCTCAACAGCACCTGTTTTAGCTTTCAGCGCTGTTTGGAGCAAAAAAGACAAACGTCCAGCTTTTGCTGCCACAGCAAAGGTGCCAGCGGGGAAAAGTGATGCTGGTTCTCACTGCCACCTGGAACCCTTTCAAATGCCCCAGACAATTTGGCCCTCTCTGCTTTCCTGCGGACTCCATCCTCAAAAGCACCTGTTTTCGCTTTCGGCAGCCTCCGGAGCAAAAAAGACAAACGTCCAGCTTTTGCTGCCACAGCAAAGGTGCCAGCGGGGAAAAGTGATGCTGGTTCTCACTGCCTCCTGGAACCCTTTCAAATGCACCACACAATTTGGCTCTCTCTGCTTTCCTGCGGACTCCATCCTCAAAACTACCTGTTTTCGCTTTCGGCAGCCTCCGGAGCAAAAAAGACAAACGTCCAGCTTTTGCTGCCACAGCAAAGGTGCCAGCGGGGAAAAGTAATGCTGGTTCTCACTGCCTCCTGGAACCCTTTCAAATGCCCCAGACAATTTGGCCCTCTCTGCTTTCCTGCGGACTCCATCCTCAAAAGCACCTGTTTTCGCTTTCGGCAGCCTCCGGAGCAAAAAAGACAAACGTCCAGCTTTTGCTGCCACAGCAAAGGTGCCAGCGGAGAAAAGTAATGCTGGTTCTCACTGCCTCCTGGAACCCTTTCAAATGCCACAGTCAATTTGGCCCTCTCTGCTTTCCTGCGGACTCCATCCTCAAAAGCACCTTTTTTCGCTTTCGGCAGCCTCCGGAGCAAAAAAGACAAACGTCCAGCTTTTGCTGCCACAGCAAAGGTGCCAGCGGGCAAAAGTAATGCTGGTTCTCACTGCCTCCTGGAACTCTGTCAAATGCCACAGACAATTTGGCCCTATCTGCTTTCCTGCGGACTCCATCCTCAAAAGCACCTGTTTTCGCTTTCGGCAACCTCCGGAGCAAAAAAGACAAACGTCCAGCTTTTGCTGCCACAGCAAAGGTGCCAGCGGGGAAAAGTAATGCTGGTTCTCACTGCCTCCTGGAACTCTTTGAAATGCCACAGACAATTTGGCCCTCTCTGCTTTCCTGCGGACTCCATCCTCAAAAGCACCTGTTTTCGCTTTCGGCAGCCTCCGGAGCAAAAAAGACAAACGTCCAGCTTTTGCTGCCACAGCAAAGGTGCCAGTGGGGAAAAGTAATGCTGGTTCTCACTGCCTCCTGGAACTCTGTCAAATGCCACAGACAATTTTGCCCTCTCTGCTTTCCTGCGGACTCCATCCTCAAAAGCACCTGTTTTTGCTTTCGGCAGCCTCCGGAGCAAAAAAGACAAACGTCCAGCTTTTGCTGCCACAGCAAAGGTGCCAGCGGGGAAAAGTAATGCTGGTTCTCACTGCCTCCTGGAACCCCTTCAAATGCCCCAGATAATTTGGCTCTCTCTGCTTTCCTGCGGACTCCATCCTCAAAAGCATCTGTTTTCATTTTCGGCGCCCTCCGGTGGTTAAAGGACAAACGTCCAGCTTTTGCTGCCGCAGCAAAGGTGCCAGCGGGGGAAAGTGATGCTGGTTCTCACTGCCTCCTGGAACTCTTTCAAATGCCACAGACAATTTGGCCCTCTCTGCTTTCCTGCGGACTCCATCCTCAAAAGCACCTGTTTTCGCTTTCGGCAGCCTCCGGAGCAAAAAAGACAAACGTCCAGCTTTTGCTGCCACAGCAAAGGTGCCAGCGGGGAAAAGTAATGCTGGTTCTCACTGCCTCCTGGAACTCTTTCAAATGCCACAGTCAATTTGGCTCTCTCTGCTTTCCTGCGGACTCCATCCTCAAAAGCACCTGTTTTTGCTTTCGGCAGCCTCCGGAGCAAAAAAGACAAACGTCCAGCTTTTGCTGCCACAGCAAAGGTGCCAGCGGGGAAAAGTGATGCTGGTTCTCACTGCCTCCTGGAACCTCTTCAAATGCACCACACAATTTGGCTCTCTCTGCTTTCCTGCGGACTCCATCCTCAAAAGCACCTGTTTTCGCTTTCGGCAGCCTGCGGAGCAAAAAAGACAAACGTCCAGCTTTTGCTGCCACAGCAAAGGTGCCAGCGGGGAAAAGTGATGCTGGTCCTCATTGCCTCCTGGAACCTCTTCAAATGCCACAGACAATTTGGCCCTCTCTGCTTTCCTGCGGACTCCATCCTCAAAAGCACCTGTTTTCGCTTTCGGCAGCCTCCGGAGCAAAAAAGACAAACGTCCAGCTTTTGCTGCCACAGCAAAGGTGCCAGCGGGGAAAAGTGATGCTGGTTCTCACTGCCTCCTGGAACCCTTTCAAATGCCCCAGACAATTTGGCCCTCTCTGCTTTCCTGCGGACTCCATCCTCAAAAGCACCTGTTTTCGCTTTCGGCAGCCTCCGGAGCAAAAAAGACAAACGTCCAGCTTTTGCTGCCACAGCAAAGGTGCCAGCGGGGAAAAGTGATGCTGGTTCTCACTGCCTCCTGGAACCCTTTCAAATGCACCACACAATTTGGCTCTCTCTGCTTTCCTGCGGACTCCATCCTCAAAAGCACCTGTTTTCGCTTTCGGCAGCCTCCGGAGCAAAAAAGACAAACGTCCAGCTTTTGCTGCCACAGCAAAGGTGCCAGCGGGGAAAAGTAATGCTGGTTCTCACTGCCTCCTGGAACCCTTTCAAATGCCCCAGACAATTTGGCCCTCTCTGCTTTCCTGCGGACTCCATCCTCAAAAGCACCTGTTTTCGCTTTCGGCAGCCTCCGGAGCAAAAAAGACAAACGTCCAGCTTTTGCTGCCACAGCAAAGGTGCCAGCGGAGAAAAGTAATGCTGGTTCTCACTGCCTCCTGGAACCCTTTCAAATGCCACAGTCAATTTGGCCCTCTCTGCTTTCCTGCGGACTCCATCCTCAAAAGCACCTTTTTTCGCTTTCGGCAGCCTCCGGAGCAAAAAAGACAAACGTCCAGCTTTTGCTGCCACAGCAAAGGTGCCAGCGGGGAAAAGTAATGCTGGTTCTCACTGCCTCCTGGAACTCTGTCAAATGCCACAGACAATTTGGCCCTATCTGCTTTCCTGCGGACTCCATCCTCAAAAGCACCTGTTTTCGCTTTCGGCAACCTCCGGAGCAAAAAAGACAAACGTCCAGCTTTTGCTGCCACAGCAAAGGTGCCAGCGGGGAAAAGTAATGCTGGTTCTCACTGCCTCCTGGAACTCTTTCAAATGCCACAGACAATTTGGCCCTCTCTGCTTTCCTGCGGACTCCATCCTCAAAAGCACCTGTTTTCGCTTTCGGCAGCCTCCGGAGCAAAAAAGACAAACGTCCAGCTTTTGCTGCCACAGCAAAGGTGCCAGTGGGGAAAAGTAATGCTGGTTCTCACTGCCTCCTGGAACTCTGTCAAATGCCACAGACAATTTTGCCCTCTCTGCTTTCCTGCGGACTCCATCCTCAAAAGCACCTGTTTTTGCTTTCGGCAGCCTCCGGAGCAAAAAAGACAAACGTCCAGCTTTTGCTGCCACAGCAAAGGTGCCAGCGGGGAAAAGTAATGCTGGTTCTCACTGCCTCCTGGAACTCTTTCAAATGCCCCAGACAATTTGGCCCTCTCTGCTTTCCTGCGGACTCCATCCTCAAAAGCACCTGTTTTCGCTTTCGGCATCCTCAGGAGCAAAAAAGACAAACGTCCAGCTTTTGCTGCCACAGCAAAGGTGCCAGCGGGGAAAAGTAATGCTGGTTCTCACTGCCTCCTGGAACCCTTTCAAATGACACAGTCAATTTGGCTCTCTCTGCTTTCCTGCGGACTCCATCCTCAAAAGCACCTTTTTTCTCTTTCGGCAGCCTCCGGAGCAAAAAAGACAAACGTCCAGCTTTTGCTGCCACAGCAAAGGTGCCAGCGGGGAAAAGTAATGCTGGTTCTCACTGCCTCCTGGAACCCTTTCAAATGCACCACACAATTTGGCCCTCTCTGCTTTCCTGCGGACTCCATCCTCAAAAGCACCTGTTTTCGCTTTCGGCAGCCTCCGGAGCAAAAAAGACAAACGTCCAGCTTTTGCTGCCACAGCAAAGGTGCCAGCGGGGAAAAGTAATGCTGGTTCTCACTGCCTCCTGGAACCCCTTCAAATGCCCCACACAATTTGGCTCTCTCTGCTTTCCTGCGGACTCCATCATCAAAAGCATCTGTTTTCACTTTCGGCGCCCTCCGGTGGTTAAAAGACAAACGTCCAGCTTTTGCTGCCGCAGCAAAGGTGCCAGCGGGGGAAAGTGATGCTGGTTCTCACTGCCTCCTGGAACTCTTTCAAATGCCACAGACAATTTGGCCCTCTCTGCTTTCCTGCGGACTCCATCCTCAAAAGCATCTGTTTTCGCTTTCGGCAACCTCCGGAGCAAAAAAGACAAACGTCCAGCTTTTGCTGCCACAGCAAAGGTGCCAGCGGGGAAAAGTAATGCTGGTTCTCACTGCCTCCTGGAACCCTTTCAAATGCCACAGACAATTTGGCCCTCTCTGCTTTCCTGCGGACTCCATCCTCAAAAGCACCTGTTTTCGCTTTCGGCAGCCTCCGGAGCAAAAAAGACAAACGTCCAGCTTTTGCTGCCACAGCAAAGGTGCCAGCGGAGAAAAGTAATGCTGGTTCTCACTGCCTCCTGGAACCCTTTCAAATGCCACAGACAATTTGGCCCTCTCTGCTTTCCTGCGGACTCCATCCTCAAAAGCACCTTTTTTCGCTTTCGGCAGCCTCCGGAGCAAAAAAGACAAACGTCCAGCTTTTGCTGCCACAGCAAAGGTGCCAGCGGGGAAAAGTGATGCTGGTTCTCACTGCCTCCTGGAACCCTTTCAAATGCACCACACAATTTGGCCCTCTCTGCTTTCCTGCGGACTCCATCCTCAAAAGCACCTGTTTTCGCTTTCGGCAGCCTCCGGAGCAAAAAAGACAAACGTCCAGCTTTTACTGCCACAGCAAAGGTGCCAGCGGGGAAAAGTGATGCTGGTTCTCACTGCCTCTTGGAACCCTTTCAAATGCACCACACAATTTGGCCCTCTCTGCTTTCCTGCGGACTCCATCCTCAAAAGCACCTGTTTTCGCTTTCGGCAGCCTCCGGAGCAAAAAAGACAAACGTCCAGCTTTTGCTGCCACAGCAAAGGTGCCAGCGGAGAAAAGTAATGCTGGTTCTCACTGCCTCCTGGAACTCTGTCAAATGCCACAGACAATTTTGCCCTATCTGCTTTCCTGCGGACTCCATCCTCAAAAGCACCTGTTTTCGCTTTCGGCAACCTCCGGAGCAAAAAAGACAAACGTCCAGCTAGTGCTGCCACAGCAAAGGTGCCAGCGGGGAAAAGTAATGCTGGTTCTCACTGCCTCCTGGAACTCTTTCAAATGCCACAGTCAATTTGGCTCTCTCTGCTTTCCTGCGGACTCCATCCTCAAAAGCACCTTTTTTCGCTTTCGGCAGCCTCCGGAGCAAAAAAGACAAACGTCCAGCTTTTGCTGCCGCAGCAAAGGTGCCACCGGGGAAAACTAATGCTGGTTCTCACTTCCTCCTGGAACTCTGTCAAATGCCACAGACAATTTTGCACTCTCTGCTTTCCTGCGGACTCCATCCTCAAAAGCACCTGTTTTCGCTTTCGGCAACCTCCGGAGCAAAAAAGACAAACGTCCAGCTTTTGCTGCCACAGCAAAGGTGCCAGCGGAGAAAAGTAATGCTGGTTTTCACTGCCTCCTGGAACTCTTTCAAATGCCACAGACAATTTGGCCCTCTCTGCTTTCCTGCGGACTCCATCCTCAAAAGCACCTGTTTTTGCTTTCGGCAGCCTCCGGAGCAAAAAAGACAAACGTCCAGCTTTTGCTGCCACAGCAAAGGTGCCAGCGGAGAAAAGTAATGCTGGTTCTCACTGCCTCCTGGAACTCTGTCAAATGCCACAGACAATTTGGCCCTATCTGCTTTCCTGCGGACTCCATCCTCAAAAGCACCTGTTTTCGCTTTCAGCGGTGTTTAGAGCAAAAAAGACAAACGTCCAGCTTTTGCTGCCACAGCAAAGGTGCCAGCGGGGAAAAGTAATGCTGGTCCTCATTGCCTCCTGGAACCTTTTCAAATGCACCACACAATTTGGCTCTCTCTGCTTTCCTGCGGACTCCATCCTCAAAAGCACCTGTTTTCGCTTTCGGCAGCCTCCGGAGCAAAAAAGACAAACGTCCAGCTTTTGCTGCCACAGCAAAGGTGCCAGCGGGGAAAAGTAATGCTGGTTCTCACTGCCTCCTGGAACTCTTTCAAATGCCACAGACAATTTTGCACTCTCTGCTTTCCTGCGGACTCCATCCTCAAAAGCACCTGTTTTCGCTTTCGGCAGCCTCCGGAGCAAAAAAAACACACGTCCAGCTTTTGCTGCCACAGCAAAGGTGCCAGCGGAGAAAAGTAATGCTGGTTCTCAATGCCTCCTGGAACCCTTTCAAATGCCACAGTCAATTTGGCTCTCTCTGCTTTCCTGCGGACTCCATCCTCAAAAGCACCTGTTTTCGCTTTCGGCGCTGTTTGGAGCAAAAAAGACAAACGTCCAGCTTTTGCTGCCACAGCAAAGGTGCCAGCGGGGAAAAGTGATGCTGGTTCTCACTGCCTCCTGGAACCCTTTCAAATGCCCCAGACAATTTGGCCCTCTCTGCTTTCCTGCGGACTCCATCCTCAAAAGCACCTGTTTTCGCTTTCGGCAGCCTCCGGAGCAAAAAAGACAAACGTCCAGCTTTTGCTGCCACAGCAAAGGTGCCAGCGGGGAAAAGTAATGCTGGTTCTCACTGCCTCCTGGAACTCTGTCAAATGCCACAGACAATTTGGCCCTATCTGCTTTCCTGCGGACTCCATCCTCAAAAGCACCTGTTTTCGCTTTCGGCAACCTCCGGAGCAAAAAAGACAAACGTCCAGCTTTTGCTGCCACAGCAAAGGTGCCAGCGGGGAAAAGTAATGCTGGTTCTCACTGCCTCCTGGAACTCTTTCAAATGCCACAGACAATTTGGCCCTCTCTGCTTTCCTGCGGACTCCATCCTCAAAAGCACCTGTTTTTGCTTTCGGCAGCCTCCGGAGCAAAAAAGACAAACGTCCAGCTTTTGCTGCCACAGCAAAGGTGCCAGCGGGGAAAAGTAATGCTGGTTCTCACTGCCTCCTGGAACTCTTTCAAATGCCACAGAAAATTTGGCCCTCTCTGCTTTCCTGCGGACTCCATCCTCAAAAGCATCTCTTTTCGCTTTCGGCAGCCTCCGGAGGAAAAAAGACAAACGTCCAGCTTTTGCTGCCACAGCAAAGGTGCCAGCGGGGAAAAGTAATGCTGGTTCTCACTGCCTCCTGGAACTCTTTCAAATGCCACAGACAATTTTGCACTCTCTGCTTTCCTGCGGACTCCATCCTCAAAAGCACCTGTTTTTGCTTTCGGCAGCCTCCGGAGCAAAAAAGACAAACGTCCAGCTTTTGCTGCCACAGCAAAGGTGCCAGCGGGGAAAAGTAATGCTGGTTCTCACTGCCTCCTGGAACTCTTTCAAATGCCCCAGAAAATTTGGCCCTCTCTGCTTTCCTGCGGACTCCATCCTCAAAAGCATCTCTTTTCGCTTCGGCAGCCTCCAGAGGAAAAAAGACAAACGTCCAGCTTTAGCTGCCACAGCAAAGGTGCCAGCGGGGAAAAGTAATGCTGGTTCTCACTGCCTCCTGGAACTCTTTCAAATGCCACAGACAATTTTGCACTCTCTGCTTTCCTGCGGACTCCATCCTCAAAAGCACCTGTTTTCGCTTTCGGCGGTGTTTGGAGCAAAAAAGACAAACGTCCAGCTTTAGCTGCCACAGCAAAGGTGCCAGCGGGGAAAAGTGATGCTGGTCCTCATTGCCTCCTGGAACCTCTTCAAATGCCACAGACAATTTTGCACTCTCTGCTTTCCTGCGGACTCCATCCTCAAAAGCACCTGTTTTCGCTTTCGGCATCCTCAGGAGCAAAAAAGACAAACGTCCAGCTTTTGCTGCCACAGCAAAGGTGCCAGCGGGGAAAAGTAATGCTGGTTCTCACTTCCTCCTGGAACCCTTTCAAATGACAGAGTCAATTTGGCTCTCTCTGCTTTCCTGCGGACTCCATCCTCAAAAGCACTTTTTTTCTCTTTCGGCAGCCTCCGGAGCAAAAAAGACAAACGTCCAGCTTTTGCTGCCACAGCAAAGGTGCCAGCGGGGAAAAGTAATGCTGGTTCTCACTGCCTCCTGGAACTCTTTCAAATGCCACAGTCAATTTGGCTCTCTCTGCTTTCCTGCGGACTCCATCCTCAAAAGCATCTGTTTTCACTTTCGGCGCCCTCCGGTGGTTAAAAGACAAACGTCCAGCTTTTGCTGCCGCAGCAAAGGTGCCACCGGGGAAAACTAATGCTGGTTCTCACTGCCTCCTGGAACTCTTTCAAATGCCACAGACAATTTGGCCCTCTCTGCTTTCCTGCGGACTCCATCCTCAAAAGCACCTGTTTTCGCTTTCGGCAGCCTCCGGAGCAAAAAAGACAAACGTCCAGCTTTTGCTGCCACAGCAAAGGTGCCAGCGGGGAAAAGTAATGCTGGTTCTCACTGCCTCCTGGAACTCTGTCAAATGCCACAGACAATTTGGCCCTATCTGCTTTCCTGCGGACTCCATCCTCAAAAGCACCTGTTTTCGCTTTCAGCGGTGTTTAGAGCAAAAAAGACAAACGTCCAGCTTTTGCTGCCACAGCAAAGGTGCCAGCGGGGAAAAGTAATGCTGGTCCTCATTGCCTCCTGGAACCTCTTCAAATGCCACAGACAATTTGGCCCTCTCTGCTTTCCTGCGGACTCCATCCTCAAAAGCACCTGTTTTCGCTTTCGGCATCCTCAGGAGCAAAAAAGACAAACGTCCAGCTTTTGCTGCCACAGCAAAGGTGCCAGCGGGGAAAAGTAATGCTGGTTCTCACTGCCTCCTGGAACCCTTTCAAATGCCACAGACAATTTGGCCCTCTCTGCTTTCCTGCGGACTCCATCCTCAAAAGCATCTCTTTTCGCTTTCGGCAGCCTCCGGAGGAAAAAAGACAAACGTCCAGCTTTTGCTGCCACAGCAAAGGTGCCAGCGGGGAAAAGTAATGCTGGTTCTCACTGCCTCCTGGAACTCTTTCAAATGCCACAGACAATTTTGCACTCTCTGCTTTCCTGCGGACTCCATCCTCAAAAGCACCTGTTTTTGCTTTCGGCAGCCTCCGGAGCAAAAAAGACAAACGTCCAGCTTTTGCTGCCACAGCAAAGGTGCCAGCGGGGAAAAGTAATGCTGGTTCTCACTGCCTCCTGGAACTCTGTCAAATGCCACAGACAATTTTGCACTCTCTGCTTTCCTGCGGACTCCATCCTCAAAAGCATCTGTTTTCACTTTCGGCGCCCTCCGGTGGTTAAAAGACAAACGTCCAGCTTTTGCTGCCGCAGCAAAGGTGCCAGCGGGGGAAAGTGATGCTGGTTCTCACTGCCTCCTGGAACTCTTTCAAATGCCCCAGACAATTTGGCCCTCTCTGCTTTCCTTCGGACTCCATCCTCAAAAGCACCTGTTTTTGCTTTCGGCAGCCTCCGGAGCAAAAAAGACAAACGTCCAGCTTTTGCTGCCACAGCAAAGGTGCCAGCGGGGAAAAGTGATGCTGGTTCTCACTGCCTCCTGGAACCCTTTCAAATGCACCACACAATTTGGCCCTCTCTGCTTTCCTGCGGACTCCATCCTCAAAAGCACCTGTTTTCGCTTTCGGCAGCCTCCGGAGCAAAAAAGACAAACGTCCAGCTTTTGCTGCCACAGCAAAGGTGCCAGCGGAGAAAAGTAATGCTGGTTCTCACTGCCTCCTGGAACCCTTTCAAATGCCACAGTCAATTTGGCTCTCTCTGCTTTCCTGCGGACTCCATCCTCAAAAGCACCTTTTTTCGCTTTCGGCAGCTTCCGGAGCAAAAAAGACAAACGTCCAGCTTTTGCTGCCACAGCAAAGGTGCCAGCGGGGAAAAGTAATGCTGGTTCTCACTGCCTCCTGGAACTCTGTCAAATGCCACAGACAATTTGGCCCTATCTGCTTTCCTGCGGACTCCATCCTCAAAAGCACCTGTTTTCGCTTTCAGCGGTGTTTAGAGCAAAAAAGACAAACGTCCAGCTTTTGCTGCCACAGCAAAGGTGCCAGCGGGGAAAAGTAATGCTGGTCCTCATTGCCTCCTGGAACCTCTTCAAATGCCACAGACAATTTGGCCCTCTCTGCTTTCCTGCGGACTCCATCCTCAAAAGCACCTGTTTTCGCTTTCGGCATCCTCAGGAGCAAAAAAGACAAACGTCCAGCTTTTGCTGCCACAGCAAAGGTGCCAGCGGGGAAAAGTAATGCTGGTTCTCACTGCCTCCTGGAACCCTTTCAAATGCCACAGACAATTTTGCCCTCTCTGCTTTCCTGCGGACTCCATCCTCAAAAGCACTTGTTTTCTCTTTCGGCAACCTCCGGAGCAAAAAAGACAAACGTCCAGCTTTTGCTGCCACAGCAAAGGTGCCAGCGGGGAAAAGTGATGCTGGTTCTCACTGCCTCCTGGAACCCTTTCAAATGCACCACACAATTTGGCCCTCTCTGCTTTCCTGCGGACTCCATCCTCAAAAGCACCTGTTTTCGCTTTCGGCAGCCTCAGGAGCAAAAAAGACAAACGTCCAGCTTTTGCTGCCACAGCAAAGGTGCCAACGGGGAAAAGTAATGCTGGTTCTCACTTCCTCCTGGAACCCTTTCAAATGACACAGTCAATTTGGCTCTCTCTGCTTTCCTGCGGACTCCATCCTCAAAAGCACCTGTTTTCGCTTTCGGCAGCCTCCGGAGCAAAAAAGACAAACGTCCAGCTTTTGCTGCCACAGCAAAGGTGCCAGCGGGGAAAAGTGATGCTGGTTCTCACTGCCTCCTGGAACCCTTTCAAATGCCCCAGACAATTTGGCCCTCTCTGCTTTCCTGCGGACTCCATCCTCAAAAGCACCTGTTTTCGCTTTCGGCAGCCTCCGGAGCAAAAAAGACAAACGTCCAGCTTTTGCTGCCACAGCAAAGGTGCCAGCGGGGAAAAGTAATGCTGGTTCTCACTGCCTCCTGGAACTCTTTCAAATGCCACAGTCAATTTGGCTCTCTCTGCTTTCCTGCGGACTCCATCCTCAAAAGCACCTTTTTTCGCTTTCGGCAGCCTCCGGAGCAAAAAACACAAACGTCCAGCTTTTGCTGCCACAGCAAAGGTGCCAGCGGGGAAAAGTAATGCTGGTTCTCACTGCCTCCTGGAACTCTTTCAAATGCCACAGTCAATTTGGCTCTCTCTGCTTTCCTGCGGACTCCATCCTCAAAAGCACCTTTTTTCGCTTTCGGCAGCCTCCGGAGCAAAAAACACAAACGTCCAGCTTTTGCTGCCACAGCAAAGGTGCCAGCGGGGAAAAGTAATGCTGGTTCTCACTGCCTCCTGGAACTCTGTCAAATGCACCACACAATTTTGCACTCTCTGCTTTCCTGCGGACTCCATCCTCAAAAGCACCTGTTTTCGCTTTCGGCAACCTCCGGAGCAAAAAAGACAAAAGTCCAGCTTTTGCTGCCACAGCAAAGGTGCCAGCGGGGAAAAGTAATGCTGGTTCTCACTGCCTCCTGGAACCCCTTCTAATGCCCCAGATAATTTGGCTCTCTCTGCTTTCCTGCGGACTCCATCCTCAAAAGCATCTGTTTTCACTTTCGGCGCCCTCCGAAGGTTAAAAGACAAACGTCCAGCTTTTGCTGCCGCAGCAAAGGTGCCACCGGAGAAAAGTAATGCTGGTTTTCACTGCCTCCTGGAACTCTTTCAAATGCCACAGACAATTTTGCACTCTCTGCTTTCCTGCGGACTCCATCCTCAAAAGCACCTGTTTTTGCTTTCGGCAGCCTCCGGAGCAAAAAAGACAAACGTCCAGCTTTTGCTGCCACAGCAAAGGTGCCAGCGGAGAAAAGTAATGCTGGTTCTCACTGCCTCCTGGAACTCTGTCAAATGCCACAGACAATTTGGCCCTATCTGCTTTCCTGCGGACTCCATCCTCAAAAGCACCTGTTTTCGCTTTCAGCGGTGTTTAGAGCAAAAAAGACAAACGTCCAGCTTTTGCTGCCACAGCAAAGGTGCCAGCGGGGAAAAGTAATGCTGGTCCTCATTGCCTCCTGGAACCTTTTCAAATGCCCCACACAATTTGGCCCTCTCTGCTTTCCTGCGGACTCCATCCACAAAAGCACTTGTTTTCTCTTTCGGCAACCTCCGGAGCAAAAAAGACAAACGTCCAGCTTTTGCTGCCACAGCAAAGGTGCCAGCGGGGAAAAGTGATGCTGGTTCTCACTGCCTCCTGGAACCCTTTCAAATGACACAGTCAATTTGGCCCTCTCTGCTTTCCTGCGGACTCCATCCTCAAAAGCACCTGTTTTCGCTTTCGGCAGCCTCCGGAGCAAAAAAGACAAACGTCCAGCTTTTGCTGCCACAGCAAAGGTGCCAGCGGGGAAAAGTAATGCTGGTTCTCACTGCCTCCTGGAACTCTTTCAAATGCCACAGTCAATTTGGCTCTCTCTGCTTTCCTGCGGACTCCATCCTCAAAAGCACCTTTTTTCGCTTTCGGCAGCCTCCGGAGCAAAAAAGACAAACGTCCAGCTTTTGCTGCCACAGCAAAGGTGCCAGCGGGGAAAAGTAATGCTGGTTCTCACTGCCTCCTGGAACCCCTTCAAATGCCCCAGATAATTTGGCTCTCTCTGCTTTCCTGCGGACTCCATCCTCAAAAGCATCTGTTTTCACTTTCGGCGCCCTCCGGAGGTTAAAAGACAAACGTCCAGCTTTTGCTGCCACAGCAAAGGTGCCAGCGGGGAAAAGTGATGCTGGTCCTCATTGCCTCCTGGAACCTCTTCAAATGCCACAGACAATTTGGCCCTCTCTGCTTTCCTGCGGACTCCATCCTCAAAAGCACTTGTTTTCTCTTTCGGCAACCTCCGGAGCAAAAAGGACAAACATCCAGCTTTTGCTGCCACAGCAAAGGTGCCAGCGGGGAAAAGTGATGCTGGTCCTCATTGCCTCCTGGAACCTCTTCAAATGCCACAGACAATTTGGCTCTCTCTGCTTTCCTGCGGACTCCATCCTCAAAAGCACTTGTTTTCTCTTTCGGCAACCTCCGGAGCAAAAAAGACAAACATCCAGCTTTTGCTGCCACAGCAAAGGTGCCAGCGGGGAAAAGTAATGCTGGTTCTCACTGCCTCCTGGAACCCTTTCAAATGCCACAGTCAATTTGGCTCTCTCTGCTTTCCTGCGGACTCCATCCTCAAAAGCACCTTTTTTCGCTTTCGGCAGCCTCCGGAGCAAAAAAGACAAACGTCCAGCTTTTGCTGCCACAGCAAAGGTGCCAGCGGGGAAAAGTAATGCTGGTTCTCACTGCCTCCTGGAACTCTGTCAAATGCCACAGACAATTTGGCCCTATCTGCTTTCCTGCGGACTCCATCCTCAAAAGCACCTGTTTTCGCTTTCGGCAACCTCCGGAGCAAAAAAGACAAACGTCCAGCTTTTGCTGCCACAGCAAAGGTGCCAGCGGGGAAAAGTAATGCTGGTTCTCACT
This sequence comes from Vanellus vanellus, assembly GCF_965231255.1. NCBI lineage: Eukaryota > Metazoa > Chordata > Aves > Charadriiformes > Charadriidae > Vanellus > Vanellus vanellus. Next base: position 114,795 of record NW_028128747.1, on the reverse strand, counting down.
GCCTCCTGGAACTCTTTCAAATGCCACAGTCAATTTGGCGCTCTCTGCTTTCCTGCGGACTCCATCCTCAAAAGCATCTGTTTTCACTTTCGGCGCCCTCCGGTGGTTAAAAGACAAACGTCCAGCTTTTGCTGCCGCAGCAAAGGTGCCACCGGGGGAAAGTGATGCTGGTTCTCACTGCCTCCTGGAACTCTTTCAAATGCCCCAGACAATTTTGCACTCTCTGCTTTCCTGCGGACTCCATCCTCAAAAGCACCTGTTTTCGCTTTCGGCAACTTCCGGAGCAAAAAAGACAAACGTCCAGCTTTTGCTGCCACAGCAAAGGTGCCAGCGGGGAAAAGTAATGCTGGTTCTCACTGCCTCCTGGAACCCCTTCAAATGCCCCAGACAATTTGGCTCTCTCTGCTTTCCTGCGGACTCCATCCTCAAAAGCATCTGTTTTCACTTTCGGCGCCCTCCGGTGGTTAAAAGACAAACGTCCAGCTTTTGCTGCCACAGCAAAGGTGCCAGCGGGGAAAAGTAATGCTGGTTCTCACTTCCTCCTGGAACTCTTTCAAATGCCCCAGACAATTTTGCACTCTCTGCTTTCCTGCGGACTCCATCCTCAAAAGCACCTGTTTTCGCTTTCGGCAGCCTCCGGAGTAAAAAAGACAAACGTCCAGCTTTTGCTGCCACAGCAAAGGTGCCAGCGGAGAAAAGTAATGCTGGTTCTCACTGCCTACTGGAACTCTTTCAAATGCCACAGACAATTTGGCCCTCTCTGCTTTCCTGCGGACTCCATCCTCAAAAGCACCTGTTTTTGCTTTCGGCAGCCTCCGGAGCAAAAAAGACAAACGTCCAGCTTTTGCTGCCACAGCAAAGGTGCCAGCGGAGAAAAGTAATGCTGGTTCTCACTGCCTCCTGGAACCCTTTCAAATGCCACAGTCAATTTGGCTCTCTCTGCTTTCCTGCGGACTCCATCCTCAAAAGCACCTTTTTTCGCTTTCGGCAGCCTCCGGAGCAAAAAAGACAAACGTCCAGCTTTTGCTGCCACAGCAAAGGTGCCAGCGGGGAAAAGTAATGCTGGTTCTCACTGCCTCCTGGAACTCTGTCAAATGCCACAGACAATTTGGCCCTATCTGCTTTCCTGCGGACTCCATCCTCAAAAGCACCTGTTTTCGCTTTCAGCGGTGTTTAGAGCAAAAAAGACAAACGTCCAGCTTTTGCTGCCACAGCAAAGGTGCCAGCGGGGAAAAGTAATGCTGGTCCTCATTGCCTCCTGGAACCTCTTCAAATGCCACAGACAATTTGGCCCTCTCTGCTTTCCTGCGGACTCCATCCTCAAAAGCACCTGTTTTCGCTTTCGGCATCCTCAGGAGCAAAAAAGACAAACGTCCAGCTTTTGCTGCCACAGCAAAGGTGCCAGCGGGGAAAAGTAATGCTGGTTCTCACTGCCTCCTGGAACCCTTTCAAATGCCCCAGACAATTTGGCCCTCTCTGCTTTCCTGCGGACTTCATCCACAAAAGCACTTGTTTTCTCTTTCGGCAACCTCCGGAGCAAAAAAGACAAACGTCCAGCTTTTGCTGCCACAGCAAAGGTGCCAGCGGGGAAAAGTGATGCTGGTTCTCACTGCCTCCTGGAACCCTTTCAAATGCACCACACAATTTGGCCCTCTCTGCTTTCCTGCGGACTCCATCCTCAAAAGCACCTCTTTTCGCTTTCGGCAGCCTCCGGAGCAAAAAAGACAAACGTCCAGCTTTTGCTGCCACAGCAAAGGTGCCAGCGGGGAAAAGTAATGCTGGTTCTCACTGCCTCCTGGAACCCTTTCAAATGCCACAGTCAATTTGGCTCTCTCTGCTTTCCTGCGGACTCCATCCTCAAAAGCACCTTTTTTCGCTTTCGGCAGCCTCCGGAGCAAAAAAGACAAACGTCCAGCTTTTGCTGCCACAGCAAAGGTGCCAGCGGGGAAAAGTAATGCTGGTTCTCACTGCCTCCTGGAACTCTGTCAAATGCCACAGACAATTTGGCCCTATCTGCTTTCCTGCGGACTCCATCCTCAAAAGCACCTGTTTTCGCTTTCGGCAACCTCCGGAGCAAAAAAGACAAACGTCCAGCTTTTGCTGCCACAGCAAAGGTTCCAGCGGGGAAAAGTAATGCTGGTTCTCACTGCCTCCTGGAACTCTTTCAAATGCCACAGTCAATTTGGCTCTCTCTGCTTTCCTGCGGACTCCATCCTCAAAAGCACCTGTTTTCGCTTTCGGCAGCCTCCGGAGCAAAAAAGACAAACGTCCAGCTTTTGCTGCCACAGCAAAGGTGCCAGCGGGGAAAAGTAATGCTGGTTCTCACTGCCTCCTGGAACTCTGTCAAATGCCACAGACAATTTTGCACTCTCTGCTTTCCTGCGGACTCCATCCTCAAAAGCACCTGTTTTCGCTTTCGGCAACCTCCGGAGCAAAAAAGACAAACGTCCAGCTTTTGCTGCCACAGCAAAGGTGCCAGCGGGGAAAAGTAATGCTGGTTCTCACTGCCTCCTGGAACCCCTTCAAATGCCCCAGATAATTTGGCTCTCTCTGCTTTCCTGCGGACTCCATCCTCAAAAGCATCTGTTTTCACTTTCGGCGCCCTCCGGAGGTTAAAAGACAAACGTCCAGCTTTTGCTGCCACAGCAAAGGTGCCAGCGGGGAAAAGTGATGCTGGTCCTCATTGCCTCCTGGAACCTCTTCAAATGCCACAGACAATTTGGCCCTCTCTGCTTTCCTGCGGACTCCATCCTCAAAAGCACTTGTTTTCTCTTTCGGCAACCTCCGGAGCAAAAAAGACAAACATCCAGCTTTTGCTGCCACAGCAAAGGTGCCAGCGGGGAAAAGTGATGCTGGTTCTCACTGCCTCCTGGAAGCCTTTCAAATGCACCACACAATTTGGCCCTCTCTGCTTTCCTGCGGACTCCATCCTCAAAAGCACCTGTTTTCTCTTTCGGCAGCCTCCGGAGCAAAAAAGACAAACGTCCAGCTTTTGCTGCCACAGCAAAGGTGCCAGCGGGGAAAAGTAATGCTGGTTCTCACTGCCTCCTGGAACTCTGTCAAATGCCACAGACAATTTGGCCCTATCTGCTTTCCTGCGGACTCCATCCTCAAAAGCACCTGTTTTCGCTTTCGGCAACCTCCGGAGCAAAAAAGACAAACGTCCAGCTTTTGCTGCCACAGCAAAGGTTCCAGCGGGGAAAAGTAATGCTGGTTCTCACTGCCTCCTGGAACTCTTTCAAATGCCACAGTCAATTTGGCTCTCTCTGCTTTCCTGCGGACTCCATCCTCAAAAGCACCTTTTTTCGCTTTCGGCAGCCTCCGGAGCAAAAAAGACAAACGTCCAGCTTTTGCTGCCACAGCAAAGGTGCCAGCGGGGAAAAGTAATGCTGGTTCTCACTGCCTCCTGGAACTCTGTCAAATGCCACAGACAATTTTGCACTCTCTGCTTTCCTGCGGACTCCATCCTCAAAAGCACCTGTTTTCGCTTTCGGCAACCTCCGGAGCAAAAAAGACAAACGTCCAGCTTTTGCTGCCACAGCAAAGGTGCCAGCGGGGAAAAGTAATGCTGGTTCTCACTGCCTCCTGGAACCCCTTCAAATGCCCCAGATAATTTGGCTCTCTCTGCTTTCCTGCGGACTCCATCCTCAAAAGCATCTGTTTTCACTTTCGGCGCCCTCCGGAGGTTAAAAGACAAACGTCCAGCTTTTGCTGCCACAGCAAAGGTGCCAGCGGGGAAAAGTGATGCTGGTCCTCATTGCCTCCTGGAACCTCTTCAAATGCCACAGACAATTTGGCCCTCTCTGCTTTCCTGCGGACTCCATCCTCAAAAGCACTTGTTTTCTCTTTCGGCAACCTCCGGAGCAAAAAAGACAAACATCCAGCTTTTGCTGCCACAGCAAAGGTGCCAGCGGGGAAAAGTGATGCTGGTTCTCACTGCCTCCTGGAACCCTTTCAAATGCCCCAGACAATTTGGCCCTCTCTGCTTTCCTGCGGACTCCATCCTCAAAAGCACCTGTTTTCTCTTTCGGCAGCCTCCGGAGCAAAAAAGACAAACGTCCAGCTTTTGCTGCCACAGCAAAGGTGCCAGCGGGGAAAAGTAATGCTGGTTCTCACTTCCTCCTGGAACCCCTTCAAATGCCCCAGATAATTTGGCTCTCTCTGCTTTCCTGCGGACTCCATCCTCAAAAGCATCTGTTTTCACTTTCGGCGCCCTCCGGTGGTTAAAAGACAAACGTCCAGCTTTTGCTGCCGCAGCAAAGGTGCCACCGGGGGAAAGTGATGCTGGTTCTCACTGCCTCCTGGAACTCTTTCAAATGCCCCAGACAATTTTGCACTCTCTGCTTTCCTGCGGACTCCATCCTCAAAAGCACCTGTTTTCGCTTTCGGCAGCCTCCGGAGTAAAAAAGACAAACGTCCAGCTTTTGCTGCCACAGCAAAGGTGCCAGCGGAGAAAAGTAATGCTGGTTCTCACTGCCTCCTGGAACTCTTTCAAATGCCACAGAGAATTTGGCCCTCTCTGCTTTCCTGCGGACTCCATCCTCAAAAGCACCTGTTTTTGCTTTCGGCAGCCTCCGGAGCAAAAAAGACAAACGTCCAGCTTTTGCTGCCACAGCAAAGGTGCCAGCGGAGAAAAGTAATGCTGGTTCTCACTGCCTCCTGGAACCCTTTCAAATGCCACAGTCAATTTGGCTCTCTCTGCTTTCCTGCGGACTCCATCCTCAAAAGCACCTTTTTTCGCTTTCGGCAGCCTCCGGAGCAAAAAAGACAAACGTCCAGCTTTTGCTGCCACAGCAAAGGTGCCAGCGGGGAAAAGTAATGCTGGTTCTCACTGCCTCCTGGAACTCTGTCAAATGCCACAGACAATTTGGCCCTATCTGCTTTCCTGCGGACTCCATCCTCAAAAGCACCTGTTTTCGCTTTCAGCGGTGTTTAGAGCAAAAAAGACAAACGTCCAGCTTTTGCTGCCACAGCAAAGGTGCCAGCGGGGAAAAGTAATGCTGGTCCTCATTGCCTCCTGGAACCTCTTCAAATGCCACAGACAATTTGGCCCTCTCTGCTTTCCTGCGGAATTCATCCTCAAAAGCACCTGTTTTCGCTTTCGGCATCCTCAGGAGCAAAAAAGACAAACGTCCAGCTTTTGCTGCCACAGCAAAGGTGCCAGCGGGGAAAAGTAATGCTGGTTCTCACTGCCTCCTGGAACCCTTTCAAATGCCCCAGACAATTTGGCCCTCTCTGCTTTCCTGCGGACTTCATCCACAAAAGCACTTGTTTTCTCTTTCGGCAACCTCCGGAGCAAAAAAGACAAACGTCCAGCTTTTGCTGCCACAGCAAAGGTGCCAGCGGGGAAAAGTGATGCTGGTTCTCACTGCCTCCTGGAACCCTTTCAAATGCACCACACAATTTGGCCCTCTCTGCTTTCCTGCGGACTCCATCCTCAAAAGCACCTCTTTTCGCTTTCGGCAGCCTCCGGAGCAAAAAAGACAAACGTCCAGCTTTTGCTGCCACAGCAAAGGTGCCAGCGGGGAAAAGTAATGCTGGTTCTCACTGCCTCCTGGAACCCTTTCAAATGACACAGTCAATTTGGCTCTCTCTGCTTTCCTGCGGACTCCATCCTCAAAAGCACCTTTTTTCGCTTTCGGCAGCCTCCGGAGCAAAAAAGACAAACGTCCAGCTTTTGCTGCCACAGCAAAGGTGCCAGCGGGGAAAAGTAATGCTGGTTCTCACTGCCTCCTGGAACTCTGTCAAATGCCACAGACAATTTGGCCCTATCTGCTTTCCTGCGGACTCCATCCTCAAAAGCACCTGTTTTCGCTTTCGGCAACCTCCGGAGCAAAAAAGACAAACGTCCAGCTTTTGCTGCCACAGCAAAGGTTCCAGCGGGGAAAAGTAATGCTGGTTCTCACTGCCTCCTGGAACTCTTTCAAATGCCACAGTCAATTTGGCTCTCTCTGCTTTCCTGCGGACTCCATCCTCAAAAGCACCTGTTTTCGCTTTCGGCAGCCTCCGGAGCAAAAAAGACAAACGTCCAGCTTTTGCTGCCACAGCAAAGGTGCCAGCGGGGAAAAGTAATGCTGGTTCTCACTGCCTCCTGGAACTCTGTCAAATGCCACAGACAATTTTGCACTCTCTGCTTTCCTGCGGACTCCATCCTCAAAAGCACCTGTTTTCGCTTTCGGCAACCTCCGGAGGTTAAAAGACAAACGTCCAGCTTTTGCTGCCACAGCAAAGGTGCCAGCGGGGAAAAGTAATGCTGGTCCTCATTGCCTCCTGGAACCTCTTCAAATGCCCCAGATAATTTGGCTCTCTCTGCTTTCCTGCGGAATCCATCCTCAAAAGCACTTGTTTTCTCTTTCGGCAACCTCCGGAGCAAAAAAGACAAACATCCAGCTTTTGCTGCCACAGCAAAGGTGCCAGCGGGGAAAAGTGATGCTGGTTCTCACTGCCTCCTGGAACCCTTTCAAATGCACCACACAATTTGGCCCTCTCTGCTTTCCTGCGGACTCCATCCTCAAAAGCACCTGTTTTCTCTTTCGGCAGCCTCCGGAGCAAAAAAGACAAACGTCCAGCTTTTGCTGCCACAGCAAAGGTGCCAGCGGGGAAAAGTAATGCTGGTTCTCACTGCCTCCTGGAACTCTGTCAAATGCCACAGACAATTTGGCCCTATCTGCTTTCCTGCGGACTCCATCCTCAAAAGCACCTGTTTTCGCTTTCGGCAACCTCCGGAGCAAAAAAGACAAACGTCCAGCTTTTGCTGCCACAGCAAAGGTTCCAGCGGGGAAAAGTAATGCTGGTTCTCACTGCCTCCTGGAACTCTTTCAAATGCCACAGTCAATTTGGCTCTCTCTGCTTTCCTGCGGACTCCATCCTCAAAAGCACCTTTTTTCGCTTTCGGCAGCCTCCGGAGCAAAAAAGACAAACGTCCAGCTTTTGCTGCCACAGCAAAGGTGCCAGCGGGGAAAAGTAATGCTGGTTCTCACTGCCTCCTGGAACTCTGTCAAATGCCACAGACAATTTTGCACTCTCTGCTTTCCTGCGGACTCCATCCTCAAAAGCACCTGTTTTCTCTTTCGGCAACCTCCGGAGCAAAAAAGACAAACGTCCAGCTTTTGCTGCCACAGCAAAGGTGCCAGCGGGGAAAAGTAATGCTGGTTCTCACTGCCTCCTGGAACCCCTTCAAATGCCCCAGATAATTTGGCTCTCTCTGCTTTCCTGCGGACTCCATCCTCAAAAGCATCTGTTTTCACTTTCGGCGCCCTCCGGAGGTTAAAAGACAAACGTCCAGCTTTTGCTGCCACAGCAAAGGTGCCAGCGGGGAAAAGTGATGCTGGTCCTCATTGCCTCATGGAACCTCTTCAAATGCCACAGACAATTTGGCCCTCTCTGCTTTCCTGCGGACTCCATCCTCAAAAGCACTTGTTTTCTCTTTCGGCAACCTCCGGAGCAAAAAAGACAAACATCCAGCTTTTGCTGCCACAGCAAAGGTGCCAGCGGGGAAAAGTAATGCTGGTTCTCACTTCCTCCTGGAACCCTTTCAAATGACACAGTCAATTTGGCTCTCTCTGCTTTCCTGCGGACTCCATCCTCAAAAGCACCTGTTTTCGCTTTCGGCAGCCTCCGGAGCAAAAAAGACAAACGTCCAGCTTTTGCTGCCACAGCAAAGGTGCCAGCGGGGAAAAGTAATGCTGGTTCTCACTGCCTCCTGGAACCCCTTCAAATGCCCCAGATAATTTGGCTCTCTCTGCTTTCCTGCGGACTCCATCCTCAAAAGCATCTGTTTTCACTTTCGGCGCCCTCCGGTGGTTAAAAGACAAACGTCCAGCTTTTGCTGCCGCAGCAAAGGTGCCACCGGGGGAAAGTGATGCTGGTTCTCACTGCCTCCTGGAACTCTTTCAAATGCCCCAGACAATTTTGCACTCTCTGCTTTCCTGCGGACTCCATCCTCAAAAGCACCTGTTTTCGCTTTCGGCAGCCTCCGGAGCAAAAAAGACAAACGTCCAGCTTTTGCTGCCACAGCAAAGGTGCCAGCGGAGAAAAGTAATGCTGGTTCTCACTGCCTCCTGGAACTCTTTCAAATGCCACAGACAATTTTGCCCTCTCTGCTTTCCTGCGGACTCCATCCTCAAAAGCACCTGTTTTTGCTTTCGGCAGCCTCCGGAGCAAAAAAGACAAACGTCCAGCTTTTGCTGCCACAGCAAAGGTGCCAGCGGGGAAAAGTAATGCTGGTTCTCACTGCCTCCTGGAACTCTTTCAAATGCCACAGTCAATTTGGCTCTCTCTGCTTTCCTGCGGACTCCATCCTCAAAAGCACCTTTTTTCGCTTTCGGCAGCCTCCGGAGCAAAAAAGACAAACGTCCAGCTTTTGCTGCCACAGCAAAGGTGCCAGCGGGGAAAAGTAATGCTGGTTCTCACTGCCTCCTGGAACTCTGTCAAATGCCACAGACAATTTTGCACTCTCTGCTTTCCTGCGGACTCCATCCTCAAAAGCACCTGTTTTCGCTTTCGGCAACTTCCGGAGCAAAAAAAGACAAACGTCCAGCTTTTGCTGCCACAGCAAAGGTGCCAGCGGGGAAAAGTAATGCTGGTTCTCACTGCCTCCTGGAACTCTTTCAAATGCCACAGACAATTTGGCCCTCTCTGCTTTCCTGCGGACTCCATCCTCAAAAGCACCTGTTTTTGCTTTCGGCAGCCTCCGGAGCAAAAAAGTCAAACGTCCAGCTTTTGCTGCCACAGCAAAGGTGCCAGCGGAGAAAAGTAATGCTGGTTCTCACTGCCTCCTGGAACCCTTTCAAATGCCACAGTCAATTTGGCTCTCTCTGCTTTCCTGCGGACTCCATCCTCAAAAGCACCTTTTTTCGCTTTCGGCAACCTCCGGAGCAAAAAAGACAAACGTCCAGCTTTTGCTGCCACAGCAAAGGTGCCAGCGGGGAAAAGTAATGCTGGTTCTCACTGCCTCCTGGAACTCTGTCAAATGCCACAGACAATTTGGCCCTATCTGCTTTCCTGCGGACTCCATCCTCAAAAGCACCTGTTTTCGCTTTCGGCAACCTCCGGAGCAAAAAAGACAAACGTCCAGCTAGTGCTGCCACAGCAAAGGTGCCAGCGGGGAAAAGTAATGCTGGTTCTCACTGCCTCCTGGAACTCTTTCAAATGCCACAGTCAATTTGGCTCTCTCTGCTTTCCTGCGGACTCCATCCTCAAAAGCACCTTTTTTCGCTTTCGGCAGCCTCCGGAGCAAAAAAGACAAACGTCCAGCTTTTGCTGCCACAGCAAAGGTGCCAACGGGGAAAAGTAATGCTGGTTCTCACTTCCTCCTGGAACCCTTTCAAATGACACAGTCAATTTGGCTCTCTCTGCTTTCCTGCGGACTCCATCCTCAAAAGCACCTGTTTTCGCTTTCGGCAGCCTCCGGAGCAAAAAAGACAAACGTCCAGCTTTTGCTGCCACAGCAAAGGTGCCAGCGGGGAAAAGTGATGCTGGTTATCACTGCCTCCTGGAACCCTTTCAAATGCCCCAGACAATTTGGCCCTCTCTGCTTTCCTGCGGACTCCATCCTCAAAAGCACCTGTTTTCGCTTTCGGCAGCCTCCGGAGCAAAAAAGACAAACGTCCAGCTTTTGCTGCCACAGCAAAGGTGCCAGCGGGGAAAAGTAATGCTGGTTCTCACTGCCTCCTGGAACTCTTTCAAATGCCACAGTCAATTTGGCTCTCTCTGCTTTCCTGCGGACTCCATCCTCAAAAGCACCTTTTTTCGCTTTCGGCAGCCTCCGGAGCAAAAAACACAAACGTCCAGCTTTTGCTGCCACAGCAAAGGTGCCAGCGGGGAAAAGTAATGCTGGTTCTCACTGCCTCCTGGAACTCTTTCAAATGCCACAGTCAATTTGGCTCTCTCTGCTTTCCTGCGGACTCCATCCTCAAAAGCACCTTTTTTCGCTTTCGGCAGCCTCCGGAGCAAAAAACACAAACGTCCAGCTTTTGCTGCCACAGCAAAGGTGCCAGCGGGGAAAAGTAATGCTGGTTCTCACTGCCTCCTGGAACTCTGTCAAATGCACCACACAATTTTGCACTCTCTGCTTTCCTGCGGACTCCATCCTCAAAAGCACCTGTTTTCGCTTTCGGCAACCTCCGGAGCAAAAAAGACAAAAGTCCAGCTTTTGCTGCCACAGCAAAGGTGCCAGCGGGGAAAAGTAATGCTGGTTCTCACTGCCTCCTGGAACCCCTTCAAATGCCCCAGATAATTTGGCTCTCTCTGCTTTCCTGCGGACTCCATCCTCAAAAGCATCTGTTTTCACTTTCGGCGCCCTCCGAAGGTTAAAAGACAAACGTCCAGCTTTTGCTGCCGCAGCAAAGGTGCCACCGGAGAAAAGTAATGCTGGTTTTCACTGCCTCCTGGAACTCTTTCAAATGCCACAGACAATTTTGCACTCTCTGCTTTCCTGCGGACTCCATCCTCAAAAGCACCTGTTTTTGCTTTCGGCAGCCTCCGGAGCAAAAAAGACAAACGTCCAGCTTTTGCTGCCACAGCAAAGGTGCCAGCGGAGAAAAGTAATGCTGGTTCTCACTGCCTCCTGGAACTCTGTCAAATGCCACAGACAATTTGGCCCTATCTGCTTTCCTGCGGACTCCATCCTCAAAAGCACCTGTTTTCGCTTTCAGCGGTGTTTAGAGCAAAAAAGACAAACGTCCAGCTTTTGCTGCCACAGCAAAGGTGCCAGCGGGGAAAAGTAATGCTGGTCCTCATTGCCTCCTGGAACCTTTTCAAATGCCCCACACAATTTGGCCCTCTCTGCTTTCCTGCGGACTCCATCCACAAAAGCACTTGTTTTCTCTTTCGGCAACCTCCGGAGCAAAAAAGACAAACGTCCAGCTTTTGCTGCCACAGCAAAGGTGCCAGCGGGGAAAAGTGATGCTGGTTCTCACTGCCTCCTGGAACCCTTTCAAATGACACAGTCAATTTGGCCCTCTCTGCTTTCCTGCGGACTCCATCCTCAAAAGCACCTGTTTTCGCTTTCGGCAGCCTCCGGAGCAAAAAAGACAAACGTCCAGCTTTTGCTGCCACAGCAAAGGTGCCAGCGGGGAAAAGTAATGCTGGTTCTCACTGCCTCCTGGAACTCTTTCAAATGCCACAGTCAATTTGGCTCTCTCTGCTTTCCTGCGGACTCCATCCTCAAAAGCACCTTTTTTCGCTTTCGGCAGCCTCCGGAGCAAAAAAGACAAACGTCCAGCTTTTGCTGCCACAGCAAAGGTGCCAGCGGGGAAAAGTGATGCTGCTCCTCATTGCCTCCTGGAACCTCTTCAAATGCCACAGACAATTTGGCCCTCTCTGCTTTCCTGCGGACTCCATCCTCAAAAGCACTTGTTTTCTCTTTCGGCAACCTCCGGAGCAAAAAGGACAAACATCCAGCTTTTGCTGCCACAGCAAAGGTGCCAGCGGGGAAAAGTGATGCTGGTCCTCATTGCCTCCTGGAACCTCTTCAAATGCCACAGACAATTTGGCTCTCTCTGCTTTCCTGCGGACTCCATCCTCAAAAGCACTTGTTTTCTCTTTCGGCAACCTCCGGAGCAAAAAAGACAAACATCCAGCTTTTGCTGCCACAGCAAAGGTGCCAGCGGGGAAAAGTAATGCTGGTTCTCACTGCCTCCTGGAACCCTTTCAAATGCCACAGTCAATTTGGCTCTCTCTGCTTTCCTGCGGACTCCATCCTCAAAAGCACCTTTTTTCGCTTTCGGCAGCCTCCGGAGCAAAAAAGACAAACGTCCAGCTTTTGCTGCCACAGCAAAGGTGCCAGCGGGGAAAAGTAATGCTGGTTCTCACTGCCTCCTGGAACTCTGTCAAATGCCACAGACAATTTGGCCCTATCTGCTTTCCTGCGGACTCCATCCTCAAAAGCACCTGTTTTCGCTTTCGGCAACCTCCGGAGCAAAAAAGACAAACGTCCAGCTTTTGCTGCCACAGCAAAGGTGCCAGCGGGGAAAAGTAATGCTGGTTCTCACTGCCTCCTGGAACCCCTTCAAATGCCCCAGACAATTTGGCTCTCTCTGCTTTCCTGCGGACTCCATCCTCAAAAGCATCTGTTTTCACTTTCGGCGCCCTCCGGTGGTTAAAAGACAAACGTCCAGCTTTTGCTGCCACAGCAAAGGTGCCAGCGGGGAAAAGTAATGCTGGTTCTCACTTCCTCCTGGAACCCTTTCAAATGCCACAGACAATTTGGCCCTCTCTGCTTTCCTGCGGACTTCATCCTCAAAAGCACTTGTTTTCTCTTTCTGCAACCTCCGTTGCAAAAAAGACAAACATCCAGCTTTTGCTGCCACAGCAAAGGTGCCAGCGGGGAAAAGTGATGCTGGTTCTCACTGCCTCCTGGAACCCTTTCAAATGCACCACACAATTTGGCCCTCTCTGCTTTCCTGCGGACTCCATCCTCAAAAGCACCTGTTTTCTCTTTCGGCAGCCTCCGGAGCAAAAAAGACAAACGTCCAGCTTTTGCTGCCACAGCAAAGGTGCCAGCGGGGAAAAGTAATGCTGGTTCTCACTTCCTCCTGGAACCCCTTCAAATGCCCCAGATAATTTGGCTCTCTCTGCTTTCCTGCGGACTCCATCCTCAAAAGCATCTGTTTTCACTTTCGGCGCCCTCCGGTGGTTAAAAGACAAACGTCCAGCTTTTGCTGCCACAGCAAAGGTGCCACCGGGGGAAAGTGATGCTGGTTCTCACTGCCTCCTGGAACTCTTTCAAATGCCCCAGACAATTTTGCACTCTCTGCTTTCCTGCGGACTCCATCCTCAAAAGCACCTGTTTTCGCTTTCGGCAGCCTCCGGAGTAAAAAAGACAAACGTCCAGCTTTTGCTGCCACAGCAAAGGTGCCAGCGGAGAAAAGTAATGCTGGTTCTCACTGCCTCCTGGAACTCTTTCAAATGCCACAGACAATTTGGCCCTCTCTGCTTTCCTGCGGACTCCATCCTCAAAAGCACCTGTTTTTGCTTTCGGCAGCCTCCGGAGCAAAAAAGACAAACGTCCAGCTTTTGCTGCCACAGCAAAGGTGCCAGCGGAGAAAAGTAATGCTGGTTCTCACTGCCTCCTGGAACCCTTTCAAATGCCACAGTCAATTTGGCTCTCTCTGCTTTCCTGCGGACTCCATCCTCAAAAGCACCTTTTTTCGCTTTCGGCAGCCTCCGGAGCAAAAAAGACAAACGTCCAGCTTTTGCTGCCACAGCAAAGGTGCCAGCGGGGAAAAGTAATGCTGGTTCTCACTGCCTCCTGGAACTCTGTCAAATGCCACAGACAATTTGGCCCTATCTGCTTTCCTGCGGACTCCATCCTCAAAAGCACCTGTTTTCGCTTTCAGCGGTGTTTAGAGCAAAAAAGACAAACGTCCAGCTTTTGCTGCCACAGCAAAGGTGCCAGCGGGGAAAAGTAATGCTGGTCCTCATTGCCTCCTGGAACCTCTTCAAATGCCACAGACAATTTGGCCCTCTCTGCTTTCCTGCGGACTCCATCCTCAAAAGCACCTGTTTTCGCTTTCGGCATCCTCAGGAGCAAAAAAGACAAACGTCCAGCTTTTGCTGCCACAGCAAAGGTGCCAGCGGGGAAAAGTAATGCTGGTTCTCACTGCCTCCTGGAACCCTTTCAAATGCCCCAGACAATTTGGCCCTCTCTGCTTTCCTGCGGACTTCATCCACAAAAGCACTTGTTTTCTCTTTCGGCAACCTCCGGAGCAAAAAAGACAAACGTCCAGCTTTTGCTGCCACAGCAAAGGTGCCAGCGGGGAAAAGTGATGCTGGTTCTCACTGCCTCCTGGAACCCTTTCAAATGCACCACACAATTTGGCCCTCTCTGCTTTCCTGCGGACTCCATCCTCCAAAGCACCTCTTTTCGCTTTCGGCAGCCTCCGGAGCAAAAAAGACAAACGTCCAGCTTTTGCTGCCACAGCAAAGGTGCCAGCGGGGAAAAGTAATGCTGGTTCTCACTGCCTCCTGGAACCCTTTCAAATGCCACAGTCAATTTGGCTCTCTCTGCTTTCCTGCGGACTCCATCCTCAAAAGCACCTTTTTTCGCTTTCGGCAGCCTCCGGAGCAAAAAAGACAAACGTCCAGCTTTTGCTGCCACAGCAAAGGTGCCAGCGGGGAAAAGTAATGCTGGTTCTCACTGCCTCCTGGAACTCTGTCAAATGCCACAGACAATTTGGCCCTATCTGCTTTCCTGCGGACTCCATCCTCAAAAGCACCTGTTTTCGCTTTCGGCAACCTCCGGAGCAAAAAAGACAAACGTCCAGCTTTTGCTGCCACAGCAAAGGTTCCAGCGGGGAAAAGTAATGCTGGTTCTCACTGCCTCCTGGAACTCTTTCAAATGCCACAGTCAATTTGGCTCTCTCTGCTTTCCTGCGGACTCCATCCTCAAAAGCACCTGTTTTCGCTTTCGGCAGCCTCCGGAGCAAAAAAGACAAACGTCCAGCTTTTGCTGCCACAGCAAAGGTGCCAGCGGGGAAAAGTAATGCTGGTTCTCACTGCCTCCTGGAACTCTGTCAAATGCCACAGACAATTTTGCACTCTCTGCTTTCCTGCGGACTCCATCCTCAAAAGCACCTGTTTTCGCTTTCGGCAACCTCCGGAGCAAAAAAGACAAACGTCCAGCTTTTGCTGCCACAGCAAAGGTGCCAGCGGGGAAAAGTAATGCTGGTTCTCACTGCCTCCTGGAACCCCTTCAAATGCCCCAGATAATTTGGCTCTCTCTGCTTTCCTGCGGACTCCATCCTCAAAAGCATCTGTTTTCACTTTCGGCGCCCTCCGGAGGTTAAAAGACAAACGTCCAGCTTTTGCTGCCACAGCAAAGGTGCCAGCGGGGAAAAGTGATGCTGGTCCTCATTGCCTCCTGGAACCTCTTCAAATGCCACAGACAATTTGGCCCTCTCTGCTTTCCTGCGGACTCCATCCTCAAAAGCACTTGTTTTCTCTTTCGGCAACCTCCGGAGCAAAAAAGACAAACATCCAGCTTTTGCTGCCACAGCAAAGGTGCCAGCGGGGAAAAGTGATGCTGGTTCTCACTGCCTCCTGGAAGCCTTTCAAATGCACCACACAATTTGGCCCTCTCTGCTTTCCTGCGGACTCCATCCTCAAAAGCACCTGTTTTCTCTTTCGGCAGCCTCCGGAGCAAAAAAGACAAACGTCCAGCTTTTGCTGCCACAGCAAAGGTGCCAGCGGGGAAAAGTAATGCTGGTTCTCACTGCCTCCTGGAACTCTGTCAAATGCCACAGACAATTTGGCCCTATCTGCTTTCCTGCGGACTCCATCCTCAAAAGCACCTGTTTTCGCTTTCGGCAACCTCCGGAGCAAAAAAGACAAACGTCCAGCTTTTGCTGCCACAGCAAAGGTTCCAGCGGGGAAAAGTAATGCTGGTTCTCACTGCCTCCTGGAACTCTTTCAAATGCCACAGTCAATTTGGCTCTCTCTGCTTTCCTGCGGACTCCATCCTCAAAAGCACCTTTTTTCGCTTTCGGCAGCCTCCGGAGCAAAAAAGACAAACGTCCAGCTTTTGCTGCCACAGCAAAGGTGCCAGCGGGGAAAAGTAATGCTGGTTCTCACTGCCTCCTGGAACTCTGTCAAATGCCACAGACAATTTTGCACTCTCTGCTTTCCTGCGGACTCCATCCTCAAAAGCACCTGTTTTCGCTTTCGGCAACCTCCGGAGCAAAAAAGACAAACGTCCAGCTTTTGCTGCCACAGCAAAGGTGCCAGCGGGGAAAAGTAATGCTGGTTCTCACTGCCTCCTGGAACCCCTTCAAATGCCCCAGATAATTTGGCTCTCTCTGCTTTCCTGCGGACTCCATCCTCAAAAGCATCTGTTTTCACTTTCGGCGCCCTCCGGAGGTTAAAAGACAAACGTCCAGCTTTTGCTGCCACAGCAAAGGTGCCAGCGGGGAAAAGTGATGCTGGTCCTCATTGCCTCCTGGAACCTCTTCAAATGCCACAGACAATTTGGCCCTCTCTGCTTTCCTGCGGACTCCATCCTCAAAAGCACTTGTTTTCTCTTTCGGCAACCTCCGGAGCAAAAAAGACAAACATCCAGCTTTTGCTGCCACAGCAAAGGTGCCAGCGGGGAAAAGTGATGCTGGTTCTCACTGCCTCCTGGAACCCTTTCAAATGCACCACACAATTTGGCCCTCTCTGCTTTCCTGCGGACTCCATCCTCAAAAGCACCTGTTTTCTCTTTCGGCAGCCTCCGGAGCAAAAAAGACAAACGTCCAGCTTTTGCTGCCACAGCAAAGGTGCCAGCGGGGAAAAGTAATGCTGGTTCTCACTTCCTCCTGGAACCCCTTCAAATGCCCCAGATAATTTGGCTCTCTCTGCTTTCCTGCGGACTCCATCCTCAAAAGCATCTGTTTTCACTTTCGGCGCCCTCCGGTGGTTAAAAGACAAACGTCCAGCTTTTGCTGCCGCAGCAAAGGTGCCACCGGGGGAAAGTGATGCTGGTTCTCACTGCCTCCTGGAACTCTTTCAAATGCCCCAGACAATTTTGCACTCTCTGCTTTCCTGCGGACTCCATCCTCAAAAGCACCTGTTTTCGCTTTCGGCAGCCTCCGGAGTAAAAAAGACAAACGTCCAGCTTTTGCTGCCACAGCAAAGGTGCCAGCGGAGAAAAGTAATGCTGGTTCTCACTGCCTCCTGGAACTCTTTCAAATGCCACAGAGAATTTGGCCCTCTCTGCTTTCCTGCGGACTCCATCCTCAAAAGCACCTGTTTTTGCTTTCGGCAGCCTCCGGAGCAAAAAAGACAAACGTCCAGCTTTTGCTGCCACAGCAAATGTGCCAGCGGAGAAAAGTAATGCTGGTTCTCACTGCCTCCTGGAACCCTTTCAAATGCCACAGTCAATTTGGCTCTCTCTGCTTTCCTGCGGACTCCATCCTCAAAAGCACCTTTTTTCGCTTTCGGCAGCCTCCGGAGCAAAAAAGACAAACGTCCAGCTTTTGCTGCCACAGCAAAGGTGCCAGCGGGGAAAAGTAATGCTGGTTCTCACTGCCTCCTGGAACTCTGTCAAATGCCACAGACAATTTGGCCCTATCTGCTTTCCTGCGGACTCCATCCTCAAAAGCACCTGTTTTCGCTTTCAGCGGTGTTTAGAGCAAAAAAGACAAACGTCCAGCTTTTGCTGCCACAGCAAAGGTGCCAGCGGGGAAAAGTAATGCTGGTCCTCATTGCCTCCTGGAACCTCTTCAAATGCCACAGACAATTTGGCCCTCTCTGTTTTCCTGCGGAATTCATCCTCAAAAGCACCTGTTTTCGCTTTCGGCATCCTCAGGAGCAAAAAAGACAAACGTCCAGCTTTTGCTGCCACAGCAAAGGTGCCAGCGGGGAAAAGTAATGCTGGTTCTCACTGCCTCCTGGAACCCTTTCAAATGCCCCAGACAATTTGGCCCTCTCTGCTTTCCTGCGGACTTCATCCACAAAAGCACTTGTTTTCTCTTTCGGCAACCTCCGGAGCAAAAAAGACAAACATCCAGCTTTTGCTGCCACAGCAAAGGTGCCAGCGGGGAAAAGTGATGCTGGTTCTCACTGCCTCCTGGAACCCTTTCAAATGCACCACACAATTTGGCCCTCTCTGCTTTCCTGCGGACTCCATCCTCAAAAGCACCTCTTTTCGCTTTCGGCAGCCTCCGGAGCAAAAAAGACAAACGTCCAGCTTTTGCTGCCACAGCAAAGGTGCCAGCGGGGAAAAGTAATGCTGGTTCTCACTGCCTCCTGGAACCCTTTCAAATGCCACAGTCAATTTGGCTCTCTCTGCTTTCCTGCGGACTCCATCCTCAAAAGCACCTTTTTTCGCTTTCGGCAGCCTCCGGAGCAAAAAAGACAAACGTCCAGCTTTTGCTGCCACAGCAAAGGTGCCAGCGGGGAAAAGTAATGCTGGTTCTCACTGCCTCCTGGAACTCTGTCAAATGCCACAGACAATTTGGCCCTATCTGCTTTCCTGCGGACTCCATCCTCAAAAGCACCTGTTTTCGCTTTCGGCAACCTCCGGAGCAAAAAAGACAAACGTCCAGCTTTTGCTGCCACAGCAAAGGTTCCAGCGGGGAAAAGTAATGCTGGTTCTCACTGCCTCCTGGAACTCTTTCAAATGCCACAGTCAATTTGGCTCTCTCTGCTTTCCTGCGGACTCCATCCTCAAAAGCACCTGTTTTCGCTTTCGGCAGCCTCCGGAGCAAAAAAGACAAACGTCCAGCTTTTGCTGCCACAGCAAAGGTGCCAGCGGGGAAAAGTAATGCTGGTTCTCACTGCCTCCTGGAACTCTGTCAAATGCCACAGACAATTTTGCACTCTCTGCTTTCCTGCGGACTCCATCCTCAAAAGCACCTGTTTTCGCTTTCGGCAACCTCCGGAGGTTAAAAGACAAACGTCCAGCTTTTGCTGCCACAGCAAAGGTGCCAGCGGGGAAAAGTAATGCTGGTCCTCATTGCCTCCTGGAACCTCTTCAAATGCCCCAGATAATTTGGCCCTCTCTGCTTTCCTGCGGACTCCATCCTCAAAAGCACTTGTTTTCTCTTTCGGCAACCTCCGGAGCAAAAAAGACAAACATCCAGCTTTTGCTGCCACAGCAAAGGTGCCAGCGGGGAAAAGTGATGCTGGTTCTCACTGCCTCCTGGAACCCTTTCAAATGCACCACACAATTTGGCCCTCTCTGCTTTCCTGCGGACTCCATCCTCAAAAGCACCTGTTTTCTCTTTCGGCAGCCTCCGGAGCAAAAAAGACAAACGTCCAGCTTTTGCTGCCACAGCAAAGGTGCCAGCGGGGAAAAGTAATGCTGGTTCTCACTGCCTCCTGGAACTCTGTCAAATGCCACAGACAATTTGGCCCTATCTGCTTTCCTGCGGACTCCATCCTCAAAAGCACCTGTTTTCGCTTTCGGCAACCTCCGGAGCAAAAAAGACAAACGTCCAGCTTTTGCTGCCACAGCAAAGGTTCCAGCGGGGAAAAGTAATGCTGGTTCTCACTGCCTCCTGGAACTCTTTCAAATGCCACAGTCAATTTGGCTCTCTCTGCTTTCCTGCGGACTCCATCCTCAAAAGCACCTTTTTTCGCTTTCGGCAGCCTCCGGAGCAAAAAAGACAAACGTCCAGCTTTTGCTGCCACAGCAAAGGTGCCAGCGGGGAAAAGTAATGCTGGTTCTCACTGCCTCCTGGAACTCTGTCAAATGCCACAGACAATTTTGCACTCTCTGCTTTCCTGCGGACTCCATCCTCAAAAGCACCTGTTTTCTCTTTCGGCAACCTCCGGAGCAAAAAAGACAAACGTCCAGCTTTTGCTGCCACAGCAAAGGTGCCAGCGGGGAAAAGTAATGCTGGTTCTCACTGCCTCCTGGAACCCCTTCAAATGCCCCAGATAATTTGGCTCTCTCTGCTTTCCTGCGGACTCCATCCTCAAAAGCATCTGTTTTCACTTTCGGCGCCCTCCGGAGGTTAAAAGACAAACGTCCAGCTTTTGCTGCCACAGCAAAGGTGCCAGCGGGGAAAAGTGATGCTGGTCCTCATTGCCTCATGGAACCTCTTCAAATGCCACAGACAATTTGGCCCTCTCTGCTTTCCTGCGGACTCCATCCTCAAAAGCACTTGTTTTCTCTTTCGGCAACCTCCGGAGCAAAAAAGACAAACATCCAGCTTTTGCTGCCACAGCAAAGGTGCCAGCGGGGAAAAGTAATGCTGGTTCTCACTGCCTCCTGGAACCCTTTCAAATGCACCACACAATTTGGCCCTCTCTGCTTTCCTGCGGACTCCATCCTCAAAAGCACCTGTTTTCTCTTTCGGCAGCCTCCGGAGCAAAAAAGACAAACGTCCAGCTTTTGCTGCCACAGCAAAGGTGCCAGCGGGGAAAAGTAATGCTGGTTCTCACTTCCTCCTGGAACCCTTTCAAATGACACAGTCAATTTGGCTCTCTCTGCTTTCCTGCGGACTCCATCCTCAAAAGCACCTGTTTTCGCTTTCGGCAGCCTCCGGAGCAAAAAAGACAAACGTCCAGCTTTTGCTGCCACAGCAAAGGTGCCAGCGGGGAAAAGTAATGCTGGTTCTCACTGCCTCCTGGAACCCCTTCAAATGCCCCAGATAATTTGGCTCTCTCTGCTTTCCTGCGGACTCCATCCTCAAAAGCATCTGTTTTCACTTTCGGCGCCCTCCGGTGGTTAAAAGACAAACGTCCAGCTTTTGCTGCCGCAGCAAAGGTGCCACCGGGGGAAAGTGATGCTGGTTCTCACTGCCTCCTGGAACTCTTTCAAATGCCCCAGACAATTTTGCACTCTCTGCTTTCCTGCGGACTCCATCCTCAAAAGCACCTGTTTTCGCTTTCGGCAGCCTCCGGAGCAAAAAAGACAAACGTCCAGCTTTTGCTGCCACAGCAAAGGTGCCAGCGGAGAAAAGTAATGCTGGTTCTCACTGCCTCCTGGAACTCTTTCAAATGCCACAGACAATTTTGCCCTCTCTGCTTTCCTGCGGACTCCATCCTCAAAAGCACCTGTTTTTGCTTTCGGCAGCCTCCGGAGCAAAAAAGACAAACGTCCAGCTTTTGCTGCCACAGCAAAGGTGCCAGCGGGGAAAAGTAATGCTGGTTCTCACTGCCTCCTGGAACTCTTTCAAATGCCACAGTCAATTTGGCTCTCTCTGCTTTCCTGCGGACTCCATCCTCAAAAGCACCTTTTTTCGCTTTCGGCAGCCTCCGGAGCAAAAAAGACAAACGTCCAGCTTTTGCTGCCACAGCAAAGGTGCCAGCGGGGAAAAGTAATGCTGGTTCTCACTGCCTCCTGGAACTCTGTCAAATGCCACAGACAATTTTGCACTCTCTGCTTTCCTGCGGACTCCATCCTCAAAAGCACCTGTTTTCGCTTTCGGCAACTTCCGGAGCAAAAAAAGACAAACGTCCAGCTTTTGCTGCCACAGCAAAGGTGCCAGCGGGGAAAAGTAATGCTGGTTCTCACTGCCTCCTGGAACTCTTTCAAATGCCACAGACAATTTGGCCCTCTCTGCTTTCCTGCGGACTCCATCCTCAAAAGCACCTGTTTTTGCTTTCGGCAGCCTCCGGAGCAAAAAAGTCAAACGTCCAGCTTTTGCTGCCACAGCAAAGGTGCCAGCGGAGAAAAGTAATGCTGGTTCTCACTGCCTCCTGGAACCCTTTCAAATGCCACAGTCAATTTGGCTCTCTCTGCTTTCCTGCGGACTCCATCCTCAAAAGCACCTTTTTTCGCTTTCGGCAACCTCCGGAGCAAAAAAGACAAACGTCCAGCTTTTGCTGCCACAGCAAAGGTGCCAGCGGGGAAAAGTAATGCTGGTTCTCACTGCCTCCTGGAACTCTGTCAAATGCCACAGACAATTTGGCCCTATCTGCTTTCCTGCGGACTCCATCCTCAAAAGCACCTGTTTTCGCTTTCGGCAACCTCCGGAGCAAAAAAGACAAACGTCCAGCTAGTGCTGCCACAGCAAAGGTGCCAGCGGGGAAAAGTAATGCTGGTTCTCACTGCCTCCTGGAACTCTTTCAAATGCCACAGTCAATTTGGCTCTCTCTGCTTTCCTGCGGACTCCATCCTCAAAAGCACCTTTTTTCGCTTTCGGCAGCCTCCGGAGCAAAAAAGACAAACGTCCAGCTTTTGCTGCCACAGCAAAGGTGCCAGCGGGGAAAAGTAATGCTGGTTCTCACTGCCTCCTGGAACTCTTTCAAATGCCCCAGACAATTTTGCACTCTCTGCTTTCCTGCGGACTCCATCCTCAAAAGCACCTGTTTTCGCTTTCGGCAGCCTCCGGAGTAAAAAAGACAAACGTCCAGCTTTTGCTGCCACAGCAAAGGTGCCAGCGGAGAAAAGTAATGCTGGTTCTCACTGCCTCCTGGAACTCTTTCAAATGCCACAGACAATTTGGCCCTCTCTGCTTTCCTGCGGACTCCATCCTCAAAAGCACCTGTTTTTGCTTTCGGCAGCCTCCGGAGCAAAAAAGACAAACGTCCAGCTTTTGCTGCCACAGCAAAGGTGCCAGCGGAGAAAAGTAATGCTGGTTCTCACTGCCTCCTGGAACCCTTTCAAATGACACAGTCAATTTGGCTCTCTCTGCTTTCCTGCGGACTCCATCCTCAAAAGCACCTTTTTTCGCTTTCGGCAGCCTCCGGAGCAAAAAAGACAAATGTCCAGCTTTTGCTGCCACAGCAAAGGTGCCAGCGGGGAAAAGTAATGCTGGTTCTCACTGCCTCCTGGAACTCTGTCAAATGCCACAGACAATTTGGCCCTATCTGCTTTCCTGCGGACTCCATCCTCAAAAGCACCTGTTTTCGCTTTCGGCATCCTCAGGAGCAAAAAAGACAAACGTCCAGCTTTTGCTGCCACAGCAAAGGTGCCAGCGGGGAAAAGTAATGCTGGTTCTCACTGCCTCCTGGAACCCTTTCAAATGCCCCAGACAATTTGGCCCTCTCTGCTTTCCTGCGGACTTCATCCACAAAAGCACTTGTTTTCTCTTTCGGCAACCTCCGGAGCAAAAAAGACAAACGTCCAGCTTTTGCTGCCACAGCAAAGGTGCCAGCGGGGAAAAGTGATGCTGGTTCTCACTGCCTCCTGGAACCCTTTCAAATGCACCACACAATTTGGCCCTCTCTGCTTTCCTGCGGACTCCATCCTCAAAAGCACCTGTTTTTGCTTTCGGCAGCCTCCGGAGCAAAAAAGACAAACGTCCAGCTTTTGCTGCCACAGCAAAGGTGCCAGCGGGGAAAAGTGATGCTGGTTCTCACTGCCTCCTGGAACCCTTTCAAATGCCCCAGACAATTTGGCCCTCTCTGCTTTCCTGCGGACTCCATCCTCAAAAGCACCTGTTTTCGCTTTCGGCAGCCTCCGGAGCAAAAAAGACAAACGTCCAGCTTTTGCTGCCACAGCAAAGGTGCCAGCGGGGAAAAGTAATGCTGGTTCTCACTGCCTCCTGGAACCCTTTCAAATGCCACAGTCAATTTGGCTCTCTCTGCTTTCCTGCGGACTCCATCCTCAAAAGCACCTTTTTTCGCTTTCGGCAGCCTCCGGAGCAAAAAAGACAAACGTCCAGCTTTTGCTGCCACAGCAAAGGTGCCAGCGGGGAAAAGTAATGCTGGTTCTCACTGCCTCCTGGAACTCTGTCAAATGCCACAGACAATTTGGCCCTATCTGCTTTCCTGCGGACTCCATCCTCAAAAGCACCTGTTTTCGCTTTCGGCAACCTCCGGAGCAAAAAAGACAAACGTCCAGCTTTTGCTGCCACAGCAAAGGTTCCAGCGGGGAAAAGTAATGCTGGTTCTCACTGCCTCCTGGAACTCTTTCAAATGCCACAGTCAATTTGGCTCTCTCTGCTTTCCTGCGGACTCCATCCTCAAAAGCACCTTTTTTCGCTTTCGGCAGCCTCCGGAGCAAAAAAGACAAACGTCCAGCTTTTGCTGCCACAGCAAAGGTGCCAGCGGGGAAAAGTAATGCTGGTTCTCACTGCCTCCTGGAACTCTGTCAAATGCCACAGACAATTTTGCACTCTCTGCTTTCCTGCGGACTCCATCCTCAAAAGCACCTGTTTTCGCTTTCGGCAACCTCCGGAGCAAAAAAGACAAACGTCCAGCTTTTGCTGCCACAGCAAAGGTGCCAGCGGGGAAAAGTAATGCTGGTTCTCACTGCCTCCTGGAACCCCTTCAAATGCCCCAGATAATTTGGCTCTCTCTGCTTTCCTGCGGACTCCATCCTCAAAAGCATCTGTTTTCACTTTCGGCGCCCTCCGGAGGTTAAAAGACAAACGTCCAGCTTTTGCTGCCACAGCAAAGGTGCCAGCGGGGAAAAGTGATGCTGGTCCTCATTGCCTCCTGGAACCTCTTCAAATGCCACAGACAATTTGGCCCTCTCTGCTTTCCTGCGGACTCCATCCTCAAAAGCACTTGTTTTCTCTTTCGGCAACCTCCGGAGCAAAAAAGACAAACATCCAGCTTTTGCTGCCACAGCAAAGGTGCCAGCGGGGAAAAGTGATGCTGGTTCTCACTGCCTCCTGGAACCCTTTCAAATGCACCACACAATTTGGCCCTCTCTGCTTTCCTGCGGACTCCATCCTCAAAAGCACCTGTTTTCTCTTTCGGCAGCCTCCGGAGCAAAAAAGACAAACGTCCAGCTTTTGCTGCCACAGCAAAGGTGCCAGCGGGGAAAAGTAATGCTGGTTCTCACTGCCTCCTGGAACCCTTTCAAATGCCACAGTCAATTTGGCTCTCTCTGCTTTCCTGCGGACTCCATCCTCAAAAGCACCTGTTTTCGCTTTCGGCAGCCTCCGGAGCAAAAAAGACAAACGTCCAGCTTTTGCTGCCACAGCAAAGGTGCCAGCGGGGAAAAGTAATGCTGGTTCTCACTGCCTCCTGGAACCCCTTCAAATGCCCCAGATAATTTGGCTCTCTCTGCTTTCCTGCGGACTCCATCCTCAAAAGCATCTGTTTTCACTTTCGGCGCCCTCCGGTGGTTAAAAGACAAACGTCCAGCTTTTGCTGCCGCAGCAAAGGTGCCACCGGGGGAAAGTGATGCTTGTTCTCACTGCCTCCTGGAACTCTTTCAAATGCCCCAGACAATTTTGCACTCTCTGCTTTCCTGCGGACTCCATCCTCAAAAGCACCTGTTTTCGCTTTCGGCATCCTCAGGAGCAAAAAACACAAACGTCCAGCTTTTGCTGCCACAGCAAAGGTGCCAGCGGAGAAAAGTAATGCTGGTTCTCACTGCCTCCTGGAACTCTTTCAAATGCCACAGACAATTTTGCCCTCTCTGCTTTCCTGCGGACTCCATCCTCAAAAGCACCTGTTTTTGCTTTCGGCAGCCTCCGGAGCAAAAAAGACAAACGTCCAGCTTTTGCTGCCACAGCAAAGGTGCCAGCGGGGAAAAGTGATGCTGGTTCTCACTGCCTCCTGGAACCCTTTCAAATGCACCACACAATTTGGCCCTCTCTGCTTTCCTGCGGACTCCATCCTCAAAAGCACCTGTTTTTGCTTTCGGCAGCCTCCGGAGCAAAAAAGACAAACGTCCAGCTTTTGCTGCCACAGCAAAGGTGCCAGCGGGGAAAAGTGATGCTGGTTCTCACTGCCTCCTGGAACCCTTTCAAATGCCCCAGACAATTTGGCCCTCTCTGCTTTCCTGCAGACACCATCCTCAAAAGCACCTGTTTTTGCTTTCGGCAGCCTCCGGAGCAAAAAAGACAAACGTCCAGCTTTTGCTGCCACAGCAAAGGTGCCAGCGGGGAAAAGTAATGCTGGTTCTCACTGCCTCCTGGAACCCTTTCAAATGCCACAGTCAATTTGGCTCTCTCTGCTTTCCTGCGGACTCCATCTTCAAAAGCACCTGTTTTCGCTTTCGGCAGCCTCCGGAGCAAAAAAGACAAACGTCCAGCTTTTGCTGCCACAGCAAAGGTGCCAGCGGGGAAAAGTAATGCTGGTTCTCACTGCCTCCTGGAACTCTGTCAAATGCCACAGACAATTTGGCCCTATCTGCTTTCCTGCGGACTCCATCCTCAAAAGCACCTGTTTTCGCTTTCGGCAACCTCCGGAGCAAAAAAGACAAACGTCCAGCTTTTGCTGCCACAGCAAAGGTTCCAGCGGGGAAAAGTAATGCTGGTTCTCACTGCCTCCTGGAACTCTTTCAAATGCCACAGTCAATTTGGCTCTCTCTGCTTTCCTGCGGACTCCATCCTCAAAAGCACCTTTTTTCGCTTTCGGCAACCTCCGGAGCAAAAAAGACAAACGTCCAGCTTTTGCTGCCACAGCAAAGGTGCCAGCGGGGAAAAGTAATGCTGGTTCTCACTGCCTCCTGGAACTCTGTCAAATGCCACAGACAATTTTGCACTCTCTGCTTTCCTGCGGACTCCATCCTCAAAAGCACCTGTTTTCGCTTTCGGCAACCTCCGGAGCAAAAAAGACAAACGTCCAGCTTTTGCTGCCACAGCAAAGGTGCCAGCGGGGAAAAGTAATGCTGGTTCTCACGTCCTCCTGGAACCCCTTCAAATGCCCCAGATAATTTGGCTCTCTCTGCTTTCCTGCGGACTCCATCCTCAAAAGCATCTGTTTTCACTTTCGGCGCCCTCCGGAGGTTAAAAGACAAACGTCCAGCTTTTGCTGCCACAGCAAAGGTGCCAGCGGGGAAAAGTGATGCTGGTCCTCATTGCCTCCTGGAACCTCTTCAAATGCCACAGACAATTTGGCCCTCTCTGCTTTCCTGCGGACTCCATCCTCAAAAGCACTTGTTTTCTCTTTCGGCAACCTCCGGAGCAAAAAAGACAAACATCCAGCTTTTGCTGCCACAGCAAAGGTGCCAGCGGGGAAAAGTGATGCTGGTTCTCACTGCCTCCTGGAACCCTTTCAAATGCACCACACAATTTGGCCCTCTCTGCTTTCCTGCGGACTCCATCCTCAAAAGCACCTGTTTTCTCTTTCGGCAGCCTCCGGAGCAAAAAAGACAAACGTCCAGCTTTTGCTGCCACAGCAAAGGTGCCAGCGGGGAAAAGTAATGCTGGTTCTCACTTCCTCCTGGAACCCTTTCAAATGACACAGTCAATTTGGCTCTCTCTGCTTTCCTGCGGACTCCATCCTCAAAAGCACCTGTTTTTGCTTTCGGCAGCCTCCGGAGCAAAAAAGACAAACGTCCAGCTTTTGCTGCCACAGCAAAGGTGCCAGCGGGGAAAAGTAATGCTGGTTCTCACTGCCTCCTGGAACCCCTTCAAATGCCCCAGATAATTTGGCTCTCTCTGCTTTCCTGCGGACTCCATCCTCAAAAGCATCTGTTTTCACTTTCGGCGCCCTCCGGTGGTTAAAAGACAAACGTCCAGCTTTTGCTGCCGCAGCAAAGGTGCCACCGGGGGAAAGTGATGCTGGTTCTCACTGCCTCCTGGAACCCTTTCAAATGCCACAGTCAATTTGGCTCTCTCTGCTTTCCTGCGGACTCCATCCTCAAAAGCACCTGTTTTCGCTTTCGGCATCCTCAGGAGCAAAAAACACAAACGTCCAGCTTTTGCTGCCACAGCAAAGGTGCCAGCGGAGAAAAGTAATGCTGGTTCTCACTGCCTCCTGGAACTCTTTCAAATGCCACAGACAATTTTGCCCTCTCTGCTTTCCTGCGGACTCCATCCTCAAAAGCACCTGTTTTTGCTTTCGGCAGCCTCCGGAGCAAAAAAGACAAACGTCCAGCTTTTGCTGCCACAGCAAAGGTGCCAGCGGGGAAAAGTAATGCTGGTTCTCACTGCCTCCTGGAACTCTTTCAAATGCCACAGTCAATTTGGCTCTCTCTGCTTTCCTGCGGACTCCATCCTCAAAAGCACCTTTTTTCGCTTTCGGCAGCCTCCGGAGCAAAAAAGACAAACGTCCAGCTTTTGCTGCCACAGCAAAGGTGCCAGCGGGGAAAAGTAATGCTGGTTCTCACTGCCTCCTGGAACTCTGTCAAATGCCACAGACAATTTTGCACTCTCTGCTTTCCTGCGGACTCCATCCTCAAAAGCACCTGTTTTCGCTTTCGGCAACCTCCGGAGCAAAAAAGACAAACGTCCAGCTTTTGCTGCCACAGCAAAGCTGCCAGCGGGGAAAAGTAATGCTGGTTATCACTGCCTCCTGGAACTCTTTCAAATGCCACAGACAATTTGGCCCTCTCTGCTTTCCTGCGGACTCCATCCTCAAAAGCACCTGTTTTTGCTTTCGGCAGCCTCCGGAGCAAAAAAGACAAACGTCCAGCTTTTGCTGCCACAGCAAAGGTGCCAGCGGGGAAAAGTGATGCTGGTTCTCACTGCCTCCTGGAACCCTTTCAAATGCCCCAGACAATTTGGCCCTCTCTGCTTTCCTGCGGACTCCATCCTCAAAAGCACCTGTTTTCGCTTTCGGCAACCTCCGGAGCAAAAAAGACAAACGTCCAGCTTTTGCTGCCACAGCAAAGGTGCCAGCGGGGAAAAGTAATGCTGGTTCTCACTGCCTCCTGGAACCCTTTCAAATGCCACAGTCAATTTGGCTCTCTCTGCTTTCCTGCGGACTCCATCCTCAAAAGCACCTTTTTTCGCTTTCGGCAGCCTCCGGAGCAAAAAAGACAAACGTCCTGCTTTTGCTGCCACAGCAAAGGTGCCAGCGGGGAAAAGTAATGCTGGTTCTCACTGCCTCCTGGAACTCTGTCAAATGCCACAGACAATTTTGCACTCTCTGCTTTCCTGCGGACTCCATCCTCAAAAGCACCTGTTTTCGCTTTCGGCAACCTCCGGAGCAAAAAAGACAAACGTCCAGCTTTTGCTGCCACAGCAAAGGTGCCAGCGGGGAAAAGTAATGCTGGTTCTCACTGCCTCCTGGAACCCCTTCAAATGCCCCAGATAATTTGGCTCTCTCTGCTTTCCTGCGGACTCCATCCTCAAAAGCATCTGTTTTCACTTTCGGCGCCCTCCGGAGGTTAAAAGACAAACGTCCAGCTTTTGCTGCCACAGCAAAGGTGCCAGCGGGGAAAAGTGATGCTGGTTCTCACTGCCTCCTGGAACCCTTTCAAATGACACAGTCAATTTGGCTCTCTCTGCTTTCCTGCGGACTCCATCCTCAAAAGCACCTGTTTTCGCTTTCGGCAGCCTCCGGAGCAAAAAAGACAAACGTCCAGCTTTTGCTGCCACAGCAAAGGTGCCAGCGGGGAAAAGTAATGCTGGTTCTCACTGCCTCCTGGAACCCCTTCAAATGCCCCAGATAATTTGGCTCTCTCTGCTTTCCTGCGGACTCCATCCTCAAAAGCATCTGTTTTCACTTTCGGCGCCCTCCGGTTGTTAAAAGACAAACGTCCAGCTTTTGCTGCCGCAGCAAAGGTGCCACCGGGGGAAAGTGATGCTGGTTCTCACTGCCTCCTGGAACTCTTTCAAATGCCCCAGACAATTTTGCACTCTCTGCTTTCCTGCGGACTCCATCCTCAAAAGCACCTGTTTTCGCTTTCGGCAGCCTCAGGAGCAAAAAAGACAAACGTCCAGCTTTTGCTGCCACAGCAAAGGTGCCAGCGGAGAAAAGTAATGCTGGTTCTCACTGCCTCCTGGAACTCTTTCAAATGCCACAGACAATTTTGCCCTCTCTGCTTTCCTGCGGACTCCATCCTCAAAAGCACCTGTTTTTGCTTTCGGCAGCCTCCGGAGCAAAAAAGACAAACGTCCAGCTTTTGCTGCCACAGCAAAGGTGCCAGCGGGGAAAAGTAATGCTGGTTCTCACTGCCTCCTGGAACTCTTTCAAATGCCACAGTCAATTTGGCTCTCTCTGCTTTCCTGCGGACTCCATCCTCAAAAGCACCTTTTTTCGCTTTCGGCAGCCTCCGGAGCAAAAAAGACAAACGTCCAGCTTTTGCTGCCACAGCAAAGGTGCCAGCGGGGAAAAGTAATGCTGGTTCTCACTGCCTCCTGGAACTCTGTCAAATGCCACAGACAATTTTGCACTCTCTGCTTTCCTGCGGACTCCATCCTCAAAAGCACCTGTTTTCGCTTTCGGCAACTTCCGGAGCAAAAAAGACAAACGTCCAGCTTTTGCTGCCACAGCAAAGGTGCCAGCGGGGAAAAGTAATGCTGGTTCTCACTGCCTCCTGGAACTCTTTCAAATGCAACAGACAATTTGGCCCTCTCTGCTTTCCTGCGGACTCCATC
This sequence comes from Vanellus vanellus, assembly GCF_965231255.1. Lineage (NCBI taxonomy): Eukaryota > Metazoa > Chordata > Aves > Charadriiformes > Charadriidae > Vanellus > Vanellus vanellus. The sequence continues at coordinate 85,192 of NW_028128747.1, read as the reverse complement.
CTCAAAAGCACCTGTTTTTGCTTTCGGCAGCCTCCGGAGCAAAAAAGTCAAACGTCCAGCTTTTGCTGCCACAGCAAAGGTGCCAGCGGAGAAAAGTAATGCTGGTTCTCACTGCCTCCTGGAACCCTTTCAAATGCCACAGTCAATTTGGCTCTCTCTGCTTTCCTGCGGACTCCATCCTCAAAAGCACCTTTTTTCGCTTTCGGCAGCCTCCGGAGCAAAAAAGACAAACGTCCAGCTTTTGCTGCCACAGCAAAGGTTCCAGCGGGGAAAAGTAATGCTGGTTCTCACTGCCTCCTGGAACTCTGTCAAATGCCACAGACAATTTGGCCCTCTCTGCTTTCCTGCGGACTCCATCCTCAAAAGCACCTGTTTTCGCTTTCGGCAGCCTCCGGAGTAAAAAAGACAAACGTCCAGCTTTTGCTGCCACAGCAAAGGTGCCAGCGGAGAAAAGTAATGCTGGTTCTCACTGCCTCCTGGAACTCTTTCAAATGCCACAGACAATTTGGCCCTCTCTGCTTTCCTGCGGACTCCATCCTCAAAAGCACCTGTTTTTGCTTTCGGCAGCCTCCGGAGCAAAAAAGACAAACGTCCAGCTTTTGCTGCCGCAGCAAAGGTGCCAGCGGAGAAAAGTAATGCTGGTTCTCACTGCCTCCTGGAACCCTTTCAAATGCCACAGTCAATTTGGCTCTCTCTGCTTTCCTGCGGACTCCATCCTCAAAAGCACCTTTTTTCGCTTTCGGCAGCCTCCGGAGCAAAAAAGACAAACGTCCAGCTTTTGCTGCCACAGCAAAGGTGCCAGCGGAGAAAAGTAATGCTGGTTCTCACTGCCTCCTGGAACCCTTTCAAATGCCACAGTCAATTTGGCTCTCTCTGCTTTCCTGCGGACTCCATCCTCAAAAGCACCTGTTTTCGCTTTCAGCGGGGTTTAGAGCAAAAAAGACAAACGTCCAGCTTTTGCTGCCACAGCAAAGGTGCCAGCGGGGAAAAGTAATGCTGGTCCTCATTGCCTCCTGGAACCTCTTCAAATGCCACAGACAATTTGGCCCTCTCTGCTTTCCTGCGGACTCCATCCTCAAAAGCACCTGTTTTCGCTTTCGGCATCCTCAGGAGCAAAAAAGACAAACGTCCAGCTTTTGCTGCCACAGCAAAGGTGCCAGTGGGGAAAAGTAATGCTGGTTCTCACTGCCTCCTGGAACCCTTTCAAATGCCCCAGACAATTTGGCCCTCTCTGCTTTTCTGCGGACTTCATCCACAAAAGCACTTGTTTTCTCTTTCGGCAACCTCCGGAGCAAAAAAGACAAACGTCCAGCTTTTGCTGCCACAGCAAAGGTGCCAGCGGGGAAAAGTGATGCTGGTTCTCACTGCCTCCTGGAACCCTTTCAAATGCACCACACAATTTGGCCCTCTCTGCTTTCCTGCGGACTCCATCCTCAAAAGCACCTGTTTTTGCTTTCGGCAGCCTCCGGAGCAAAAAAGACAAACGTCCAGCTTTTGCTGCCACAGCAAAGGTGCCAGCGGGGAAAAGTGATGCTGGTTCTCACTGCCTCCTGGAACCCTTTCAAATGCCCCAGACAATTTGGCCCTCTCTGCTTTCCTGCGGACTCCATCCTCAAAAGCACCTGTTTTCGCTTTCGGCAGCCTCCGGAGCAAAAAAGACAAACGTCCAGCTTTTGCTGCCACAGCAAAGGTGCCAGCGGGGAAAAGTAATGCTGGTTCTCACTGCCTCCTGGAACCCTTTCAAATGCCACAGTCAATTTGGCTCTCTCTGCTTTCCTGCGGACTCCATCCTCAAAAGCACCTTTTTTCGCTTTCGGCAGCCTCCGGAGCAAAAAAGACAAACGTCCAGCTTTTGCTGCCACAGCAAAGGTGCCAGCGGGGAAAAGTAATGCTGGTTCTCACTGCCTCCTGGAACTCTGTCAAATGCCACAGACAATTTGGCCCTATCTGCTTTCCTGCGGACTCCATCCTCAAAAGCACCTGTTTTCGCTTTCGGCAGCCTCCGGAGCAAAAAAGACAAACGTCCAGCTTTTGCTGCCACAGCAAAGGTGCCAGCGGGGAAAAGTAATGCTGGTTCTCACTGCCTCCTGGAACTCTGTCAAATGCCACAGACAATTTTGCACTCTCTGCTTTCCTGCGGACTCCATCCTCAAAAGCATCTGTTTTCACTTTCGGCGCCCTCCGGTGGTTAAAAGACAAACGTCCAGCTTTTGCTGCCGCAGCAAAGGTGCCACCGGGGGAAAGTGATGCTGGTTCTCACTGCCTCCTGGAACTCTTTCAAATGCCCCAGACAATTTTGCACTCTCTGCTTTCCTGCGGACTCCATCCTCAAAAGCACCTGTTTTCGCTTTCGGCAGCCTCCGGAGCAAAAAAGACAAACGTCCAGCTTTTGCTGCCACAGCAAAGGTGCCAGCGGAGAAAAGTAATGCTGGTTCTCACTGCCTCCTGGAACCCTTTCAAATGCCACAGTCAATTTGGCTCTCTCTGCTTTCCTGCGGACTCCATCCTCAAAAGCACCTTTTTTCGCTTTCGGCAGCCTCCGGAGCAAAAAAGACAAACGTCCAGCTTTTGCTGCCACAGCAAAGGTGCCAGCGGGGAAAAGTAATGCTGGTTCTCACTGCCTCCTGGAACCTGTTCAAATGCCCCAGACAATTTGGCCCTCTCTGCTTTCCTGCGGACTCCATCCTCAAAAGCACCTGTTTTCGCTTTCAGCGGTGTTTAGAGCAAAAAAGACAAACGTCCAGCTTTTGCTGCCACAGCAAAGGTGCCAGCGGGGAAAAGTAATGCTGGTTCTCACTGCCTCCTGGAACCCTTTCAAATGCCCCAGACAATTTGGCCCTTTCTGCTTTCCTGCGGACTCCATCCACAAAAGCACTTGTTTTCTCTTTCGGCAACCTCCGGAGCAAAAAAGACAAACGTCCAGCTTTTGCTGCCACAGCAAAGGTGCCAGCGGGGAAAAGTGATGCTGGTTCTCACTGCCTCCTGGAACCCTTTCAAATGCACCACACAATTTGGCCCTCTCTGCTTTCCTGCGGACTCCATCCTCAAAAGCACCTGTTTTCGCTTTCGGCAGCCTCCGGAGCAAAAAAGACAAACGTCCAGCTTTTGCTGCCACAGCAAAGGTGCCAGCGGGGAGAAGTGATGCTGGTTCTCACTGCCTCCTGGAACCCTTTCAAATGCCCCAGACAGTTTGGCCCTCTCTGCTTTCCTGCGGACTCCATCCTCAAATCACCTGTTTTCGCTTTCGGCAGCGTCCGGAGCAAAAAAGACAAACGTCCAGCTTTTGCTGCCACAGCAAAGGTGCCAGCGGGGAGAAGTGATGCTGGTTCTCACTGCCTCCTGGAACCCTTTCAAATGCCCCAGACAGTTTGGCCCTCTCTGCTTTCCTGCGGACTCCATCCTCAAATCACCTGTTTTCGCTTTCGGCAGCCTCCGGAGCAAAAAAGACAAACGTCCAGCTTTTGCTGCCACAGCAAAGGTGCCAGCGGGGAAAAGTAATGCTGGTTCTCACTGCCTCCTGGAACCCTTTCAAATGACACAGTCAATTTGGCTCTCTCTGCTTTCCTGCGGACTCCATCCTCAAAAGCACCTGTTTTCGCTTTCGGCAGCCTCCGGAGCAAAAAAGACAAACGTCCAGCTTTTGCTGCCACAGCAAAGGTGCCAGCGGGGAAAAGTAATGCTGGTTCTCACTGCCTCCTGGAACTCTGTCAAATGCCACAGACAATTTGGCCCTATCTGCTTTCCTGCGGACTCCATCCTCAAAAGCACCTGTTTTCGCTTTCGGCAACCTCCGGAGCAAAAAAGACAAACGTCCAGCTTTTGCTGCCACAGCAAAGGTTCCAGCGGGGAAAAGTAATGCTGGTTCTCACTGCCTCCTGGAACTCTTTCAAATGCCACAGTCAATTTGGCTCTCTCTGCTTTCCTGCGGACTCCATCCTCAAAAGCACCTTTTTTCGCTTTCGGCAGCCTCCGGAGCAAAAAAGACAAACGTCCAGCTTTTGCTGCCACAGCAAAGGTGCCAGCGGGGAAAAGTAATGCTGGTTCTCACTGCCTCCTGGAACTCTGTCAAATGCCACAGACAATTTTGCACTCTCTGCTTTCCTGCGGACTCCATCCTCAAAAGCACCTGTTTTCGCTTTCGGCAACCTCCGGAGCAAAAAAGACAAACGTCCAGCTTTTGCTGCCACAGCAAAGGTGCCAGCGGGGAAAAGTAATGCTGGTTCTCACTGCCTCCTGGAACCCCTTCAAATGCCCCAGATAATTTGGCTCTCTCTGCTTTCCTGCGGACTCCATCCTCAAAAGCATCTGTTTTCACTTTCGGCGCCCTCCGGAGGTTAAAAGACAAACGTCCAGCTTTTGCTGCCACAGCAAAGGTGCCAGCGGGGAAAAGTGATGCTGGTCCTCATTGCCTCCTGGAACCTCTTCAAATGCCACAGACAATTTGGCCCTCTCTGCTTTCCTGCGGACTCCATCCTCAAAAGCACTTGTTTTCTCTTTCGGCAACCTCCGGAGCAAAAAAGACAAACATCCAGCTTTTGCTGCCACAGCAAAGGTGCCAGCGGGGAAAAGTGATGCTGGTTCTCACTGCCTCCTGGAACCCTTTCAAATGCACCACACAATTTGGCCCTCTCTGCTTTCCTGCGGACTCCATCCTCAAAAGCACCTGTTTTCGTTTTCGGCAGCCTCCGGAGCAAAAAAGACAAACGTCCAGCTTTTGCTGCCACAGCAAAGGTGCCAGCGGGGAGAAGTGATGCTGGTTCTCACTGCCTCCTGGAACCCTTTCAAATGCCCCAGACAGTTTGGCCCTCTCTGCTTTCCTGCGGACTCCATCCTCAAATCACCTGTTTTCGCTTTCGGCAGCGTCCGGAGCAAAAAAGACAAACGTCCAGCTTTTGCTGCCACAGCAAAGGTGCCAGCGGGGAGAAGTGATGCTGGTTCTCACTGCCTCCTGGAACCCTTTCAAATGCCCCAGACAGTTTGGCCCTCTCTGCTTTCCTGCGGACTCCATCCTCAAATCACCTGTTTTCGCTTTCGGCAGCCTCCGGAGCAAAAAAGACAAACGTCCAGCTTTTGCTGCCACAGCAAAGGTGCCAGCGGGGAAAAGTAATGCTGGTTCTCACTGCCTCCTGGAACCCTTTCAAATGCCACAGTCAATTTGGCTCTCTCTGCTTTCCTGCGGACTCCATCCTCAAAAGCACCTGTTTTCGCTTTCGGCAGCCTCCGGAGCAAAAAAGACAAACGTCCAGCTTTTGCTGCCACAGCAAAGGTGCCAGCGGGGAAAAGTAATGCTGGTTCTCACTGCCTCCTGGAACTCTGTCAAATGCCACAGACAATTTGGCCCTATCTGCTTTCCTGCGGACTCCATCCTCAAAAGCACCTGTTTTCGCTTTCGGCAACCTCCGGAGCAAAAAAGACAAACGTCCAGCTTTTGCTGCCACAGCAAAGGTTCCAGCGGGGAAAAGTAATGCTGGTTCTCACTGCCTCCTGGAACTCTTTCAAATGCCACAGTCAATTTGGCTCTCTCTGCTTTCCTGCGGACTCCATCCTCAAAAGCACCTTTTTTCGCTTTCGGCAGCCTCCGGAGCAAAAAAGACAAACGTCCAGCTTTTGCTGCCACAGCAAAGGTGCCAGCGGGGAAAAGTAATGCTGGTTCTCACTGCCTCCTGGAACTCTGTCAAATGCCACAGACAATTTTGCACTCTCTGCTTTCCTGCGGACTCCATCCTCAAAAGCACCTGTTTTCGCTTTCGGCAACCTCCGGAGCAAAAAAGACAAACGTCCAGCTTTTGCTGCCACAGCAAAGGTGCCAGCGGGGAAAAGTAATGCTGGTTCTCACTGCCTCCTGGAACCCCTTCAAATGCCCCAGATAATTTGGCTCTCTCTGCTTTCCTGCGGACTCCATCCTCAAAAGCATCTGTTTTCACTTTCGGCGCCCTCCGGAGGTTAAAAGACAAACGTCCAGCTTTTGCTGCCACAGCAAAGGTGCCAGCGGGGAAAAGTGATGCTGGTCCTCATTGCCTCCTGGAACCTCTTCAAATGCCACAGACAATTTGGCCCTCTCTGCTTTCCTGCGGACTCCATCCTCAAAAGCACTTGTTTTCTCTTTCGGCAACCTCCGGAGCAAAAAAGACAAACATCCAGCTTTTGCTGCCACAGCAAAGGTGCCAGCGGGGAGAAGTGATGCTGGTTCTCACTGCCTCCTGGAACCCTTTCAAATGCACCACACAATTTGGCCCTCTCTGCTTTCCTGCGGACTCCATCCTCAAAAGCACCTGTTTTCTCTTTCGGCAGCATCCGGAGCAAAAAAGACAAACGTCCAGCTTTTGCTGCCACAGCAAAGGTGCCAGCGGGGAAAAGTAATGCTGGTTCTCACTGCCTCCTGGAACCCTTTCAAATGCCACAGTCAATTTGGCTCTCTCTGCTTTCCTGCGGACTCCATCCTCAAAAGCACCTGTTTTCGCTTTCGGCAGCCTCCGGAGCAAAAAAGACAAACGTCCAGCTTTTGCTGCCACAGCAAAGGTGCCAGCGGGGAAAAGTAATGCTGGTTCTCACTGCCTCCTGGAACTCTGTCAAATGCCACAGACAATTTGGCCCTATCTGCTTTCCTGCGGACTCCATCCTCAAAAGCACCTGTTTTCGCTTTCGGCAACCTCCGGAGCAAAAAAGACAAACGTCCAGCTTTTGCTGCCACAGCAAAGGTTCCAGCGGGGAAAAGTAATGCTGGTTCTCACTGCCTCCTGGAACTCTTTCAAATGCCACAGTCAATTTGGCTCTCTCTGCTTTCCTGCGGACTCCATCCTCAAAAGCACCTTTTTTCGCTTTCGGCAGCCTCCGGAGCAAAAAAGACAAACGTCCAGCTTTTGCTGCCACAGCAAAGGTGCCAGCGGGGAAAAGTAATGCTGGTTCTCACTGCCTCCTGGAACTCTGTCAAATGCCACAGACAATTTTGCACTCTCTGCTTTCCTGCGGACTCCATCCTCAAAAGCACCTGTTTTCGCTTTCGGCAACCTCCGGAGCAAAAAAGACAAACGTCCAGCTTTTGCTGCCACAGCAAAGGTGCCAGCGGGGAAAAGTAATGCTGGTTCTCACTGCCTCCTGGAACCCCTTCAAATGCCCCAGATAATTTGGCTCTCTCTGCTTTCCTGCGGACTCCATCCTCAAAAGCATCTGTTTTCACTTTCGGCGCCCTCCGGAGGTTAAAAGACAAACGTCCAGCTTTTGCTGCCACAGCAAAGGTGCCAGCGGGGAAAAGTGATGCTGGTCCTCATTGCCTCCTGGAACCTCTTCAAATGCCACAGACAATTTGGCCCTCTCTGCTTTCCTGCGGACTCCATCCTCAAAAGCACTTGTTTTCTCTTTCGGCAACCTCCGGAGCAAAAAAGACAAACATCCAGCTTTTGCTGCCACAGCAAAGGTGCCAGCGGGGAGAAGTGATGCTGGTTCTCACTGCCTCCTGGAACCCTTTCAAATGCACCACACAATTTGGCCCTCTCTGCTTTCCTGCGGACTCCATCCTCAAAAGCACCTGTTTTCTCTTTCGGCAGCCTCCGGAGCAAAAAAGACAAACGTCCAGCTTTTGCTGCCACAGCAAAGGTGCCAGCGGGGAAAAGTAATGCTGGTTCTCACTTCCTCCTGGAACCCTTTCAAATGACACAGTCAATTTGGCTCTCTCTGCTTTCCTGCGGACTCCATCCTCAAAAGCACCTGTTTTCGCTTTCGGCAGCCTCCGGAGCAAAAAAGACAAACGTCCAGCTTTTGCTGCCACAGCAAAGGTGCCAGCGGGGAAAAGTAATGCTGGTTCTCACTGCCTCCTGGAACCCCTTCAAATGCCCCAGATAAGTTGGCTCTCTCTGCTTTCCTGCGGACTCCATCCTCAAAAGCATCTGTTTTCACTTTCGGCGCCCTCCGGTGGTTAAAAGACAAACGTCCAGCTTTTGCTGCCGCAGCAAAGGTGCCACCGGGGGAAAGTGATGCTGGTTCTCACTGCCTCCTGGAACTCTTTCAAATGCCCCAGACAATTTTGCACTCTCTGCTTTCCTGCGGACTCCATCCTCAAAAGCACCTGTTTTCGCTTTCGGCAGCCTCCGGAGCAAAAAAGACAAACGTCCAGCTTTTGCTGCCACAGCAAAGGTGCCAGCGGAGAAAAGTAATGCTGGTTCTCACTGCCTCCTGGAACCCTTTCAAATGCCACAGTCAATTTGGCTCTCTCTGCTTTCCTGCGGACTCCATCCTCAAAAGCACCTTTTTTCGCTTTCGGCAGCCTCCGGAGCAAAAAAGACAAACGTCCAGCTTTTGCTGCCACAGCAAAGGTGCCAGCGGGGAAAAGTAATGCTGGTTCTCACTGCCTCCTGGAACTCTGTCAAATGCCACAGACAATTTGGCCCTCTCTGCTTTCCTGCGGACTCCATCCTCAAAAGCACCTGTTTTCGCTTTCAGCGGTGTTTAGAGCAAAAAAGACAAACGTCCAGCTTTTGCTGCCACAGCAAAGGTGCCAGCAGGGAAAAGTAATGCTGGTCCTCATTGCCTCCTGGAACCTCTTCAAATGCCACAGACAATTTGGCCCTCTCTTCTTTCCTGCGGACTCCATCCTCAAAAGCACCTGTTTTCGCTTTCGGCATCCTCCGGAGCAAAAAAGACAAACGTCCAGCTTTTGCTGCCACAGCAAAGGTGCCAGCGGGGAAAAGTAATGCTGGTTCTCACTGCCTCCTGGAACCCTTTCAAATGCCCCAGACAATTTGGCCCTCTCTGCTTTCCTGCGGACTCCATCCACAAAAGCACTTGTTTTCTCTTTCGGCAACCTCCGGAGCAAAAAAGACAAACGTCCAGCTTTTGCTGCCGCAGCAAAGGTGCCAGCGAGGAAAAGTGATGCTGGTTCTCACTGCCTCCTGGAACCCTTTCAAATGCCCCAGACAGTTTGGCCCTATCTGCTTTCCTGCGGACTCCATCCTCAAAAGCACCTGTTTTCGCTTTCCGCAGCCTCCGGAGCAAAAAAGACAAACGTCCAGCTTTTGCTGCCACAGCAAAGGTGCCAGCGGGGAAAAGTAATGCTGGTTCTCACTTCCTCCTGGAACCCTTTCAAATGACACAGTCAATTTGGCTCTCTCTGCTTTCCTGCGGACTCCATCCTCAAAAGCACCTGTTTTCGCTTTCGGCAGCCTCCGGAGCAAAAAAGACAAACGTCCAGCTTTTGCTGCCACAGCAAAGGTGCCAGCGGGGAAAAGTAATGCTGGTTCTCACTGCCTCCTGGAACTCTTTCAAATGCCACAGACAATTTTGCACTCTCTGCTTTCCTGCGGACTCCATCCTCAAAAGCACCTGTTTTTGCTTTCGGCAGCCTCAGGAGCAAAAAAGACAAACGTCCAGCTTTTGCTGCCACAGCAAAGGTGCCAGCGGAGAAAAGTAATGCTGGTTCTCACTGCCTCCTGGAACCCTTTCAAATGCCCCAGACAGTTTGGCCCTCTCTGCTTTCCTGCGGACTCCATCCTCAAATCACCTGTTTTCGCTTTCGGCAGCCTCCGGAGCAAAAAAGACAAACGTCCAGCTTTTGCTGCCACAGCAAAAGTGCCAGCGGGGAAAAGTAATGCTGGTTCTCACTGCCTCCTGGAACCCTTTCAAATGCCACAGTCAATTTGGCTCTCTCTGCTTTCCTGCGGACTCCATCCTCAAAAGCACCTTTTTTCGCTTTCGGCAGCCTCCGGAGCAAAAAAGACAAACGTCCAGCTTTTGCTGCCACAGCAAAGGTGCCAGCGGGGAAAAGTAATGCTGGTTCTCACTGTCTCCTGGAATTCTGTCAAATGCCACAGACAATTTGGCCCTATCTGCTTTCCTGCGGACTCCATCCTCAAAAGCACCTGTTTTCGCTTTCGGCAACCTCCGGAGCAAAAAAGACAAACGTCCAGCTTTTGCTGCCACAGCAAAGGTTCCAGCGGGGAAAAGTAATGCTGGTTCTCACTGCCTCCTGGAACTCTTTCAAATGCCACAGTCAATTTGGCTCTCTCTGCTTTCCTGCGGACTCCATCCTCAAAAGCACCTGTTTTCGCTTTTGGCAGCCTCCGGAGCAAAAAAGACAAACGTCCAGCTTTTGCTGCCACAGCAAAGGTGCCAGCGGGGAAAAGTAATGCTGGTTCTCACTGCCTCCTGGAACTCTGTCAAATGCCACAGACAATTTTGCACTCTCTGCTTTCCTGCGGACTCCATCCTCAAAAGCACCTGTTTTCGCTTTCGGCAACCTCCGGAGCAAAAAAGACAAACGTCCAGCTTTTGCTGCCACAGCAAAGGTGCCAGCGGGGAAAAGTAATGCTGGTTCTCACTGCCTCCTGGAACTCTTTCAAATGCCACAGACAATTTGGCCCTCTCTGCTTTCCTGCGGACTCCATCCTCAAAAGCACCTGTTTTTGCTTTCGGCAGCCTCCGGAGCAAAGAAGACAAACGTCCAGCTTTTGCTGCCACAGCAAAGGTGCCAGCGGAGAAAAGTAATGCTGGTTCTCACTGCCTCCTGGAACCCTTTCAAATGCCACAGTCAATTTGGCCCTCTCTGCTTTCCTGCGGACTCCATCCTCAAAAGCACCTGTTTTCGCTTTCGGCATCCTCAGGAGCAAAAAAGACAAACGTCCAGCTTTTGCTGCCACAGCAAAGGTGCCAGCGGGGAAAAGTAATGCTGGTTCTCACTGCCTCCTGGAACTCTTTCAAATGCCACAGACAATTTTGCACTCTCTGCTTTCCTGCGGACTCCATCCTCAAAAGCACCTGTTTTTGCTTTCGGCAGCCTCAGGAGCAAAAAAGACAAACGTCCAGCTTTTGCTGCCACAGCAAAGGTGCCAGCGGGGAGAAGTGATGCTGGTTCTTACTGCCTCCTGGAACCCTTTCAAATGCCCCAGACAGTTTGGCCCTCTCTGCTTTCCTGCGGACTCCATCCTCAAAAGCACCTGTTTTCTCTTTCGGCAGCCTCCGGAGCAAAAAAGACAAACGTCCAGCTTTTGCTGCCACAGCAAAGGTGCCAGCGGGGAAAAGTAATGCTGGTTCTCACTTCCTCCTGGAACCCTTTCAAATGACACAGTCAATTTGGCTCTCTCTGCTTTCCTGCGGACTCCATCCTCAAAAGCACCTGTTTTCGCTTTCGGCAGCCTCCGGAGCAAAAAAGACAAACGTCCAGCTTTTGCTGCCACAGCAAAGGTGCCAGCGGGGAAAAGTAATGCTGGTTCTCACTGCCTCCTGGAACTCTTTCAAATGCCACAGACAATTTTGCACTCTCTGCTTTCCTGCGGACTCCATCCTCAAAAGCACCTGTTTTTGCTTTCGGCAGCCTCAGGAGCAAAAAAGACAAACGTCCAGCTTTTGCTGCCACAGCAAAGGTGCCAGCGGGGAGAAGTGATGCTGGTTCTTACTGCCTCCTGGAACCCTTTCAAATGCCCCAGACAGTTTGGCCCTCTCTGCTTTCCTGCGGACTCCATCCTCAAAAGCACCTGTTTTCTCTTTCGGCAGCCTCCGGAGCAAAAAAGACAAACGTCCAGCTTTTGCTGCCACAGCAAAGGTGCCAGCGGGGAAAAGTAATGCTGGTTCTCACTTCCTCCTGGAACCCTTTCAAATGACACAGTCAATTTGGCTCTCTCTGCTTTCCTGCGGACTCCATCCTCAAAAGCACCTGTTTTCGCTTTCGGCAGCCTCCGGAGCAAAAAAGACAAACGTCCAGCTTTTGCTGCCACAGCAAAGGTGCCAGCGGGGAAAAGTAATGCTGGTTCTCACTGCCTCCTGGAACTCTGTCAAATGCCACAGACAATTTTGCACTCTCTGCTTTCCTGCGGACTCCATCCTCAAAAGCACCTGTTTTCGCTTTCGGCAACTTCCGGAGCAAAAAAGACAAACGTCCAGCTTTTGCTGCCACAGCAAAGGTGCCAGCGGGGAAAAGTAATGCTGGTTCTCACTGCCTCCTGGAACTCTTTCAAATGCCACAGACAATTTGGCCCTCTCTGCTTTCCTGCGGACTCCATCCTCAAAAGCACCTGTTTTTGCTTTCGGCAGCCTCCGGAGCAAAAAAGACAAACGTCCAGCTTTTGCTGCCACAGCAAAGGTGCCAGCGGAGAAAAGTAATGCTGGTTCTCACTGCCTCCTGGAACCCTTTCAAATGCCACAGACAATTTGGCTCTCTCTGCTTTCCTGCGGACTCCATCCTCAAAAGCACCTTTTTTCGCTTTCGGCAGCCTCCGGAGCAAAAAAGACAAACATCCAGCTTTTGCTGCCACAGCAAAGGTGCCAGCGGGGAAAAGTAATGCTGGTTCTCACTGCCTCCTGGAACTCTGTCAAATGCCACAGACAATTTGGCCCTATCTGCTTTCCTGCGGACTCCATCCTCAAAAGCACCTGTTTTCGCTTTCAGCGGTGTTTAGAGCAAAAAAGAAAAACGTCCAGCTTTTGCTGCCACAGCAAAGGTGCCAGCGGGGAAAAGTAATGCTGGTCCTCATTGCCTCCTGGAACCTCTTCAAATGCCACAGACAATTTGGCCCTCTCTGCTTTCCTGCGGACTCCATCCTCAAAAGCACCTGTTTTCGCTTTCGGCATCCTCAGGAGCAAAAAACACAAACGTCCAGCTTTTGCTGCCACAGCAAAGGTGCCAGCGGGGAAAAGTGATGCTGGTTCTCACTGCCTCCTGGAACCATTTAAAATGCACCACACAATTTGGCCCTCTCTGCTTTCCTGCGGACTCCATCCTCAAAAGCACCTGTTTTCGCTTTCGGCAGCCTCCGGAGCAAAAAAGACAAACGTCCAGCTTTTGCTGCCACAGCAAAGGTGCCAGCGGGGAAAAGTAATGCTGGTTCTCACTGCCTCCTGGAACCCTTTCAAATGACACAGTCAATTTGGCTCTCTCTGCTTTCCTGCGGACTCCATCCTCAAAAGCACCTGTTTTCGCTTTCGGCAGCCTCCGGAGCAAAAAAGACAAACGTCCAGCTTTTGCTGCCACAGCAAAGGTGCCAGCGGGGAAAAGTAATGCTGGTTCTCACTGCCTCCTGGAATTCTTTCAAATGCCACAGACAATTTTGCACTCTCTGCTTTCCTGCGGACTCCATCCTCAAAAGCACCTGTTTTCGCTTTCGGCAACTTCCGGAGCAAAAAAGACAAACGTCCAGCTTTTGCTGCCACAGCAAAGGTGCCAGCGGGGAAAAGTAATGCTGGTTCTCACTGCCTCCTGGAACCCTTTCAAATGACACAGTCAATTTGGCTCTCTCTGCTTTCCTGCGGACTCCATCCTCAAAAGCATCTGTTTTCACTTTCGGCGCCCTCCGGTGGTTAAAAGACAAACGTCCAGCTTTTGCTGCCACAGCAAAGGTGCCAGCGGGGAAAAGTGATGCTGGTCCTCATTGCCTCCTGGAACCTCTTCAAATGCCCCAGACAATTTGGCCCTCTCTGCTTTCCTGCGGACTCCATCCTCAAAAGCACCTTTTTTCGCTTTCGACATCCTCAGGAGCAAAAAAGACAAACGTCCAGCTTTTGCTGCCACAGCAAAGGTGCCAGCGGGGAAAAGTAATGCTGGTTCTCACTGCCTCCTGGAACCTCTTCAAATGCCACAGACAATTTGGCCCTCTCTGCTTTCCTGCGGACTCCATCCTCAAAAGCACCTGTTTTCTCTTTCGGCAGCCTCCGGAGCAAAAAAGACAAACGTCCAGCTTTTGCTGCCACAGCAAAGGTGCCAGCGGGGAAAAGTAATGCTGGTTCTCACTTCCTCCTGGAACCCTTTCAAATGACACAGTCAATTTGGCTCTCTCTGCTTTCCTGCGGACTCCATCCTCAAAAGCACCTGTTTTCGCTTTCAGCAGCCTCCGGAGCAAAAAAGACAAACGTCCAGCTTTTGCTGCCACAGCAAAGGTGCCAGCGGGGAAAAGTAATGCTGGTTCTCACTGCCTCCTGGAACTCTTTCAAATGCCACAGACAATTTGGCTCTCTCTGCTTTCCTGCGGACTCCATCCTCAAAAGCACCTTTTTTCGCTTTCGGCAGCCTCCGGAGCAAAAAAGACAAACGTCCAGCTTTTGCTGCCACAGCAAAGGTGCCAGCGGGGAAAAGTAATGCTGGTTCTCACTGCCTCCTGGAACTCTGTCAAATGCCACAGACAATTTGGCCCTATCTGCTTTCCTGCGGACTCCATCCTCAAAAGCATCTGTTTTCGCTTTCGGCAACTTCCGGAGCAAAAAAGACAAACGTCCAGCTTTTGCTGCCACAGCAAAGGTGCCAGCGGGGAAAAGTAATGCTGGTTCTCACTGCCTCCTGGAACCCCTTCAAATGCCCCAGATAATTTGGCTCTCTCTGCTTTCCTGCGGACTCCATCCTCAAAAGCATCTGTTTTCACTTTCGGCGCCCTCCGGTGGTTAAAAGACAAACGTCCAGCTTTTGCTGCCAAAGCAAAGGTGCCAGCGGGGGAAAGTGATGCTGGTTCTCACTGCCTCCTGGAACTCTTTCAAATGCCACAGACAATTTTGCACTCTCTGCTTTCCTGCGGACTCCATCCTCAAAAGCACCTGTTTTTGCTTTCGGCAGCCTCCGGAGCAAAAAAGACAAACGTCCAGCTTTTGCTGCCACAGCAAAGGTGCCAGCGGAGAAAAGTAATGCTGGTTCTCACTGCCTCCTGGAACCCCTTCAAATGCCCGAGATAATTTGGCCCTCTCTGCTTTCCTGCGGACTCCATCCTCAAAAGCATCTGTTTTCGCTTTCGGCAACTTCCGGAGCAAAAAAGACAAACGTCCAGCTTTTGCTGCCACAGCAAAGGTGCCAGCGGGGAAAAGTAATGCTGGTTCTCACTGCCTCCTGGAACCCCTTCAAATGCCCCAGATAATTTGGCTCTCTCTGCTTTCCTGCGGACTCCATCCTCAAAAGCATCTGTTTTCGCTTTCGGCGCCCTCCGGTGGTTAAACGACAAACGTCCAGCTTTTGCTGCCAAAGCAAAGGTGCCAGCGGGGGAAAGTGATGCTGGTTCTCACTGCCTCCTGGAACTCTTTCAAATGCCCCAGACAATTTTGCACTCTCTGCTTTCCTGCGGACTCCATCCTCAAAAGCATCTGTTTTCGCTTTCGGCAACCTCCGGAGCAAAAAAGACAAACGTCCAGCTTTTGCTGCCACAGCAAAGGTGCCAGCGGGGAAAAGTAATGCTGGTTCTCACTGCCTCCTGGAACTCTTTCAAATGCCACAGACAATTTTGCACTCTCTGCTTTCCTGCGGACTCCATCCTCAAAAGCACCTGTTTTCGCTTTCGGCAGCCTCCGGAGCAAAAAAGACAAACGTCCAGCTTTTGCTGCCACAGCAAAGGTGCCAGCGGGGAAAAGTAATGCTGGTTCTCACTGCCTCCTGGAACTCTGTCAAATGCCACAGACAATTTTGCACTCTCTGCTTTCCTGCGGACTCCATCCTCAAATGCACCTGTTTTCGCTTTCGGCAACTTCCGGAGCAAAAAAGACAAACGTCCAGCTTTTGCTGCCACAGCAAAGGTGCCAGCGGGGAAAAGTAATGCTGGTTCTCACTGCCTCCTGGAACCCCTTCAAATGCCCCAGATAATTTGGCTCTCTCTGCTTTCCTGCGGACTCCATCCTCAAAAGCATCTGTTTTCACTTTCGGCGCCCTCCGGTGGTTAAAAGACAAACGTCCAGCTTTTGCTGCCACAGCAAAGGTGCCAGCGGGGAAAAGTGATGCTGGTTCTCACTGCCTCCTGGAACCCTTTCAAATGTACCACACAATTTGGCCCTCTCTGCTTTCCTGCGGACTCCATCCTCAAAAGCACCTGTTTTCGCTTTCGGCAGCCTCAGGAGCAAAAAACACAAACGTCCAGCTTTTGCTGCCACAGCAAAGGTGCCAGCGGGGAAAAGTAATGCTGGTTCTCACTGCCTCCTGGAACTCTTTCAAATGCCACAGACAATTTTGCACTCTCTGCTTTCCTGCGGACTCCATCCTCAAAAGCACCTGTTTTTGCTTTCGGCAGTCTCAGGAGCAAAAAAGACAAACGTCCAGCTTTTGCTGCCACAGCAAAGGTGCCAGCGGGGAGAAGTGATGCTGGTTCTTACTGCCTCCTGGAACCCTTTCAAATGCCCCAGACAGTTTGGCCCTCTCTGCTTTCCTGCGGACTCCATCCTCAAAAGCACCTGTTTTCTCTTTCGGCAGCCTCCGGAGCAAAAAAGACAAACGTCCAGCTTTTGCTGCCACAGCAAAGGTGCCAGCGGGGAAAAGTAATGCTGGTTCTCACTTCCTCCTGGAACCCTTTCAAATGACACAGTCAATTTGGCTCTCTCTGCTTTCCTGCGGACTCCATCCTCAAAAGCACCTGTTTTCGCTTTCGGCAGCCTCCGGAGCAAAAAAGACAAACGTCCAGCTTTTGCTGCCACAGCAAAGGTGCCAGCGGGGAAAAGTAATGCTGGTTCTCACTGCCTCCTGGAACTCTGTCAAATGCCACAGACAATTTTGCACTCTCTGCTTTCCTGCGGACTCCATCCTCAAAAGCACCTGTTTTCGCTTTCGGCAACTTCCGGAGCAAAAAAGACAAACGTCCAGCTTTTGCTGCCACAGCAAAGGTGCCAGCGGGGAAAAGTAATGCTGGTTCTCACTGCCTCCTGGAACTCTTTCAAATGCCACAGACAATTTGGCCCTCTCTGCTTTCCTGCGGACTCCATCCTCAAAAGCACCTGTTTTTGCTTTCGGCAGCCTCCGGAGCAAAAAAGACAAACGTCCAGCTTTTGCTGCCACAGCAAAGGTGCCAGCGGAGAAAAGTAATGCTGGTTCTCACTGCCTCCTGGAACCCTTTCAAATGCCACAGTCAATTTGGCTCTCTCTGCTTTCCTGCGGACTCCATCCTCAAAAGCACCTTTTTTCGCTTTCGGCAGCCTCCGGAGCAAAAAAGACAAACATCCAGCTTTTGCTGCCACAGCAAAGGTGCCAGCGGGGAAAAGTAATGCTGGTTCTCACTGCCTCCTGGAACTCTGTCAAATGCCACAGACAATTTGGCCCTATCTGCTTTCCTGCGGACTCCATCCTCAAAAGCACCTGTTTTCGCTTTCAGCGGTGTTTAGAGCAAAAAAGAAAAACGTCCAGCTTTTGCTGCCACAGCAAAGGTGCCAGCGGGGAAAAGTAATGCTGGTCCTCATTGCCTCCTGGAACCTCTTCAAATGCCACAGACAATTTGGCCCTCTCTGCTTTCCTGCGGACTCCATCCTCAAAAGCACCTGTTTTCGCTTTCGGCATCCTCAGGAGCAAAAAACACAAACGTCCAGCTTTTGCTGCCACAGCAAAGGTGCCAGCGGGGAAAAGTAATGCTGGTTCTCACTGCCTCCTGGAATTCTTTCAAATGCCACAGACAATTTTGCACTCTCTGCTTTCCTGCGGACTCCATCCTCAAAAGCACCTGTTTTCGCTTTCGGCAACTTCCGGAGCAAAAAAGACAAACGTCCAGCTTTTGCTGCCACAGCAAAGGTGCCAGCGGGGAAAAGTAATGCTGGTTCTCACTGCCTCCTGGAACCCTTTCAAATGCCACAGTCAATTTGGCTCTCTCTGCTTTCCTGCGGACTCCATCCTCAAAAGCATCTGTTTTCACTTTCGGCGCCCTCCGGTGGTTAAAAGACAAACGTCCAGCTTTTGCTGCCACAGCAAAGGTGCCAGCGGGGAAAAGTGATGCTGGTCCTCATTGCCTCCTGGAACCTCTTCAAATGCCCCAGACAATTTGGCCCTCTCTGCTTTCCTGCGGACTCCATCCTCAAAAGCACCTGTTTTCGCTTTCGACATCCTCAGGAGCAAAAAAGACAAACGTCCAGCTTTTGCTGCCACAGCAAAGGTGCCAGCGGGGAAAAGTAATGCTGGTTCTCACTGCCTCCTGGAACCTCTTCAAATGCCACAGACAATTTGGCCCTCTCTGCTTTCCTGCGGACTCCATCCTCAAAAGCACCTGTTTTCTCTTTCGGCAGCCTCCGGAGCAAAAAAGACAAACGTCCAGCTTTTGCTGCCACAGCAAAGGTGCCAGCGGGGAAAAGTAATGCTGGTTCTCACTTCCTCCTGGAACCCTTTCAAATGACACAGTCAATTTGGCTCTCTCTGCTTTCCTGCGGACTCCATCCTCAAAAGCACCTGTTTTCGCTTTCAGCAGCCTCCGGAGCAAAAAAGACATACGTCCAGCTTTTGCTGCCACAGCAAAGGTGCCAGCGGGGAAAAGTAATGCTGGTTCTCACTGCCTCCTGGAACTCTTTCAAATGCCACAGTCAATTTGGCTCTCTCTGCTTTCCTGCGGACTCCATCCTCAAAAGCACCTTTTTTCGCTTTCGGCAGCCTCCGGAGCAAAAAAGACAAACGTCCAGCTTTTGCTGCCACAGCAAAGGTGCCAGCGGGGAAAAGTAATGCTGGTTCTCACTGCCTCCTGGAACTCTGTCAAATGCCACAGACAATTTGGCCCTATCTGCTTTCCTGCGGACTCCATCCTCAAAAGCATCTGTTTTCGCTTTCGGCAACTTCCGGAGCAAAAAAGACAAACGTCCAGCTTTTGCTGCCACAGCAAAGGTGCCAGCGGGGAAAAGTAATGCTGGTTCTCACTGCCTCCTGGAACCTCTTCAAATGCCACAGACAATTTGGCCCTCTCTGCTTTCCTGCGGACTCCATCCTCAAAAGCACCTGTTTTCTCTTTCGGCAGCCTCCGGAGCAAAAAAGACAAACGTCCAGCTTTTGCTGCCACAGCAAAGGTGCCAGCGGGGAAAAGTAATGCTGGTTCTCACTTCCTCCTGGAACCCTTTCAAATGACACAGTCAATTTGGCTCTCTCTGCTTTCCTGCGGACTCCATCCTCAAAAGCACCTGTTTTCGCTTTCAGCAGCCTCCGGAGCAAAAAAGACATACGTCCAGCTTTTGCTGCCACAGCAAAGGTGCCAGCGGGGAAAAGTAATGCTGGTTCTCACTGCCTCCTGGAACTCTTTCAAATGCCACAGTCAATTTGGCTCTCTCTGCTTTCCTGCGGACTCCATCCTCAAAAGCACCTTTTTTCGCTTTCGGCAGCCTCCGGAGCAAAAAAGACAAACGTCCAGCTTTTGCTGCCACAGCAAAGGTGCCAGCGGGGAAAAGTAATGCTGGTTCTCACTGCCTCCTGGAACTCTGTCAAATGCCACAGACAATTTGGCCCTATCTGCTTTCCTGCGGACTCCATCCTCAAAAGCATCTGTTTTCGCTTTCGGCAACTTCCGGAGCAAAAAAGACAAACGTCCAGCTTTTGCTGCCACAGCAAAGGTGCCAGCGGGGAAAAGTAATGCTGGTTCTCACTGCCTCCTGGAACCTCTTCAAATGCCACAGACAATTTGGCCCTCTCTGCTTTCCTGCGGACTCCATCCTCAAAAGCACCTGTTTTCTCTTTCGGCAGCCTCCGGAGCAAAAAAGACAAACGTCCAGCTTTTGCTGCCACAGCAAAGGTGCCAGCGGGGAAAAGTAATGCTGGTTCTCACTTCCTCCTGGAACCCTTTCAAATGACACAGTCAATTTGGCTCTCTCTGCTTTCCTGCGGACTCCATCCTCAAAAGCACCTTTTTTCGCTTTCGGCAGCCTCCGGAGCAAAAAAGACAAACGTCCAGCTTTTGCTGCCACAGCAAAGGTGCCAGCGGGGAAAAGTAATGCTGGTTCTCACTGCCTCCTGGAACTCTGTCAAATGCCACAGACAATTTGGCCCTATCTGCTTTCCTGCGGACTCCATCCTCAAAAGCATCTGTTTTCGCTTTCGGCAACTTCCGGAGCAAAAAAGACAAACGTCCAGCTTTTGCTGCCACAGCAAAGGTGCCAGCGGGGAAAAGTAATGCTGGTTCTCACTGCCTCCTGGAACCCCTTCAAATGCCCCAGATAATTTGGCTCTCTCTGCTTTCCTGCGGACTCCATCCTCAAAAGCATCTGTTTTCACTTTCGGCGCCCTCCGGTGGTTAAAAGACAAACGTCCAGCTTTTGCTGCCACAGCAAAGGTGCCAGCGGGGGAAAGTGATGCTGGTTCTCACTGCCTCCTGGAACTCTTTCAAATGCCACAGACAATTTTGCACTCTCTGCTTTCCTGCGGACTCCATCCTCAAAAGCACCTGTTTTTGCTTT
Source organism: Vanellus vanellus (assembly GCF_965231255.1). Lineage (NCBI taxonomy): Eukaryota > Metazoa > Chordata > Aves > Charadriiformes > Charadriidae > Vanellus > Vanellus vanellus. Next base: position 65,125 of record NW_028128747.1, on the reverse strand, counting down.
CGGCAGCCTCCGGAGCAAAAAAGACAAACGTCCAGCTTTTGCTGCCACAGCAAAGGTGCCAGCGGAGAAAAGTAATGCTGGTTCTCACTGCCTCCTGGAACCCCTTCAAATGCCCCAGATAATTTGGCTCTCTCTGCTTTCCTGCGGACTCCATCCTCAAAAGCACCTGTTTTCGCTTTCGGCAGCCTCCGGAGCAAAAAAGACAAACGTCCAGCTTTTGCTGCCACAGCAAAGGTGCCAGCGGGGAAAAGTAATGCTGGTTCTCACTGCCTCCTGGAACTCTGTCAAATGCCACAGACAATTTGGCCCTATCTGCTTTCCTGCGGACTCCATCCTCAAAAGCATCTGTTTTCGCTTTCGGCAACTTCCGGAGCAAAAAAGACAAACGTCCAGCTTTTGCTGCCACAGCAAAGGTGCCAGCGGGGAAAAGTAATGCTGGTTCTCACTGCCTCCTGGAACCCCTTCAAATGCCCCAGATAATTTGGCTCTCTCTGCTTTCCTGCGGACTCCATCCTCAAAAGCATCTGTTTTCGCTTTCGGCGCCCTCCGGTGGTTAAAAGACAAACGTCCAGCTTTTGCTGCCAAAGCAAAGGTGCCAGCGGGGGAAAGTGATGCTGGTTCTCACTGCCTCCTGGAACTCTTTCAAATGCCACAGACAATTTGGCCCTCTCTGCTTTCCTGCGGACTCCATCCTCAAAAGCACCTGTTTTCTCTTTCGGCAGCCTCCGGAGCAAAAAAGACAAACGTCCAGCTTTTGCTGCCACAGCAAAGGTGCCAGCGGGGAAAAGTAATGCTGGTTCTCACTTCCTCCTGGAACCCTTTCAAATGACACAGTCAATTTGGCTCTCTCTGCTTTCCTGCGGACTCCATCCTCAAAAGCACCTGTTTTCGCTTTCAGCAGCCTCCGGAGCAAAAAAGACATACGTCCAGCTTTTGCTGCCACAGCAAAGGTGCCAGCGGGGAAAAGTAATGCTGGTTCTCACTGCCTCCTGGAACTCTTTCAAATGCCACAGTCAATTTGGCTCTCTCTGCTTTCCTGCGGACTCCATCCTCAAAAGCACCTTTTTTCGCTTTCGGCAGCCTCCGGAGCAAAAAAGACAAACGTCCAGCTTTTGCTGCCACAGCAAAGGTGCCAGCGGGGAAAAGTAATGCTGGTTCTCACTGCCTCCTGGAACTCTGTCAAATGCCACAGACAATTTGGCCCTATCTGCTTTCCTGCGGACTCCATCCTCAAAAGCATCTGTTTTCGCTTTCGGCAACTTCCGGAGCAAAAAAGACAAACGTCCAGCTTTTGCTGCCACAGCAAAGGTGCCAGCGGGGAAAAGTAATGCTGGTTCTCACTGCCTCCTGGAACCTCTTCAAATGCCACAGACAATTTGGCCCTCTCTGCTTTCCTGCGGACTCCATCCTCAAAAGCACCTGTTTTCTCTTTCGGCAGCCTCCGGAGCAAAAAAGACAAACGTCCAGCTTTTGCTGCCACAGCAAAGGTGCCAGCGGGGAAAAGTAATGCTGGTTCTCACTTCCTCCTGGAACCCTTTCAAATGACACAGTCAATTTGGCTCTCTCTGCTTTCCTGCGGACTCCATCCTCAAAAGCACCTGTTTTCGCTTTCAGCAGCCTCCGGAGCAAAAAAGACATACGTCCAGCTTTTGCTGCCACAGCAAAGGTGCCAGCGGGGAAAAGTAATGCTGGTTCTCACTGCCTCCTGGAACTCTTTCAAATGCCACAGTCAATTTGGCTCTCTCTGCTTTCCTGCGGACTCCATCCTCAAAAGCACCTTTTTTCGCTTTCGGCAGCCTCCGGAGCAAAAAAGACAAACGTCCAGCTTTTGCTGCCACAGCAAAGGTGCCAGCGGGGAAAAGTAATGCTGGTTCTCACTGCCTCCTGGAACTCTGTCAAATGCCACAGACAATTTGGCCCTATCTGCTTTCCTGCGGACTCCATCCTCAAAAGCATCTGTTTTCGCTTTCGGCAACTTCCGGAGCAAAAAAGACAAACGTCCAGCTTTTGCTGCCACAGCAAAGGTGCCAGCGGGGAAAAGTAATGCTGGTTCTCACTGCCTCCTGGAACCTCTTCAAATGCCACAGACAATTTGGCCCTCTCTGCTTTCCTGCGGACTCCATCCTCAAAAGCACCTGTTTTCTCTTTCGGCAGCCTCCGGAGCAAAAAAGACAAACGTCCAGCTTTTGCTGCCACAGCAAAGGTGCCAGCGGGGAAAAGTAATGCTGGTTCTCACTTCCTCCTGGAACCCTTTCAAATGACACAGTCAATTTGGCTCTCTCTGCTTTCCTGCGGACTCCATCCTCAAAAGCACCTTTTTTCGCTTTCGGCAGCCTCCGGAGCAAAAAAGACAAACGTCCAGCTTTTGCTGCCACAGCAAAGGTGCCAGCGGGGAAAAGTAATGCTGGTTCTCACTGCCTCCTGGAACTCTGTCAAATGCCACAGACAATTTGGCCCTATCTGCTTTCCTGCGGACTCCATCCTCAAAAGCATCTGTTTTCGCTTTCGGCAACTTCCGGAGCAAAAAAGACAAACGTCCAGCTTTTGCTGCCACAGCAAAGGTGCCAGCGGGGAAAAGTAATGCTGGTTCTCACTGCCTCCTGGAACCCCTTCAAATGCCCCAGATAATTTGGCTCTCTCTGCTTTCCTGCGGACTCCATCCTCAAAAGCATCTGTTTTCACTTTCGGCGCCCTCCGGTGGTTAAAAGACAAACGTCCAGCTTTTGCTGCCAAAGCAAAGGTGCCAGCGGGGGAAAGTGATGCTGGTTCTCACTGCCTCCTGGAACTCTTTCAAATGCCACAGACAATTTTGCACTCTCTGCTTTCCTGCGGACTCCATCCTCAAAAGCACCTGTTTTTGCTTTCGGCAGCCTCCGGAGCAAAAAAGACAAACGTCCAGCTTTTGCTGCCACAGCAAAGGTGCCAGCGGAGAAAAGTAATGCTGGTTCTCACTGCCTCCTGGAACCCCTTCAAATGCCCCAGATAATTTGGCTCTCTCTGCTTTCCTGCGGACTCCATCCTCAAAAGCACCTGTTTTCGCTTTCGGCAGCCTCCGGAGCAAAAAAGACAAACGTCCAGCTTTTGCTGCCACAGCAAAGGTGCCAGCGGGGAAAAGTAATGCTGGTTCTCACTGCCTCCTGGAACTCTGTCAAATGCCACAGACAATTTGGCCCTATCTGCTTTCCTGCGGACTCCATCCTCAAATGCACCTGTTTTCGCTTTCGGCAACTTCCGGAGCAAAAAAGACAAACGTCCAGCTTTTGCTGCCACAGCAAAGGTGCCAGCGGGGAAAAGTAATGCTGGTTCTCACTGCCTCCTGGAACCCCTTCAAATGCCCCAGATAATTTGGCTCTCTCTGCTTTCCTGCGGACTCCATCCTCAAAAGCATCTGTTTTCGCTTTCGGCGCCCTCCGGTGGTTAAAAGACAAACGTCCAGCTTTTGCTGCCAAAGCAAAGGTGCCAGCGGGGGAAAGTGATGCTGGTTCTCACTGCCTCCTGGAACTCTTTCAAATGCCACAGACAATTTGGCCCTCTCTGCTTTCCTGCGGACTCCATCCTCAAAAGCACCTGTTTTCTCTTTCGGCAGCCTCCGGAGCAAAAAAGACAAACGTCCAGCTTTTGCTGCCACAGCAAAGGTGCCAGCGGGGAAAAGTAATGCTGGTTCTCACTTCCTCCTGGAACCCTTTCAAATGACACAGTCAATTTGGCTCTCTCTGCTTTCCTGCGGACTCCATCCTCAAAAGCACCTGTTTTCGCTTTCAGCAGCCTCCGGAGCAAAAAAGACATACGTCCAGCTTTTGCTGCCACAGCAAAGGTGCCAGCGGGGAAAAGTAATGCTGGTTCTCACTGCCTCCTGGAACTCTTTCAAATGCCACAGTCAATTTGGCTCTCTCTGCTTTCCTGCGGACTCCATCCTCAAAAGCACCTTTTTTCGCTTTCGGCAGCCTCCGGAGCAAAAAAGACAAACGTCCAGCTTTTGCTGCCACAGCAAAGGTGCCAGCGGGGAAAAGTAATGCTGGTTCTCACTGCCTCCTGGAACTCTGTCAAATGCCAAAGACAATTTTGCACTCTCTGCTTTCCTGCGGACTCCATCCTCAAATGCACCTGTTTTCGCTTTCGGCAACTTCCGGAGCAAAAAAGACAAACGTCCAGCTTTTGCTGCCACAGCAAAGGTGCCAGCGGGGAAAAGTAATGCTGGTTCTCACTGCCTCCTGGAACCCCTTCAAATGCCCCAGATAATTTGGCTCTCTCTGCTTTCCTGCGGACTCCATCCTCAAAAGCATCTGTTTTCGCTTTCGGCGCCCTCCGGTGGTTAAAAGACAAACGTCCAGCTTTTGCTGCCAAAGCAAAGGTGCCAGCGGGGGAAAGTGATGCTGGTTCTCACTGCCTCCTGGAACTCTTTCAAATGCCCCAGACAATTTTGCACTCTCTGCTTTCCTGCGGACTCCATCCTCAAAAGCATCTGTTTTCGCTTTCGGCAACCTCCGGAGCAAAAAAGACAAACGTCCAGCTTTTGCTGCCACAGCAAAGGTGCCAGCGGGGAAAAGTAATGCTGGTTCTCACTGCCTCCTGGAACTCTTTGAAATGCCCCAGACAATTTTGCACTCTCTGCTTTCCTGCGGACTCCATCCTCAAAAGCACCTGTTTTCGCTTTCGGCAGCCTCCGGAGCAAAAAAGACAAACGTCCAGCTTTTGCTGCCACAGCAAAGGTGCCAGCGGGGAAAAGTAATGCTGGTTCTCACTGCCTCCTGGAACTCTGTCAAATGCCAAAGACAATTTTGCACTCTCTGCTTTCCTGCGGACTCCATCCTCAAATGCACCTGTTTTCGCTTTCGGCAACTTCCGGAGCAAAAAAGACAAACGTCCAGCTTTTGCTGCCACAGCAAAGGTGCCAGCGGGGAAAAGTAATGCTGGTTCTCACTGCCTCCTGGAACCCCTTCAAATGCCCCAGATAATTTGGCTCTCTCTGCTTTCCTGCGGACTCCATCCTCAAAAGCATCTGTTTTCACTTTCGGCGCCCTCCGGTGGTTAAAAGACAAACGTCCAGCTTTTGCTGCCACAGCAAAGGTGCCAGCGGGGAAAAGTGATGCTGGTCCTCATTGCCTCCTGGAACCTCTTCAAATGCCACAGACAATTTGGCCCTCTCTGCTTTCCTGCGGACTCCATCCTCAAAAGCACCTGTTTTCGCTTTCGACATCCTCAGGAGCAAAAAAGACATACGTCCAGCTTTTGCTGCCACAGCAAAGGTGCCAGCGGGGAAAAGTGATGCTGGTCCTCATTGCCTCCTGGAACCTCTTCAAATGCCACAGACAATTTTGCACTCTCTGCTTTCCTGCGGACTCCATCCTCAAAAGCACCTGTTTTTGCTTTCGGCAGCCTCCAGAGCAAAAAAGACAAACGTCCAGCTTTTGCTGCCACAGCAAAGGTGCCAGCGGGGAAAAGTAATGCTGGTTCTCACTTCCTCCTGGAACCCTTTCAAATGACACAGTCAATTTGGCTCTCTCTGCTTTCCTGCGGACTCCATCCTCAAAAGCACCTATTTTCGCTTTCGGCAGCCTCCGGAGCAAAAAAGACAAACGTCCAGCTTTTGCTGCCACAGCAAAGGTGCCAGCGGGGAAAAGTAATGCTGGTTCTCACTGCCTCCTGGAACCCCTTCAAATGCCCCAGATAATTTGGCTCTCTCTGCTTTCCTGCGGACTCCATCCTCAAAAGCATCTGTTTTCACTTTCGGCGCCCTCCGGTGGTTAAAAGACAAACGTCCAGCTTTTGCTGCCGCAGCAAAGGTGCCACCGGGGGAAAGTGATGCTGGTTCTCACTGCCTCCTGGAACTCTTTCAAATGCCCCAGACAATTTTGCACTCTCTGCTTTCCTGCGGACTCCATCCTCAAAAGCACCTGTTTTCGCTTTCGGCAGCCTCCGGAGCAAAAAAGACAAACGTCCAGCTTTTGCTGCCACAGCACAGGTGCCAGCGGAGAAAAGTAATGCTGGTTCTCACTGCCTCCTGGAACTCTTTCAAATGCCACAGACAATTTTGCCCTCTCTGCTTTCCTGCGGACTCCATCCTCAAAAGCACCTGTTTTTGCTTTCGGCAGCCTCCGGAGCAAAAAAGACAAACGTCCAGCTTTTGCTGCCACAGCAAAGGTGCCAGCGGGGAAAAGTAATGCTGGTTCTCACTTCCTCCTGGAACCCTTTCAAATGACACAGTCAATTTGGCTCTCTCTGCTTTCCTGCGGACTCCATCCTCAAAAGCACCTGTTTTCGCTTTCGGCAGCCTCCGGAGCAAAAAAGACAAACGTCCAGCTTTTGCTGCCACAGCAAAGGTGCCAGCGGGGACAAATAATGCTGGTTCTCACTGCCTCCTGGAACTCTGTCAAATGCCACAGACAATTTTGCACTCTCTGCTTTCCTGCGGACTCCATCCTCAAAAGCACCTGTTTTCGCTTTCGGCAACTTCCGGAGCAAAAAAGACAAACGTCCAGCTTTTGCTGCCACAGCAAAGGTGCCAGCGGGGAAAAGTAATGCTGGTTCTCACTGCCTCCTGGAACTCTTTCAAATGCCACAGACAATTTGGCCCTCTCTGCTTTCCTGCGGACTCCATCCTCAAAAGCACCTGTTTTTGCTTTCGGCAGCCTCCGGAGCAAAAAAGACAAACGTCCAGCTTTTGCTGCCACAGCAAAGGTGCCAGCGGAGAAAAGTAATGCTGGTTCTCACTGCCTCCTGGAACCCTTTCAAATGCCACAGTCAATTTGGCTCTCTCTGCTTTCCTGCGGACTCCATCCCCAAAAGCACCTTTTTTCGCTTTCGGCAGCCTCCGGAGCAAAAAAGACAAACATCCAGCTTTTGCTGCCACAGCAAAGGTGCCAGCGGGGAAAAGTAATGCTGGTTCTCACTGCCTCCTGGAACTCTGTCAAATGCCACAGACAATTTGGCCCTATCTGCTTTCCTGCGGACTCCATCCTCAAAAGCACCTGTTTTCGCTTTCAGCGGTGTTTAGAGCAAAAAAGACAAACGTCCAGCTTTTGCTGCCACAGCAAAGGTGCCAGCGGAGAAAAGTAATGCTGGTCCTCATTGCCTCCTGGAACCTCTTCAAATGCCACAGACAATTTGGCCCTCTCTGCTTTCCTGCGGACTCCATCCTCAAAAGCACCTGTTTTCGCTTTCGGCATCCTCAGGAGCAAAAAACACAAACGTCCAGCTTTTGCTGCCACAGCAAAGGTGCCAGCGGGGAAAAGTGATGCTGGTTCTCACTGCCTCCTGGAACCCTTTCAAATGCCACAGACAATTTGGCCCTCTCTGCTTTCCTGCGGACTCCATCCTCAAAAGCACCTGTTTTCGCTTTCGGCAGCCTCAGGAGCAAAAAAGACAAACGTCCAGCTTTTGCTGCCACAGCAAAGGTGCCAGCGGGGAAAAGTAATGCTGGTTCTCACTGCCTCCTGGAACTCTTTCAAATGCCACAGACAATTTTGAACTCTCTGCTTTCCTGCGGACTCCATCCTCAAAAGCACCTGTTTTTGCTTTCGGCAGCCTCAGGAGCAAAAAAGACAAACGTCCAGCTTTTGCTGCCACAGCAAAGGTGCCAGCGGGGAAAAGTGATGCTGGTTCTTACTGCCTCCTGGAACCCTTTCAAATGCCCCAGACAGTTTGGCCCTCTCTGCTTTCCTGCGGACTCCATCCTCAAAAGCACCTGTTTTCTCTTTCGGCAGCCTCCGGAGCAAAAAAGACAAACGTCCAGCTTTTGCTGCCACAGCAAAGGTGCCAGCGGGGAAAAGTAATGCTGGTTCTCACTTCCTCCTGGAACCCTTTCAAATGACACAGTCAATTTGGCTCTCTCTGCTTTCCTGCGGACTCCATCCTCAAAAGCACCTGTTTTCGCTTTCGGCAGCCTCCGGAGCAAAAAAGACAAACGTCCAGCTTTTGCTGCCACAGCAAAGGTGCCAGCGGGGAAAAGTAATGCTGGTTCTCACTGCCTCCTGGAACTCTGTCAAATGCCACAGACAATTTTGCACTCTCTGCTTTCCTGCGGACTCCATCCTCAAAAGCACCTGTTTTCGCTTTCGGCAACTTCCGGAGCAAAAAAGACAAACCTCCAGCTTTTGCTGCCACAGCAAAGGTGCCAGCGGGGAAAAGTAATGCTGGTTCTCACTGCCTCCTGGAACTCTTTCAAATGCCACAGACAATTTGGCCCTCTCTGCTTTCCTGCGGACTCCATCCTCAAAAGCACCTGTTTTTGCTTTCGGCAGCCTCCGGAGCAAAAAAGACAAACGTCCAGCTTTTGCTGCCACAGCAAAGGTGCCAGCGGAGAAAAGTAATGCTGGTTCTCACTGCCTCCTGGAACCCTTTCAAATGCCACAGTCAATTTGGCTCTCTCTGCTTTCCTGCGGACTCCATCCTCAAAAGCACCTTTTTTCGCTTTCGGCAGCCTCCGGAGCAAAAAAGACAAACATCCAGCTTTTGCTGCCACAGCAAAGGTGCCAGCGGGGAAAAGTAATGCTGGTTCTCACTGCCTCCTGGAACTCTGTCAAATGCCACAGACAATTTGGCCCTATCTGCTTTCCTGCGGACTCCATCCTCAAAAGCACCTGTTTTCGCTTTCAGCGGTGTTTAGAGCAAAAAAGAAAAACGTCCAGCTTTTGCTGCCACAGCAAAGGTGCCAGCGGGGAAAAGTGATGCTGGTCCTCATTGCCTCCTGGAACCTCTTCAAATGCCACAGACAATTTGGCCCTCTCTGCTTTCCTGCGGACTCCATCCTCAAAAGCACCTGTTTTCGCTTTCGGCATCCTCAGGAGCAAAAAACACAAACGTCCAGCTTTTGCTGCCACAGCAAAGGTGCCAGCGGGGAAAAGTGATGCTGGTTCTCACTGCCTCCTGGAACCCTTTCAAATGCACCACACAATTTGGCCCTCTCTGCTTTCCTGCGGACTCCATCCTCAAAAGCACCTGTTTTCGCTTTCGGCAGCCTCCGGAGCAAAAAAGACAAACGTCCAGCTTTTGCTGCCACAGCAAAGGTGCCAGCGGGGAAAAGTAATGCTGGTTCTCACTTCCTCCTGGAACCCTTTCAAATGACACAGTCAATTTGGCTCTCTCTGCTTTCCTGCGGACTCCATCCTCAAAAGCACCTGTTTTCGCTTTCGGCAGCCTCCGGAGCAAAAAAGACAAACGTCCAGCTTTTGCTGCCACAGCAAAGGTGCCAGCGGGGAAAAGTAATGCTGGTTCTCACTGCCTCCTGGAATTCTTTCAAATGCCAAAGACAATTTTGCACTCTCTGCTTTCCTGCGGACTCCATCCTCAAAAGCACCTGTTTTCGCTTTCGGCAACTTCCGGAGCAAAAAAGACAAACGTCCAGCTTTTGCTGCCACAGCAAAGGTGCCAGCGGGGAAAAGTAATGCTGGTTCTCACTGCCTCCTGGAACCCCTTCAAATGCCCCAGATAATTTGGCTCTCTCTGCTTTCCTGCGGACTCCATCCTCAAAAGCATCTGTTTTCACTTTCGGCGCCCTCCGGTGGTTAAAAGACAAACGTCCAGCTTTTGCTGCCACAGCAAAGGTGCCAGCGGGGAAAAGTGATGCTGGTCCTCATTGCCTCCTGGAACCTCTTCAAATGCCCCAGACAATTTGGCCCTCTCTGCTTTCCTGCGGACTCCATCCTCAAAAGCACCTGTTTTCTCTTTCGACATCCTCAGGAGCAAAAAAGACAAACGTCCAGCTTTTGCTGCCACAGCAAAGGTGCCAGCGGGGAAAAGTAATGCTGGTTCTCACTGCCTCCTGGAACCTCTTCAAATGCCACAGACAATTTGGCCCTCTCTGCTTTCCTGCGGACTCCATCCTCAAAAGCACCTGTTTTCTCTTTCGGCAGCCTCCGGAGCAAAAAAGACAAACGTCCAGCTTTTGCTGCCACAGCAAAGGTGCCAGCGGGGAAAAGTAATGCTGGTTCTCACTTCCTCCTGGAACCCTTTCAAATGACACAGTCAATTTGGCTCTCTCTGCTTTCCTGCGGACTCCATCCTCAAAAGCACCTGTTTTCGCTTTCGGCAGCCTCCGGAGCAAAAAAGACAAACGTCCAGCTTTTGCTGCCACAGCAAAGGTGCCAGCGGGGAAAAGTAATGCTGGTTCTCACTGCCTCCTGGAACTCTTTCAAATGCCACAGTCAATTTGGCTCTCTCTGCTTTCCTGCGGACTCCATCCTCAAAAGCACCTTTTTTCGCTTTCGGCAGCCTCCGGAGCAAAAAAGACAAACGTCCAGCTTTTGCTGCCACAGCAAAGGTGCCAGCGGGGAAAAGTAATGCTGGTTCTCACTGCCTCCTGGAACTCTGTCAAATGCCACAGACAATTTGGCCCTATCTGCTTTCCTGCGGACTCCATCCTCAAAAGCATCTGTTTTCGCTTTCGGCAACTTCCGGAGCAAAAAAGACAAACGTCCAGCTTTTGCTGCCACAGCAATGGTGCCAGCGGGGAAAAGTAATGCTGGTTCTCACTGCCTCCTGGAACCCCTTCAAATGCCCCAGATAATTTGGCTCTCTCTGCTTTCCTGCGGACTCCATCCTCAAAAGCATCTGTTTTCACTTTCGGCGCCCTCCGGAGCAAAAAAGACAAACGTCCAGCTTTTGCTGCCAAAGCAAAGGTGCCAGCGGGGGAAAGTGATGCTGGTTCTCACTGCCTCCTGGAACTCTTTCAAATGCCACAGACAATTTTGCACTCTCTGCTTTCCTGCGGACTCCATCCTCAAAAGCACCTGTTTTTGCTTTCGGCAGCCTCCGGAGCAAAAAAGACAAACGTCCAGCTTTTGCTGCCACAGCAAAGGTGCCAGCAGAGAAAAGTAATGCTGGTTCTCACTGCCTCCTGGAACCCCTTCAAATGCCCCAGATAATTTGGCTCTCTCTGCTTTCCTGCGGACTCCATCCTCAAAAGCACCTGTTTTCGCTTTCGGCAGCCTCCGGAGCAAAAAAGACAAACGTCCAGCTTTTGCTGCCACAGCAAAGGTGCCAGCGGGGAAAAGTAATGCTGGTTCTCACTGCCTCCTGGAACTCTGTCAAATGCCACAGACAATTTGGCCCTATCTGCTTTCCTGCGGACTCCATCCTCAAAAGCATCTGTTTTCGCTTTCGGCAACTTCCGGAGCAAAAAAGACAAACGTCCAGCTTTTGCTGCCACAGCAAAGGTGCCAGCGGGGAAAAGTAATGCTGGTTCTCACTGCCTCCTGGAACTCTTTGAAATGCCCCAGACAATTTTGCACTCTCTGCTTTCCTGCGGACTCCATCCTCAAAAGCACCTGTTTTTGCTTTCGGCAGCCTCCGGAGCAAAAAAGACAAACGTCCAGCTTTTGCTGCCACAGCAAAGGTGCCAGCGGGGAAAAGTAATGCTGGTTCTCACTGCCTCCTGGAACTCTTTCAAATGCCACAGTCAATTTGGCTCTCTCTGCTTTCCTGCGGACTCCATCCTCAAAAGCACCTTTTTTCGCTTTCGGCAGCCTCCGGAGCAAAAAAGACAAACGTCCAGCTTTTGCTGCCACAGCAAAGGTGCCAGCGGGGAAAAGTAATGCTGGTTCTCACTGCCTCCTGGAACTCTGTCAAATGCCACAGACAATTTTGCACTCTCTGCTTTCCTGCGGACTCCATCCTCAAATGCACCTGTTTTCGCTTTCGGCAACTTCCGGAGCAAAAAAGACAAACGTCCAGCTTTTGCTGCCACAGCAAAGGTGCCAGCGGGGAAAAGTAATGCTGGTTCTCACTGCCTCCTGGAACCCCTTCAAATGCCCCAGATAATTTGGCTCTCTCTGCTTTCCTGCGGACTCCATCCTCAAAAGCATCTGTTTTCACTTTCGGCGCCCTCCGGTGGTTAAAAGACAAACGTCCAGCTTTTGCTGCCACAGCAAAGGTGCCAGCGGGGAAAAGTGATGCTGGTCCTCATTGCCTCCTGGAACCTCTTCAAATGCCACAGACAATTTTGCACTCTCTGCTTTCCTGCGGACTCCATCCTCAAAAGCACCTGTTTTTGCTTTCGGCAGCCTCCAGAGCAAAAAAGACAAACGTCCAGCTTTTGCTGCCACAGCAAAGGTGCCAGCGGGGAAAAGTAATGCTGGTTCTCACTTCCTCCTGGAACCCTTTCAAATGACACAGTCAATTTGGCTCTCTCTGCTTTCCTGCGGACTCCATCCTCAAAAGCACCTGTTTTCGCTTTCGGCAGCCTCCGGAGCAAAAAAGACAAACGTCCAGCTTTTGCTGCCACAGCAAAGGTGCCAGCGGGGAAAAGTAATGCTGGTTCTCACTGCCTCCTGGAACCCCTTCAAATGCCCCAGATAATTTGGCTCTCTCTGCTTTCCTGCGGACTCCATCCTCAAAAGCATCTGTTTTCACTTTCGGCGCCCTCCGGTGGTTAAAAGACAAACGTCCAGCTTTTGCTGCCGCAGCAAATGTGCCACCGGGGGAAAGTGATGCTGGTTCTCACTGCCTCCTGGAACTCTTTCAAATGCCCCAGACAATTTTGCACTCTCTGCTTTCCTGCGGACTCCATCCTCAAAAGCACCTGTTTTCGCTTTCGGCAGCCTCCGGAGCAAAAAAGACAAACGTCCAGCTTTTGCTGCCACAGCACAGGTGCCAGCGGAGAAAAGTAATGCTGGTTCTCACTGCCTCCTGGAACTCTTTCAAATGCCACAGACAATTTTGCCCTCTCTGCTTTCCTGCGGACTCCATCCTCAAAAGCACCTGTTTTTGCTTTCGGCAGCCTCCGGAGCAAAAAAGACAAACGTCCAGCTTTTGCTGCCACAGCAAAGGTGCCAGCGGAGAAAAGTAATGCTGGTTCTCACTGTCTCCTGGAAACCTTTCAAATGCCACAGTCAATTTGGCTCTCTCTGCTTTCCTGCGGACTCCATCCTCAAAAGCACCTTTTTTCGCTTTCGACAGCCTCCGGAGCAAAAAAGACAAACGTCCAGCTTTTGCTGCCACAGCAAAGGTGCCAGCGGGGAAAAGTAATGCTGGTTCTCACTGCCTCCTGGAACTCTGTCAAATGCCACAGACAATTTGGCCCTCTCTGCTTTCCTGCGGACTCCATCCTCAAAAGCACCTGTTTTCGCTTTCAGCGGTGTTTAGAGCAAAAAAGACAAACGTCCAGCTTTTGCTGCCACAGCAAAGGTGCCAGCGGGGAAAAGTAATGCTGGTCCTCATTGCCTCCTGGAACCTCTTCAAATGCCACAGACAATTTGGCCCTCTCTGCTTTCCTGCGGACTCCATCCACAAAAGCACTTGTTTTCTCTTTCGGCAACCTCCGGAGCAAAAAAGACAAACGTCCAGCTTTTGCTGCCACAGCAAAGGTGCCAGCGGGGAAAAGTGATGCTGGTTCTCACTGCCTCCTGGAACCCTTTCAAATGCACCACACAATTTGGCCCTCTCTGCTTTCCTGCGGACTCCATCCTCAAAAGCACCTGTTTTCGCTTTCGGCAGCCTCCGGAGCAAAAAAGACAAACGTCCAGCTTTTGCTGCCACAGCAAAGGTGCCAGCGGGGAAAAGTAATGCTGGTTCTCACTTCCTCCTGGAACCCTTTCAAATGACACAGTCAATTTGGCTCTCTCTGCTTTCCTGCGGACTCCATCCTCAAAAGCACCTGTTTTCGCTTTCGGCAGCCTCCGGAGCAAAAAAGACAAACGTCCAGCTTTTGCTGCCACAGCAAAGGTGCCAGCGGGGAAAAGTAATGCTGGTTCTCACTGCCTCCTGGAACTCTTTCAAATGCCACAGACAATTTTGCACTCTCTGCTTTCCTGCGGACTCCATCCTCAAAAGCACCTGTTTTTGCTTTTGGCAGCCTCAGGAGCAAAAAAGACAAACGTCCAGCTTTTGCTGCCACAGCAAAGGTGCCAGCGGGGAGAAGTGATGCTGGTTCTCACTGCCTCCTGGAACCCTTTCAAATGCCCCAGACAGTTTGGCCCTCTCTGCTTTCCTGCGGACTCCATCCTCAAATCACCTGTTTTCGCTTTCGGCAGCCTCCGGAGCAAAAAAGACAAACGTCCAGCTTTTGCTGCCACAGCAAAGGTGCCAGCGGGGAAAAGTAATGCTGGTTCTCACTGCCTCCTGGAACCCTTTCAAATGCCACAGTCAATTTGGCTCTCTCTGCTTTCCTGCGGACTCCATCCTCAAAAGCACCTTTTTTCGCTTTCGGCAGCCTCCGGAGCAAAAAAGACAAACGTCCAGCTTTTGCTGCCACAGCAAAGGTGCCAGCGGGGAAAAGTAATGCTGGTTCTCACTGCCTCCTGGAACTCTGTCAAATGCCACAGACAATTTGGCCCTCTCTGCTTTCCTGCGGACTCCATCCTCAAAAGCACCTGTTTTCGCTTTCGGCAACCTCCGGAGCAAAAAAGACAAACGTCCAGCTTTTGCTGCCACAGCAAAGGTTCCAGCGGGGAAAAGTAATGCTGGTTCTCACTGCCTCCTGGAACTCTTTCAAATGCCACAGTCAATTTGGCTCTCTCTGCTTTCCTGCGGACTCCATCCTCAAAAGCACCTGTTTTCGCTTTCGGCAGCCTCCGGAGCAAAAAAGACAAACGTCCAGCTTTTGCTGCCACAGCAAAGGTGCCAGCGGGGAAAAGTAATGCTGGTTCTCACTTCCTCCTGGAACCCTTTCAAATGACACAGTCAATTTGGCTCTCTCTGCTTTCCTGCGGACTCCATCCTCAAAAGCACCTGTTTTCGCTTTCGGCAGCCTCCGGAGCAAAAAAGACAAACGTCCAGCTTTTGCTGCCACAGCAAAGGTGCCAGCGGGGACAAGTAATGCTGGTTCTCACTGCCTCCTGGAATTCTTTCAAATGCCACAGACAATTTGGCCCTCTCTGCTTTCCTGCGGACTCCATCCTCAAAAGCACCTGTTTTCGCTTTCGGCAACTTCCGGAGCAAAAAAGACAAACGTCCAGCTTTTGCTGCCACAGCAAAGGTGCCAGCGGGGAAAAGTAATGCTGGTTCTCACTGCCTCCTGGAACCCCTTCAAATGCCCCAGATAATTTGGCTCTCTCTGCTTTCCTGCAGACTCCATCCTCAAAAGCATCTGTTTTCACTTTCGGCGCCCTCCGGTGGTTAAAAGACAAACGTCCAGCTTTTGCTGCCACAGCAAAGGTGCCAGCGGGGAAAAGTAATGCTGGTTCTCACTGCCTCCTGGAACTCTGTCAAATGCCACAGACAATTTGGCCCTATCTGCTTTCCTGCGGACTCCATCCTCAAAAGCACCTGTTTTCGCTTTCAGCGGTGTTTAGAGCAAAAAAGACAAACGTCCAGCTTTTGCTGCCACGACAAAGGTGCCAGCGGGGAAAAGTAATGCTGGTCCTCATTGCCTCCTGGAACCTCTTCAAATGCCACAGACAATTTGGCCCTCTCTGCTTTCCTGCGGACTCCATCCTCAAAAGCACCTGTTTTCGCTTTCGGCATTCTCAGGAGCAAAAAACACAAACGTCCAGCTTTTGCTGCCACAGCAAAGGTGCCAGCGGGGAAAAGTGATGCTGGTTCTCACTGCCTCCTGGAACCCTTTCAAATGCACCACACAATTTGGCCCTCTCTGCTTTCCTGCGGACTCCATCCTCAAAAGCACCTGTTTTCGCTTTCGGCATCCTCAGGAGCAAAAAAGACAAACGTCCAGCTTTTGCTGCCACAGCAAAGGTGCCAGCGGGGAAAAGTAATGCTGGTTCTCACTGCCTCCTGGAACTCTTTCAAATGCCACAGACAATTTTGCACTCTCTGCTTTCCTGCGGACTCCATCCTCAAAAGCACCTGTTTTTGCTTTCGGCAGCCTCAGGAGCAAAAAAGACAAACGTCCAGCTTTTGCTGCCACAGCAAAGGTGCCAGCGGGGAGAAGTGATGCTGGTTCTTACTGCCTCCTGGAACCCTTTCAAATGCCCCAGACAGTTTGGCCCTCTCTGCTTTCCTGCGGACTCCATCCTCAAAAGCACCTGTTTTCTCTTTCGGCAGCCTCCGGAGCAAAAAAGACAAACGTCCAGCTTTTGCTGCCACAGCAAAGGTGCCAGCGGGGGAAAAGTAATGCTGGTTCTCACTTCCTCCTGGAACCCTTTCAAATGACACAGTCAATTTGGCTCTCTCTGCTTTCCTGCGGACTCCATCCTCAAAAGCACCTGTTTTCGCTTTCGGCAGCCTCCGGAGCAAAAAAGACAAACGTCCAGCTTTTGCTGCCACAGCAAAGGTGCCAGCGGGGAAAAGTAATGCTGGTTCTCACTGCCTCCTGGAACTCTTTCAAATGCCACAGTCAATTTGGCTCTCTCTGCTTTCCTGCGGACTCCATCCTCAAAAGCACCTTTTTTCGCTTTCGGCAGCCTCCGGAGCAAAAAAGACAAACGTCCAGCTTTTGCTGCCACAGCAAAGGTGCCAGCGGGGACAAGTAATGCTGGTTCTCACTGCCTCCTGGAACTCTGTCAAATGCCACAGACAATTTTGCACTCTCTGCTTTCCTGCGGACTCCATCCTCAAAAGCACCTGTTTTCGCTTTCGGCAACTTCCGGAGCAAAAAAGACAAACGTCCAGCTTTTGCTGCCACAGCAAAGGTGCCAGCGGGGAAAAGTAATGCTGGTTCTCACTGCCTCCTGGAACTCTTTCAAATGCCACAGACAATTTGGCCCTCTCTGCTTTCCTGCGGACTCCATCCTCAAAAGCACCTGTTTTTGCTTTCGGCAGCCTCCGGAGCAAAAAAGACAAACGTCCAGCTTTTGCTGCCACAGCAAAGGTGCCAGCGGAGAAAAGTAATGCTGGTTCTCACTGCCTCCTGGAACCCTTTCAAATGCCACAGTCAATTTGGCTCTCTCTGCTTTCCTGCGGACTCCATCCTCAAAAGCACCTTTTTTCGCTTTCGGCAGCCTCCGGAGCAAAAAAGACAAACATCCAGCTTTTGCTGCCACAGCAAAGGTGCCAGCGGGGAAAAGTAATGCTGGTTCTCACTGCCTCCTGGAACTCTGTCAAATGCCACAGACAATTTGGCCCTATCTGCTTTCCTGCGGACTCCATCCTCAAAAGCACCTGTTTTCGCTTTCAGCGGTGTTTAGAGCAAAAAAGAAAAAACGTCCAGCTTTTGCTGCCACAGCAAAGGTGCCAGCGGGGAAAAGTAATGCTGGTTCTCACTGCCTCCTGGAACCTCTTCAAATGCCACAGACAATTTGGCCCTCTCTGCTTTCCTGCGGACTCCATCCTCAAAAGCACCTGTTTTCGCTTTCGGCATCCTCAGGAGCAAAAAACACAAACGTCCAGCTTTTGCTGCCACAGCAAAGGTGCCAGCGGGGAAAAGTGATGCTGGTTCTCACTGCCTCCTGGAACCCCTTCAAATGCCCCAGATAATTTGGCTCTCTCTGCTTTCCTGCGGACTCCATCCTCAAAAGCACCTGTTTTCGCTTTCGGCAGCCTCCGGAGCAAAAAAGACAAACGTCCAGCTTTTGCTGCCACAGCAAAGGTGCCAGCGGGGAAAAGTAATGCTGGTTCTCACTGCCTCCTGGAACTCTGTCAAATGCCACAGACAATTTGGCCCTATCTGCTTTCCTGCGGACTCCATCCTCAAAAGCATCTGTTTTCGCTTTCGGCAACTTCCGGAGCAATAAAGACAAACGTCCAGCTTTTGCTGCCACAGCAAAGGTGCCAGCGGGGAAAAGTAATGCTGGTTCTCACTGCCTCCTGGAACCCCTTCAAATGCCCCAGATAATTTGGCTCTCTCTGCTTTCCTGCGGACTCCATCCTCAAAAGCATCTGTTTTCACTTTCGGCGCCCTCCGGTGGTTAAAAGACAAACGTCCAGCTTTTGCTGCCACAGCAAAGGTGCCAGCGGGGAAAAGTGATGCTGGTCCTCATTGCCTCCTGGAACCTCTTCAAATGCCACAGACAATTTGGCCCTCTCTGCTTTCCTGCGGACTCCATCCTCAAAAGCACCTGTTTTCGCTTTCGACATCCTCAGGAGCAAAAAAGACAAACGTCCAGCTTTTGCTGCCACAGCAAAGGTGCCAGCGGGGAAAAGTGATGCTGGTCCTCATTGCCTCCTGGAACCTCTTCAAATGCCACAGACAATTTTGCACTCTCTGCTTTCCTGCGGACTCCATCCTCAAAAGCACCTGTTTTTGCTTTCGGCAGCCTCCAGAGCAAAAAAGACAAACGTCCAGCTTTTGCTGCCACAGCAAAGGTGCCAGCGGGGAAAAGTAATGCTGGTTCTCACTTCCTCCTGGAACCCTTTCAAATGACACAGTCAATTTGGCTCTCTCTGCTTTCCTGCGGACTCCATCCTCAAAAGCACCTGTTTTCGCTTTCGGCAGCCTCCGGAGCAAAAAAGACAAACGTCCAGCTTTTGCTGCCACAGCAAAGGTGCCAGCGGGGAAAAGTAATGCTGGTTCTCACTGCCTCCTGGAACCCCTTCAAATGCCCCAGATAATTTGGCTCTCTCTGCTTTCCTGCGGACTCCATCCTCAAAAGCATCTGTTTTCACTTTCGGCGCCCTCCGGTGGTTAAAAGACAAACGTCCAGCTTTTGCTGCCGCAGCAAAGGTGCCACCGGGGGAAAGTGATGCTGGTTCTCACTGCCTCCTGGAACTCTTTCAAATGCCCCAGACAATTTTGCACTCTCTGCTTTCCTGCGGACTCCATCCTCAAAAGCACCTGTTTTCGCTTTCGGCAGCCTCCGGAGCAAAAAAGACAAACGTCCAGCTTTTGCTGCCACAGCAAAGGTGCCAGCGGAGAAAAGTAATGCTGGTTCTCACTGCCTCCTGGAACTCTTTCAAATGCCACAGACAATTTTGCCCTCTCTGCTTTCCTGCGGACTCCATCCTCAAAAGCACCTGTTTTTGCTTTCGGCAGCCTCCGGAGCAAAAAAGACAAACGTCCAGCTTTTGCTGCCACAGCAAAGGTGCCAGCGGAGAAAAGTAATGCTGGTTCTCACTGCCTCCTGGAACCCTTTCAAATGCCACAGTCAATTTGGCTCTCTCTGCTTTCCTGCGGACTCCATCCTCAAAAGCACCTTTTTTCGCTTTCGGCAGCCTCCGGAGCAAAAAAGACAAACGTCCAGCTTTTGCTGCCACAGCAAAGGTGCCAGCGGGGAAAAGTAATGCTGGTTCTCACTGCCTCCTGGAACTCTGTCAAATGCCACAGACAATTTGGCCCTCTCTGCTTTCCTGCGGACTCCATCCTCAAAAGCACCTGTTTTCGCTTTCAGCGGTGTTTAGAGCAAAAAAGACAAACGTCCAGCTTTTGCTGCCACAGCAAAGGTGCCAGCGGGGAAAAGTAATGCTGGTCCTCATTGCCTCCTGGAACCTCTTCAAATGCCACAGACAATTTGGCCCTCTCTGCTTTCCTGCGGACTCCATCCACAAAAGCACTTGTTTTCTCTTTCGGCAACCTCCGGAGCAAAAAAGACAAACGTCCAGCTTTTGCTGCCACAGCAAAGGTGCCAGCGGGGAAAAGTGATGCTGGTTCTCACTGCCTCCTGGAACCCTTTCAAATGCACCACACAATTTGGCCCTCTCTGCTTTCCTGCGGACTCCATCCTCAAAAGCACCTGTTTTTGCTTTCGGCAGCCTCCGGAGCAAAAAAGACAAACGTCCAGCTTTTGCTGCCACAGCAAAGGTGCCAGCGGGGAAAAGTAATGCTGGTTCTCACTTCCTCCTGGAACCCTTTCAAATGACACAGTCAATTTGGCTCTCTCTGCTTTCCTGCGGACTCCATCCTCAAAAGCACCTGTTTTCGCTTTCGGCAGCCTCCGGAGCAAAAAAGACAAACGTCCAGCTTTTGCTGCCACAGCAAAGGTGCCAGCGGGGAAAAGTAATGCTGGTTCTCACTGCCTCCTGGAACTCTTTCAAATGCCACAGACAATTTTGCACTCTCTGCTTTCCTGCGGACTCCATCCTCAAAAGCACCTGTTTTTGCTTTCGGCAGCCTCAGGAGCAAAAAAGACAAACGTCCAGCTTTTGCTGCCACAGCAAAGGTGCCAGCGGGGAGAAGTGATGCTGGTTCTCACTGCCTCCTGGAACCCTTTCAAATGCCCCAGACAGTTTGGCCCTCTCTGCTTTCCTGCGGACTCCATCCTCAAATCACCTGTTTTCGCTTTCGGCAGCCTCCGGAGCAAAAAAGACAAACATCCAGCTTTTGCTGCCACAGCAAAGGTGCCAGCGGGGAAAAGTAATGCTGGTTCTCACTGCCTCCTGGAACTCTGTCAAATGCCACAGACAATTTGGCCCTATCTGCTTTCCTGCGGACTCCATCCTCAAAAGCACCTGTTTTCGCTTTCGGCAACCTCCGGAGCAAAAAAGACAAACGTCCAGCTTTTGCTGCCACAGCAAAGGTTCCAGCGGGGAAAAGTAATGCTGGTTCTCACTGCCTCCTGGAACTCTTTCAAATGCCACAGTCAATTTGGCTCTCTCTGCTTTCCTGCGGACTCCATCCTCAAAAGCACCTTTTTTCGCTTTCGGCAGCCTCCGGAGCAAAAAAGACAAACGTCCAGCTTTTGCTGCCACAGCAAAGGTGCCAGCGGGGAAAAGTAATGCTGGTTCTCACTGCCTCCTGGAACTCTGTCAAATGCCACAGACAATTTTGCACTCTCTGCTTTCCTGCGGACTCCATCCTCAAAAGCACCTGTTTTCGCTTTCGGCAACCTCCGGAGCAAAAAAGACAAACGTCCAGCTTTTGCTGCCACAGCAAAGGTGCCAGCGGGGAAAAGTAATGCTGGTCCTCATTGCCTCCTGGAACCTCTTCAAATGCCACAGACAATTTGGCCCTCTCTGCTTTCCTGCGGACTCCATCCTCAAAAGCACTTGTTTTCTCTTTCGGCAACCTCCGGAGCAAAAAAGACAAACATACAGCTTTTGCTGCCACAGCAAAGGTGCCAGCGGGGAAAAGTGATGCTGGTTCTCACTGCCTCCTGGAACCCTTTCAAATGCACCACACAATTTGGCCCTCTCTGCTTTCCTGCGGACTCCATCCTCAAAAGCACCTGTTTTCTCTTTCGGCAGCCTCCGGAGCAAAAAAGACAAACGTCCAGCTTTTGCTGCCACAGCAAAGGTGCCAGCGGGGAAAAGTAATGCTGGTTCTCACTTCCTCCTGGAACCCTTTCAAATGACACAGTCAATTTGGCTCTCTCT
Source organism: Vanellus vanellus (assembly GCF_965231255.1). Lineage (NCBI taxonomy): Eukaryota > Metazoa > Chordata > Aves > Charadriiformes > Charadriidae > Vanellus > Vanellus vanellus. Next base: position 44,047 of record NW_028128747.1, on the reverse strand, counting down.
GCTTTCCTGCGGACTCCATCCTCAAAAGCACCTTTTTTCGCTTTCGGCAGCCTCCGGAGCAAAAAAGACAAACGTCCAGCTTTTGCTGCCACAGCAAAGGTGCCAGCGGGGAAAAGTAATGCTGGTTCTCACTGCCTCCTGGAACTCTGTCAAATGCCACAGACAATTTTGCACTCTCTGCTTTCCTGCGGACTCCATCCTCAAAAGCACCTGTTTTCGCTTTCGGCAACTTCCGGTGCAAAAAAGACAAACGTCCAGCTTTTGCTGCCACAGCAAAGGTGCCAGCGGGGAAAAGTAATGCTGGTTCTCACTGCCTCCTGGAACTCTTTCAAATGCCACAGACAATTTTGCACTCTCTGCTTTCCTGCGGACTCCATCCTCAAAAGCACCTGTTTTTGCTTTCGGCAGCCTCCGGAGCAAAGAATACAAACGTCCAGCTTTTGCTGCCACAGCAAAGGTGCCAGCGGGGAAAAGTAATGCTGGTTCTCACTGCCTCCTGGAACCCTTTCAAATGCCACAGTCAATTTGGCTCTCTCTGCTTTCCTGCGGACTCCATCCTCAAAAGCACCTTTTTTCGCTTTCGGCAGCCTCAGGAGCAAAAAACACAAACATCCAGCTTTTGCTGCCACAGCAAAGGTGCCAGCGGGGAAAAGTAATGCTGGTTCTCACTGCCTCCTGGAACTCTGTCAAATGCCACAGACAATTTGGCCCTATCTGCTTTCCTGCGGACTCCATCCTCAAAAGCACCTGTTTTCGCTTTCAGCGGTGTTTAGAGCAAAAAAGAAAAACGTCCAGCTTTTGCTGCCACAGCAAAGGTGCCAGCGGGGAAAAGTAATACTGGTCCTCATTGCCTCCTGGAACCTCTTCAAATGCCACAGACAATTTGGCCCTCTCTGCTTTCCTGCGGACTCCATCCTCAAAAGCACCTGTTTTCGCTTTCGGCATCCTCAGGAGCAAAAAACACAAACGTCCAGCTTTTGCTGCCACAGCAAAGGTGCCAGCGGGGAAAAGTAATGCTGGTTCTCACTGCCTCCTGGAACCCTTTCAAATGCCCCAGACAATTTGGCCCTCTCTGCTTTCCTGCGGACTCCATCCTCAAAAGCACTTGTTTTCTCTTTCGGCAACCTCCGGAGCAAAAAAGACAAACGTCCAGCTTTTGCTGCCACAGCAAAGGTGCCAGCGGGGAAAAGTGATGCTGGTTCTCACTGCCTCCTGGAACCCTTTCAAATGCCCCAGACAATTTGGCCCTCTCTGCTTTCCTGCGGACTCCATCCTCAAAAGCACTTGTTTTCTCTTTCGGCAACCTCCGGAGCAAAAAAGACAAACGTCCAGCTTTTGCTGCCACAGCAAAGGTGCCAGCGGGGAAAAGTGATGCTGGTTCTCACTGCCTCCTGGAACCCTTTCAAATGCACCACACAATTTGGCCCTCTCTGCTTTCCTGCGGACTCCATCCTCAAAAGCACCTTTTTTCGCTTTCGGCAGCCTCAGGAGCAAAAAAGACAAACGTCCAGCTTTTGCTGCCACAGCAAAGGTGCCAGCGGGGAGAAGTGATGCTGGTTCTTACTTCCTCCTGGAACCCTTTCAAATGCCCCAGACAGTTTGGCCCTCTCTGCTTTCCTGCAGACTCCATCCTCAAAAGCACCTGTTTTCTCTTTCGGCAGCCTCCGGAGCAAAAAAGACAAACGTCCAGCTTTTGCTGCCACAGCAAAGGTGCCAGCGGGGAAAAGTAATGCTGGTTCTCACTTCCTCCTGGAACCCTTTCAAATGACACAGTCAATTTGGCTCTCTCTGCTTTCCTGCGGACTCCATCCTCAAAAGCACCTGTTTTCGCTTTCGGCAGCCTCCGGAGCAAAAAAGAAAAACGTCCAGATTTTGCTGCCACAGCAAAGGTGCCAGCGGGGAAAAGTAATGCTGGTTCTCACTGCCTCCTGGAACTCTTTCAAATGCCACAGTCAATTTGGCTCTCTCTGCTTTCCTGCGGACTCCATCCTCAAAAGCACCTTTTTTCGCTTTCGGCAGCCTCCGGAGCAAAAAAGACAAACATCCAGCTTTTGCTGCCACAGCAAAGGTGCCAGCGGGGAAAAGTAATGCTGGTTCTCACTGCCTCCTGGAACTCTGTCAAATGCCACAGACAATTTGGCCCTATCTGCTTTCCTGCGGACTCCATCCTCAAAAGCACCTGTTTTCGCTTTCAGCGGTGTTTAGAGCAAAAAAGAAAAACGTCCAGCTTTTGCTGCCACAGCAAAGGTGCCAGCGGGGAAAAGTAATGCTGGTCCTCATTGCCTCCTGGAACCTCTTCAAATGCCACAGACAATTTGGCCCTCTCTGCTTTCCTGCGGACTCCATCCTCAAAAGCACCTGTTTTCGCTTTCGGCATCCTCAGGAGCAAAAAACACAAACGTCCAGCTTTTGCTGCCACAGCAAAGGTGCCAGCGGGGAAAAGTGATGCTGGTTCTCACTGCCTCCTGGAACCCTTTCAAATGCACCACACAATTTGGCCCTCTCTGCTTTCCTGCGGACTCCATCCTCAAAAGCACCTGTTTTCGCTTTCGGCAGCCTCCAGAGAAAAAAAGACAAACGTCCAGCTTTTGCTGCCACAGCAAAGGTGCCAGCGGGGAAAAGTAATGCTGGTTCTCACTGCCTCCTGGAATTCTTTCAAATGCCACAGACAATTTGGCCCTCTCTGCTTTCCTGCGGACTCCATCCTCAAAAGCACCTGTTTTCGCTTTCGGCAACTTCCGGAGCAAAAAAGACAAACGTCCAGCTTTTGCTGCCACAGCAAAGGTGCCAGCGGGGAAAAGTAATGCTGGTTCTCACTGCCTCCTGGAACCCCTTCAAATGCCCCAGATAATTTGGCTCTCTCTGCTTTCCTGCGGACTCCATCCTCAAAAGCATCTGTTTTCACTTTCGGCGCCCTCCGGTGGTTAAAAGACAAACGTCCAGCTTTTGCTGCCACAGCAAAGGTGCCAGCGGGGAAAAGTGATGCTGGTCCTCATTGCCTCCTGGAACCTCTTCAAATGCCACAGACAATTTGGCCCTCTCTGCTTTCCTGCGGACTCCATCCTCAAAAGCACCTGTTTTCGCTTTCGACATCCTCAGGAGCAAAAAAGACAAACGTCCAGCTTTTGCTGCCACAGCAAAGGTGCCAGCGGGGAAAAGTAATGCTGGTTCTCACTGCCTCCTGGAACCTCTTCAAATGCCACAGACAATTTGGCCCTCTCTGCTTTCCTGCGGACTCCATCCTCAAAAGCACCTGTTTTCTCTTTCGGCAGCCTCCGGAGCAAAAAAGACAAACGTCCAGCTTTTGCTGCCACAGCAAAGGTGCCAGCGGGGAAAAGTAATGCTGGTTCTCACTTCCTCCTGGAACCCTTTCAAATGACACAGTCAATTTGGCTCTCTCTGCTTTCCTGCGGACTCCATCCTCAAAAGCACCTGTTTTCGCTTTCGGCAGCCTCCGGAGCAAAAAAGACAAACGTCCAGCCTTTGCTGCCACAGCAAAGGTGCCAGCGGGGAAAAGTAATGCTGGTTCTCACTGCCTCCTGGAACTCTTTCAAATGCCACAGTCAATTTGGCTCTCTCTGCTTTCCTGCGGACTCCATCCTCAAAAGCACCTTTTTTCGCTTTCGGCAGCCTCCGGAGCAAAAAAGACAAACGTCCAGCTTTTGCTGCCACAGCAAAGGTGCCAGCGGGGAAAAGTAATGCTGGTTCTCACTGCCTCCTGGAACTCTGTCAAATGCCACAGACAATTTGGCCCTATCTGCTTTCCTGCGGACTCCATCCTCAAAAGCATCTGTTTTCGCTTTCGGCAACTTCCGGAGCAAAAAAGACAAACGTCCAGCTTTTGCTGCCACAGCAAAGGTGCCAGCGGGGAAAAGTAATGCTGGTTCTCACTGCCTCCTGGAACCCCTTCAAATGCCCCAGATAATTTGGCTCTCTCTGCTTTCCTGCGGACTCCATCCTCAAAAGCATCTGCTTTCGCTTTCGGCGCCCTCCGGTGGTTAAAAGACAAACGTCCAGCTTTTGCTGCCAAAGCAAAGGTGCCAGCGGGGGAAAGTGATGCTGGTTCTCACTGCCTCCTGGAACTCTTTCAAATGCCCCAGACAATTTTGCACTCTCTGCTTTCCTGCGGACTCCATCCTCAAAAGCATCTGTTTTCGCTTTCGGCAGCCTCCGGAGCAAAAAAGACAAACGTCCAGCTTTTGCTGCCACAGCAAAGGTGCCAGTGGGGAAAAGTAATGCTGGTTCTCACTGCCTCCTGGAACTCTTTGAAATGCCCCAGACAATTTTGCACTCTCTGCTTTCCTGCGGACTCCATCCTCAAAAGCACCTGTTTTTGCTTTCGGCAGCCTCCGGAGCAAAAAAGACAAACGTCCAGCTTTTGCTGCCACAGCAAAGGTGCCAGCGGGGAAAAGTTATGCTGGTTCTCACTGCCTCCTGGAACTCTTTCAAATGCCACAGTCAATTTGGCTCTCTCTGCTTTCCTGCGGACTCCATCCTCAAAAGCACCTTTTTTCGCTTTCGGCAGCCTCCGGAGCAAAAAAGACAAACGTCCAGCTTTTGCTGCCACAGCAAAGGTGCCAGCGGGGAAAAGTAATGCTGGTTCTCACTGCCTCCTGGAACTCTGTCAAATGCCACAGACAATTTTGCACTCTCTGCTTTCCTGCGGACTCCATCCTCAAATGCACCTGTTTTCGCTTTCGGCAACTTCCGGAGCAAAAAAGACAAACGTCCAGCTTTTACTGCCACAGCAAAGGTGCCAGCAGGGAAAAGTAATGCTGGTTCTCACTGCCTCCTGGAACCCCTTCAAATGCCCCAGATAATTTGGCTCTCTCTGCTTTCCTGCGGACTCCATCCTCAAAAGCATCTGTTTTCACTTTCGGCGCCCTCCGGTGGTTAAAAGACAAACGTCCAGCTTTTGCTGCCACAGCAAAGGTGCCAGCGGGGAAAAGTAATGCTGGTCCTCATTGCCTCCTGGAACCTCTTCAAATGCCACAGACAATTTGGCCCTCTCTGCTTTCCTGCGGACTCCATCCTCAAAAGCACCTGTTTTCGCTTTCGACATCCTCAGGAGCAAAAAAGACAAACGTCCAGCTTTTGCTGCCACAGCAAAGGTGCCAGCGGGGAAAAGTGATGCTGGTCCTCATTGCCTCCTGGAACCTCTTCAAATGCCACAGACAATTTTGCACTCTCTGCTTTCCTGCGGACTCCATCCTCAAAAGCACCTGTTTTTGCTTTCGGCAGCCTCCAGAGCAAAAAAGACAAACGTCCAGCTTTTGCTGCCACAGCAAAGGTGCCAGCGGGGAAAAGTAATGCTGGTTCTCACTGCCTCCTGGAACCCTTTCAAATGCCCGAGACAATTTGGCCCTCTCTGCTTTCCTGCGGACTCCATCCTCAAAAGCACTTGTTTTCTCTTTCGGCAACCTCCGGAGCAAAAAAGACAAACGTCCAGCTTTTGCTGCCACAGCAAAGGTGCCAGCGGGGAAAAGTTATGCTGGTTCTCACTGCCTCCTGGAACCCTTTAAAATGCCCCAGACAATTTGGCCCTCTCTGCTTTCCTGCGGACTCCATCCTCAAAAGCACCTTTTTTCTCTTTCGCCGCTGTTTGGAGCAAAAAAGACAAACGTCCAGCTTTTGCTGCCACAGCAAAGGTGCCAGCGGGGAAAAGTAATGCTGGTTCTCACTTCCTCCTGGAACCCTTTCAAATGACACAGTCAATTTGGCTCTCTCTGCTTTCCTGCGGACTCCATCCTCAAAAGCACCTGTTTTCGCTTTCGGCAGCCTCCGGAGCAAAAAAGACAAACGTCCAGCTTTTGCTGCCACAGCAAAGGTGCCAGCGGGGAAAAGTAATGCTGGTTCTCACTGCCTCCTGGAACTCTGTCAAATGCCACAGACAATTTGGCCCTATCTGCTTTCCTGCGGACTCCATCCTCAAAAGCATCTGTTTTCGCTTTCGGCAACTTCCGGAGCAAAAAAGACAAACGTCCAGCTTTTGCTGCCACAGCAAAGGTGCCAGCGGGGAAAAGTAATGCTGGTTCTCACTGCCTCCTGGAACCCCTTCAAATGCCCCAGATAATTTGGCTCTCTCTGCTTTCCTGCGGACTCCATCCTCAAAAGCATCTGTTTTCACTTTCGGCGCCCTCCGGTGGTTAAAAGACAAACGTCCAGCTTTTGCTGCCACAGCAAAGGTGCCAGCGGGGAAAAGTAATGCTGGTTCTCACTGCCTCCTGGAACTCTTTCAAATGCCACAGACAATTTTGCACTCTCTGCTTTCCTGCGGACTCCATCCTCAAAAGCACCTGTTTTTGCTTTCGGCAGCCTCAGGAGCAAAAAAGACAAACGTCCAGCTTTTGCTGCCACAGCAAAGGTGCCAGCGGGGAGAAGTGATGCTGGTTCTCACTGCCTCCTGGAACCCTTTCAAATGCCCCAGACAGTTTGGCCCTCTCTGCTTTCCTGCGGACTCCATCCTCAAATCACCTGTTTTCGCTTTCGGCAGCCTCCGGAGCAAAAAAGACAAACATCCAGCTTTTGCTGCCACAGCAAAGGTGCCAGCGGGGAAAAGTAATGCTGGTTCTCACTGCCTCCTGGAACTCTGTCAAATGCCACAGACAATTTGGCCCTATCTGCTTTCCTGCGGACTCCATCCTCAAAAGCACCTGTTTTCTCTTTCGGCAACCTCCGGAGCAAAAAAGACAAACGTCCAGCTTTTGCTGCCACAGCAAAGGTTCCAGCGGGGAAAAGTAATGCTGGTTCTCACTGCCTCCTGGAACTCTTTCAAATGCCACAGTCAATTTGGCTCTCTCTGCTTTCCTGCGGACTCCATCCTCAAAAGCACCTTTTTTCGCTTTCGGCAGCCTCCGGAGCAAAAAAGACAAACGTCCAGCTTTTGCTGCCACAGCAAAGGTGCCAGCGGGGAAAAGTAATGCTGGTTCTCACTGCCTCCTGGAAATCTGTCAAATGCCACAGACAATTTTGCACTCTCTGCTTTCCTGCGGACTCCATCCTCAAAAGCACCTGTTTTCGCTTTCGGCAACCTCCGGAGCAAAAAAGACAAACGTCCAGCTTTTGCTGCCACAGCAAAGGTGCCAGCGGGGAAAAGTAATGCTGGTCCTCATTGCCTCCTGGAACCTCTTCAAATGCCACAGACAATTTGGCCCTCTCTGCTTTCCTGCGGACTCCATCCTCAAAAGCACTTGTTTTCTCTTTCGGCAACCTCCGGAGCAAAAAAGACAAACATCCAGCTTTTGCTGCCACAGCAAAGGTGCCAGCGGGGAAAAGTGATGCTGGTTCTCACTGCCTCCTGGAACCCTTTCAAATGCACCACACAATTTGGCCCTCTCTGCTTTCCTGCGGACTCCATCCTCAAAAGCACCTGTTTTCGCTTTCGGCAGCCTCCGGAGCAAAAAAGACAAACGTCCAGCTTTTGCTGCCACAGCAAAGGTGCCAGCGGGGAAAAGTAATGCTGGTTCTCACTTCCTCCTGGAACCCTTTCAAATGACACAGTCAATTTGGCTCTCTCTGCTTTCCTGCGGACTCCATCCTCAAAAGCACCTTTTTTCGCTTTCGGCAGCCTCCGGAGCAAAAAAGACAAACGTCCAGCTTTTGCTGCCACAGCAAAGGTGCCAGCGGGGAAAAGTAATGCTGGTTCTCACTGCCTCCTGGAACTCTGTCAAATGCCACAGACAATTTTGCACTCTCTGCTTTCCTGCGGACTCCATCCTCAAAAGCACCTGTTTTCGCTTTCGGCAACTTCCGGAGCAAAAAAGACAAACGTCCAGCTTTTGCTGCCACAGCAAAGGTGCCAGCGGGGAAAAGTAATGCTGGTTCTCACTGCCTCCTGGAACTCTTTCAAATGCCACAGACAATTTTGCACTCTCTGCTTTCCTGCGGACTCCATCCTCAAAAGCACCTGTTTTTGCTTTCGGCAGCCTCCGGAGCAAAGAATACAAACGTCCAGCTTTTGCTGCCACAGCAAAGGTGCCAGCGGAGAAAAGTAATGCTGGTTCTCACTGCCTCCTGGAACCCTTTCAAATGCCACAGTCAATTTGGCTCTCTCTGCTTTCCTGCGGACTCCATCCTCAAAAGCACCTTTTTTCGCTTTCGGCAGCCTCCGGAGCAAAAAAGACAAACATCCAGCTTTTGCTGCCACAGCAAAGGTGCCAGCGGGGAAAAGTAATGCTGGTTCTCACTGCCTCCTGGAACTCTGTCAAATGCCACAGACAATTTGGCCCTATCTGCTTTCCTGCGGACTCCATCCTCAAAAGCACCTGTTTTCGCTTTCAGCGGTGTTTAGAGCAAAAAAGAAAAACGTCCAGCTTTTGCTGCCACAGCAAAGGTGCCAGCGGGGAAAAGTAATGCTGGTCCTCATTGCCTCCTGGAACTCTGTCAAATGCCCCAGACAATTTGGCCCTCTCTGCTTTCCTGCGGACTCCATCCTCAAAAGCACTTGTTTTCTCTTTCGGCAACCTCCGGAGCAAAAAAGACAAACGTCCAGCTTTTGCTGCCACAGCAAAGGTGCCAGCGGGGAAAAGTGATGCTGGTTCTCACTGCCTCCTGGAACCCTTTCAAATGCCCCAGACAATTTGGCCCTCTCTGCTTTCCTGCGGACTCCATCCTCAAAAGCACTTGTTTTCTCTTTCGGCAACCTCCGGAGCAAAAAAGACAAACGTCCAGCTTTTGCTGCCACAGCAAAGGTGCCAGCGGGGAAAAGTGATGCTGGTTCTCACTGCCTCCTGGAACCCTTTCAAATGCACCACACAATTTGGCCCTCTCTGCTTTCCTGCGGACTCCATCCTCAAAAGCACCTTTTTTCGCTTTCGGCAGCCTCAGGAGCAAAAAAGACAAACGTCCAGCTTTTGCTGCCACAGCAAAGGTGCCAGCGGGGAGAAGTGATGCTGGTTCTTACTGCCTCCTGGAACCCTTTCAAATGCCCCAGACAGTTTGGCCCTCTCTGCTTTCCTGCAGACTCCATCCTCAAAAGCACCTGTTTTCTCTTTCGGCAGCCTCCGGAGCAAAAAAGACAAACGTCCAGCTTTTGCTGCCACAGCAAAGGTGCCAGCGGGGAAAAGTAATGCTGGTTCTCACTTCCTCCTGGAACCCTTTCAAATGACACAGTCAATTTGGCTCTCTCTGCTTTCCTGCGGACTCCATCCTCAAAAGCACCTGTTTTCGCTTTCGGCAGCCTCCGGAGCAAAAAAGAAAAACGTCCAGATTTTGCTGCCACAGCAAAGGTGCCAGCGGGGAAAAGTAATGCTGGTTCTCACTGCCTCCTGGAACTCTTTCAAATGCCACAGTCAATTTGGCTCTCTCTGCTTTCCTGCGGACTCCATCCTCAAAAGCACCTTTTTTCGCTTTCGGCAGCCTCCGGAGCAAAAAAGACAAACATCCAGCTTTTGCTGCCACAGCAAAGGTGCCAGCGGGGAAAAGTAATGCTGGTTCTCACTGCCTCCTGGAACTCTGTCAAATGCCACAGACAATTTGGCCCTATCTGCTTTCCTGCGGACTCCATCCTCAAAAGCACCTGTTTTCGCTTTCAGCGGTGTTTAGAGCAAAAAAGAAAAACGTCCAGCTTTTGCTGCCACAGCAAAGGTGCCAGCGGGGAAAAGTAATGCTGGTCCTCATTGCCTCCTGGAACCTCTTCAAATGCCACAGACAATTTGGCCCTCTCTGCTTTCCTGCGGACTCCATCCTCAAAAGCACCTGTTTTCGCTTTCGGCATCCTCAGGAGCAAAAAACACAAACGTCCAGCTTTTGCTGCCACAGCAAAGGTGCCAGCGGGGAAAAGTGATGCTGGTTCTCACTGCCTCCTGGAACCCTTTCAAATGCACCACACAATTTGGCCCTCTCTGCTTTCCTGCGGACTCCATCCTCAAAAGCACCTGTTTTCGCTTTCGGCAGCCTCCAGAGAAAAAAAGACAAACGTCCAGCTTTTGCTGCCACAGCAAAGGTGCCAGCGGGGAAAAGTAATGCTGGTTCTCACTGCCTCCTGGAATTCTTTCAAATGCCACAGACAATTTGGCCCTCTCTGCTTTCCTGCGGACTCCATCCTCAAAAGCACCTGTTTTCGCTTTCGGCAACTTCCGGAGCAAAAAAGACAAACGTCCAGCTTTTGCTGCCACAGCAAAGGTGCCAGCGGGGAAAAGTAATGCTGGTTCTCACTGCCTCCTGGAACCCCTTCAAATGCCCCAGATAATTTGGCTCTCTCTGCTTTCCTGCGGACTCCATCCTCAAAAGCATCTGTTTTCACTTTCGGCGCCCTCCGGTGGTTAAAAGACAAACGTCCAGCTTTTGCTGCCACAGCAAAGGTGCCAGCGGGGAAAAGTGATGCTGGTCCTCATTGCCTCCTGGAACCTCTTCAAATGCCACAGACAATTTGGCCCTCTCTGCTTTCCTGCGGACTCCATCCTCAAAAGCACCTGTTTTCGCTTTCGACATCCTCAGGAGCAAAAAAGACAAACGTCCAGCTTTTGCTGCCACAGCAAAGGTGCCAGCGGGGAAAAGTAATGCTGGTTCTCACTGCCTCCTGGAACCTCTTCAAATGCCACAGACAATTTGGCCCTCTCTGCTTTCCTGCGGACTCCATCCTCAAAAGCACCTGTTTTCTCTTTCGGCAGCCTCAGGAGCAAAAAAGACAAACGTCCAGCTTTTGCTGCCACAGCAAAGGTGCCAGCGGGGAAAAGTAATGCTGGTTCTCACTTCCTCCTGGAACCCTTTCAAATGACACAGTCAATTTGGCTCTCTCTGCTTTCCTGCGGACTCCATCCTCAAAAGCACCTGTTTTCGCTTTCGGCAGCCTCCGGAGCAAAAAAGACAAACGTCCAGCCTTTGCTGCCACAGCAAAGGTGCCAGCGGGGAAAAGTAATGCTGGTTCTCACTGCCTCCTGGAACTCTTTCAAATGCCACAGTCAATTTGGCTCTCTCTGCTTTCCTGCGGACTCCATCCTCAAAAGCACCTTTTTTCGCTTTCGGCAGCCTCCGGAGCAAAAAAGACAAACGTCCAGCTTTTGCTGCCACAGCAAAGGTGCCAGCGGGGAAAAGTAATGCTGGTTCTCACTGCCTCCTGGAACTCTGTCAAATGCCACAGACAATTTGGCCCTATCTGCTTTCCTGCGGACTCCATCCTCAAAAGCATCTGTTTTCGCTTTCGGCAACTTCCGGAGCAAAAAAGACAAACGTCCAGCTTTTGCTGCCACAGCAAAGGTGCCAGCGGGGAAAAGTAATGCTGGTTCTCACTGCCTCCTGGAACCCCTTCAAATGCCCCAGATAATTTGGCTCTCTCTGCTTTCCTGCGGACTCCATCCTCAAAAGCATCTGCTTTCGCTTTCGGCGCCCTCCGGTGGTTAAAAGACAAACGTCCAGCTTTTGCTGCCAAAGCAAAGGTGCCAGCGGGGGAAAGTGATGCTGGTTCTCACTGCCTCCTGGAACTCTTTCAAATGCCCCAGACAATTTTGCACTCTCTGCTTTCCTGCGGACTCCATCCTCAAAAGCATCTGTTTTCGCTTTCGGCAACCTCCGGAGCAAAAAAGACAAACGTCCAGCTTTTGCTGCCACAGCAAAGGTGCCAGTGGGGAAAAGTAATGCTGGTTCTCACTGCCTCCTGGAACTCTTTGAAATGCCGCAGACAATTTTGCACTCTCTGCTTTCCTGCGGACTCCATCCTCAAAAGCACCTGTTTTTGCTTTCGGCAGCCTCCGGAGCAAAAAAGACAAACGTCCAGCTTTTGCTGCCACAGCAAAGGTGCCAGCGGGGAAAAGTTATGCTGGTTCTCACTGCCTCCTGGAACTCTTTCAAATGCCACAGTCAATTTGGCTCTCTCTGCTTTCCTGCGGACTCCATCCTCAAAAGCACCTTTTTTCGCTTTCGGCAGCCTCCGGAGCAAAAAAAGACAAACGTCCAGCTTTTGCTGCCACAGCAAAGGTGCCAGCGGGGAAAAGTAATGCTGGTTCTCACTGCCTCCTGGAACTCTGTCAAATGCCACAGACAATTTTGCACTCTCTGCTTTCCTGCGGACTCCATCCTCAAATGCACCTGTTTTCGCTTTCGGCAACTTCCGGAGCAAAAAAGACAAACGTCCAGCTTTTACTGCCACAGCAAAGGTGCCAGCGGGGAAAAGTAATGCTGGTTCTCACTGCCTCCTGGAACCCCTTCAAATGCCCCAGATAATTTGGCTCTCTCTGCTTTCCTGCGGACTCCATCCTCAAAAGCATCTGTTTTCACTTTCGGCGCCCTCCGGTGGTTAAAAGACAAACGTCCAGCTTTTGCTGCCACAGCAAAGGTGCCAGCGGGGAAAAGTGATGCTGGTCCTCATTGCCTCCTGGAACCTCTTCAAATGCCACAGACAATTTGGCCCTCTCTGCTTTCCTGCGGACTCCATCCTCAAAAGCACCTGTTTTCGCTTTCGACATCCTCAGGAGCAAAAAAGACAAACGTCCAGCTTTTGCTGCCACAGCAAAGGTGCCAGCGGGGAAAAGTGATGCTGGTCCTCATTGCCTCCTGGAACCTCTTCAAATGCCACAGACAATTTTGCACTCTCTGCTTTCCTGCGGACTCCATCCTCAAAAGCACCTGTTTTTGCTTTCGGCAGCCTCCAGAGCAAAAAAGACAAACGTCCAGCTTTTGCTGCCACAGCAAAGGTGCCAGCGGGGAAAAGTAATGCTGGTTCTCACTGCCTCCTGGAACCCTTTCAAATGCCCGAGACAATTTGGCCCTCTCTGCTTTCCTGCGGACTCCATCCTCAAAAGCACTTGTTTTCTCTTTCGGCAACCTCCGGAGCAAAAAAGACAAACGTCCAGCTTTTGCTGCCACAGCAAAGGTGCCAGCGGGGAAAAGTTATGCTGGTTCTCACTGCCTCCTGGAACCCTTTAAAATGCCCCAGACAATTTGGCCCTCTCTGCTTTCCTGCGGACTCCATCCTCAAAAGCACCTTTTTTCTCTTTCGCCGCTGTTTGGAGCAAAAAAGACAAACGTCCAGCTTTTGCTGCCACAGCAAAGGTGCCAGCGGGGAAAAGTAATGCTGGTTCTCACTTCCTCCTGGAACCCTTTCAAATGACACAGTCAATTTGGCTCTCTCTGCTTTCCTGCGGACTCCATCCTCAAAAGCACCTGTTTTCGCTTTCGGCAGCCTCCGGAGCAAAAAAGACAAACGTCCAGCTTTTGCTGCCACAGCAAAGGTGCCAGCGGGGAAAAGTAATGCTGGTTCTCACTGCCTCCTGGAACTCTGTCAAATGCCACAGACAATTTGGCCCTATCTGCTTTCCTGCGGACTCCATCCTCAAAAGCATCTGTTTTCGCTTTCGGCAACTTCCGGAGCAAAAAAGACAAACGTCCAGCTTTTGCTGCCACAGCAAAGGTGCCAGCGGGGAAAAGTAATGCTGGTTCTCACTGCCTCCTGGAACCCCTTCAAATGCCCCAGATAATTTGGCTCTCTCTGCTTTCCTGCGGACTCCATCCTCAAAAGCATCTGTTTTCACTTTCGGCGCCCTCCGGTGGTTAAAAGACAAACGTCCAGCTTTTGCTGCCACAGCAAAGGTGCCAGCGGGGAAAAGTAATGCTGGTTCTCACTGCCTCCTGGAACTCTTTCAAATGCCACAGACAATTTTGCACTCTCTGCTTTCCTGCGGACTCCATCCTCAAAAGCACCTGTTTTTGCTTTCGGCAGCCTCAGGAGCAAAAAAGACAAACGTCCAGCTTTTGCTGCCACAGCAAAGGTGCCAGCGGGGAGAAGTGATGCTGGTTCTCACTGCCTCCTGGAACCCTTTCAAATGCCCCAGACAGTTTGGCCCTCTCTGCTTTCCTGCGGACTCCATCCTCAAATCACCTGTTTTCGCTTTCGGCAGCCTCCGGAGCAAAAAAGACAAACATCCAGCTTTTGCTGCCACAGCAAAGGTGCCAGCGGGGAAAAGTAATGCTGGTTCTCACTGCCTCCTGGAACTCTGTCAAATGCCACAGACAATTTGGCCCTATCTGCTTTCCTGCGGACTCCATCCTCAAAAGCACCTGTTTTCGCTTTCGGCAACCTCCGGAGCAAAAAAGACAAACGTCCAGCTTTTGCTGCCACAGCAAAGGTTCCAGCGGGGAAAAGTAATGCTGGTTCTCACTGCCTCCTGGAACTCTTTCAAATGCCACAGTCAATTTGGCTCTCTCTGCTTTCCTGCGGACTCCATCCTCAAAAGCACCTTTTTTCGCTTTCGGCAGCCTCCGGAGCAAAAAAGACAAACGTCCAGCTTTTGCTGCCACAGCAAAGGTGCCAGCGGGGAAAAGTAATGCTGGTTCTCACTGCCTCCTGGAACTCTGTCAAATGCCACAGACAATTTTGCACTCTCTGCTTTCCTGCGGACTCCATCCTCAAAAGCACCTGTTTTCGCTTTCGGCAACCTCCGGAGCAAAAAAGACAAACGTCCAGCTTTTGCTGCCACAGCAAAGGTGCCAGCGGGGAAAAGTAATGCTGGTCCTCATTGCCTCCTGGAACCTCTTCAAATGCCACAGACAATTTGGCCCTCTCTGCTTTCCTGCGGACTCCATCCTCAAAAGCACTTGTTTTCTCTTTCGGCAACCTCCGGAGCAAAAAAGACAAACATCCAGCTTTTGCTGCCACAGCAAAGGTGCCAGCGGGGAAAAGTGATGCTGGTTCTCACTGCCTCCTGGAACCCTTTCAAATGCACCACACAATTTGGCCCTCTCTGCTTTCCTGCGGACTCCATCCTCAAAAGCACCTGTTTTCGCTTTCGGCAGCCTCCGGAGCAAAAAAGACAAACGTCCAGCTTTTGCTGCCACAGCAAAGGTGCCAGCGGGGAAAAGTAATGCTGGTTCTCACTTCCTCCTGGAACCCTTTCAAATGACACAGTCAATTTGGCTCTCTCTGCTTTCCTGCGGACTCCATCCTCAAAAGCACCTTTTTTCGCTTTCGGCAGCCTCCGGAGCAAAAAAGACAAACGTCCAGCTTTTGCTGCCACAGCAAAGGTGCCAGCGGGGAAAAGTAATGCTGGTTCTCACTGCCTCCTGGAACTCTGTCAAATGCCACAGACAATTTTGCACTCTCTGCTTTCCTGCGGACTCCATCCTCAAAAGCACCTGTTTTCGCTTTCGGCAACTTCCGGAGCAAAAAAGACAAACGTCCAGCTTTTGCTGCCACAGCAAAGGTGCCAGCGGGGAAAAGTAATGCTGGTTCTCACTGCCTCCTGGAACTCTTTCAAATGCCACAGACAATTTTGCACTCTCTGCTTTCCTGCGGACTCCATCCTCAAAAGCACCTGTTTTTGCTTTCGGCAGCCTCCGGAGCAAAGAATACAAACGTCCAGCTTTTGCTGCCACAGCAAAGGTGCCAGCGGAGAAAAGTAATGCTGGTTCTCACTGCCTCCTGGAACCCTTTCAAATGACACAGTCAATTTGGCTCTCTCTGCTTTCCTGCGGACTCCATCCTCAAAAGCACCTTTTTTCGCTTTCGGCAGCCTCCGGAGCAAAAAAGACAAACATCCAGCTTTTGCTGCCACAGCAAAGGTGCCAGCGGGGAAAAGTAATGCTGGTTCTCACTGCCTCCTGGAACTCTGTCAAATGCCACAGACAATTTGGCCCTATCTGCTTTCCTGCGGACTCCATCCTCAAAAGCACCTGTTTTCGCTTTCAGCGGTGTTTAGAGCAAAAAAGAAAAACGTCCAGCTTTTGCTGCCACAGCAAAGGTGCCAGCGGGGAAAAGTAATGCTGGTCCTCATTGCCTCCTGGAACCTCTTCAAATGCCACAGACAATTTGGCCCTCTCTGCTTTCCTGCGGACTCCATCCTCAAAAGCACCTGTTTTCGCTTTCGGCATCCTCAGGAGCAAAAAACACAAACGTCCAGCTTTTGCTGCCACAGCAAAGGTGCCAGCGGGGAAAAGTAATGCTGGTTCTCACTGCCTCCTGGAACCCTTTCAAATGCCCCAGACAATTTGGCCCTCTCTGCTTTCCTGCGGACTCCATCCTCAAAAGCACTTGTTTTCTCTTTCGGCAACCTCCGGAGCAAAAAAGACAAACGTCCAGCTTTTGCTGCCACAGCAAAGGTGCCAGCGGGGAAAAGTGATGCTGGTTCTCACTGCCTCCTGGAACCCTTTCAAATGCCCCAGACAATTTGGCCCTCTCTGCTTTCCTGCGGTCTCCATCCTCAAAAGCACTTGTTTTCTCTTTCGGCAACCTCCGGAGCAAAAAAGACAAACGTCCAGCTTTTGCTGCCACAGCAAAGGTGCCAGCGGGGAAAAGTGATGCTGGTTCTCACTGCCTCCTGGAACCCTTTCAAATGCACCACACAATTTGGCCCTCTCTGCTTTCCTGCGGACTCCATCCTCAAAAGCACCTTTTTTCGCTTTCGGCAGCCTCAGGAGCAAAAAAGACAAACGTCCAGCTTTTGCTGCCACAGCAAAGGTGCCAGCGGGGAGAAGTGATGCTGGTTCTTACTGCCTCCTGGAACCCTTTCAAATGCCCCAGACAGTTTGGCCCTCTCTGCTTTCCTGCGGACTCCATCCTCAAAAGCATCTCTTTTCGCTTTCGGCAGCCTCCGGAGGAAAAAAGACAAACGTCCAGCTTTTGCTGCCACAGCAAAGGTGCCAGCGGGGAAAAGTAATGCTGGTTCTCACTGCCTCCTGGAACTCTGTCAAATGCCACAGACAATTTGGCCCTATCTGCTTTCCTGCGGACTCCATCCTCAAAAGCACCTGTTTTCGCTTTCAGCGGTGTTTAGAGCAAAAAAGAAAAACGTCCAGCTTTTGCTGCAACAGCAAAGGTGCCAGCGGGGAAAAGTAATGCTGGTCCTCATTGCCTCCTGGAACCTCTTCAAATGCCACAGACAATTTGGCCCTCTCTGCTTTCCTGCGGACTCCATCCTCAAAAGCACCTGTTTTCGCTTTCGGCATCCTCAGGAGCAAAAAACACAAACGTCCAGCTTTTGCTGCCACAGCAAAGGTGCCAGCGGGGAAAAGTGATGCTGGTTCTCACTGCCTCCTGGAACCCTTTCAAATGCACCACACAATTTGGCCCTCCCTGCTTTCCTGCGGACTCCATCCTCAAAAGCACCTGTTTTTGCTTTCGGCAGCCTCCGGAGCAAAAAAGACAAACGTCCAGCTTTTGCTGCCACAGCAAAGGTGCCAGCGGGGAAAAGTAATGCTGGTTCTCACTGCCTCCTGGAATTCTTTCAAATGCCACAGACAATTTGGCCCTCTCTGCTTTCCTGCGGACTCCATCCTCAAAAGCACCTGTTTTCGCTTTCGGCAACTTCCGGAGCAAAAAAGACAAACGTCCAGCTTTTGCTGCCACAGCAAAGGTGCCAGCGGGGAAAAGTAATGCTGGTT
Organism: Vanellus vanellus; assembly: GCF_965231255.1. Taxonomy (NCBI): domain Eukaryota; kingdom Metazoa; phylum Chordata; class Aves; order Charadriiformes; family Charadriidae; genus Vanellus; species Vanellus vanellus. The sequence continues at coordinate 26,737 of NW_028128747.1, read as the reverse complement.
CTCACTGCCTCCTGGAACCCCTTCAAATGCCCCAGATCATTTGGCTCTCTCTGCTTTCCTGCGGACTCCATCCTCAAAAGCATCTGTTTTCACTTTCGGCGCCCTCCGGTGGTTAAAAGACAAACGTCCAGCTTTTGCTGCCACAGCAAAGGTGCCAGCGGGGAAAAGTGATGCTGGTCCTCATTGCCTCCTGGAACCTCTTCAAATGCCACAGACAATTTGGCCCTCTCTGCTTTCCTGCGGACTCCATCCTCAAAAGCACCTGTTTTCGCTTTCGACATCCTCAGGAGCAAAAAAGACAAACGTCCAGCTTTTGCTGCCACAGCAAAGGTGCCAGCGGGGAAAAGTAATGCTGGTTCTCACTGCCTCCTGGAACCTCTTCAAATGCCACAGACAATTTGGCCCTCTCTGCTTTCCTGCGGACTCCATCCTCAAAAGCACCTGTTTTCTCTTTCGGCAGCCTCCGGAGCAAAAAAGACAAACGTCCAGCTTTTGCTGCCACAGCAAAGGTGCCAGCGGGGAAAAGTAATGCTGGTTCTCACTTCCTCCTGGAACCCTTTCAAATGACACAGTCAATTTGGCTCTCTCTGCTTTCCTGCGGACTCCATCCTCAAAAGCACCTGTTTTCGCTTTCGGCAGCCTCCGGAGCAAAAAAAACAAACGTCCAGCCTTTGCTGCCACAGCAAAGGTGCCAGCGGGGAAAAGTAATGCTGGTTCTCACTGCCTCCTGGAACTCTTTCAAATGCCACAGTCAATTTGGCTCTCTCTGCTTTCCTGCGGACTCCATCCTCAAAAGCACCTGTTTTCGCTTTCGGCAGCCTCCGGAGCAAAAAAGACAAACGTCCAGCTTTTGCTGCCACAGCAAAGGTGCCAGCGGGGAAAAGTAATGCTGGTTCTCACTGCCTCCTGGAACTCTGTCAAATGCCACAGACAATTTGGCCCTATCTGCTTTCCTGCGGACTCCATCCTCAAAAGCATCTGTTTTCGCTTTCGGCAACTTCCGGAGCAAAAAAGACAAACGTCCAGCTTTTGCTGCCACAGCAAAGGTGCCAGCGGGGAAAAGTAATGCTGGTTCTCACTGCCTCCTGGAACCCCTTCAAATGCCCCAGATAATTTGGCTCTCTCTGCTTTCCTGCGGACTCCATCCTCAAAAGCATCTGTTTTCGCTTTCGGCGCCCTCCGGTGGTTAAAAGACAAACGTCCAGCTTTTGCTGCCAAAGCAAAGGTGCCAGCGGGGGAAAGTGATGCTGGTTCTCACTGCCTCCTGGAACTCTTTCAAATGCCCCAGACAATTTTGCACTCTCTGCTTTCCTGCGGACTCCATCCTCAAAAGCACCTGTTTTCGCTTTCGGCAACCTCCGGAGCAAAAAAGACAAACGTCCAGCTTTTGCTGCCACAGCAAAGGTGCCAGTGGGGAAAAGTAATGCTGGTTCTCACTGCCTCCTGGAACTCTTTGAAATGCCCCAGACAATTTTGCACTCTCTGCTTTCCTGCGGACTCCATCCTCAAAAGCACCTGTTTTTGCTTTCGGCAGCCTCCGGAGCAAAAAAGACAAACGTCCAGCTTTTGCTGCCACAGCAAAGGTGCCAGCGGGGAAAAGTTATGCTGGTTCTCACTGCCTCCTGGAACTCTTTCAAATGCCACAGTCAATTTGGCTCTCTCTGCTTTCCTGCGGACTCCATCCTCAAAAGCACCTTTTTTCGCTTTCGGCAGCCTCCGGAGCAAAAAAGACAAACGTCCAGCTTTTGCTGCCACAGCAAAGGTGCCAGCGGGGAAAAGTAATGCTGGTTCTCACTGCCTCCTGGAACTCTGTCAAATGCCACAGACAATTTTGCACTCTCTGCTTTCCTGCGGACTCCATCCTCAAATGCACCTGTTTTCGCTTTCGGCAACTTCCGGAGCAAAAAAGACAAACGTCCAGCTTTTACTGCCACAGCAAAGGTGCCAGCGGGGAAAAGTAATGCTGGTTCTCACTGCCTCCTGGAACCCCTTCAAATGCCCCAGATAATTTGGCTCTCTCTGCTTTCCTGCGGACTCCATCCTCAAAAGCATCTGTTTTCACTTTCGGCGCCCTCCGGTGGTTAAAAGACAAACGTCCAGCTTTTGCTGCCACAGCAAAGGTGCCAGCGGGGAAAAGTGATGCTGGTCCTCATTGCCTCCTGGAACCTCTTCAAATGCCACAGACAATTTGGCCCTCTCTGCTTTCCTGCGGACTCCATCCTCAAAAGCACCTGTTTTCGCTTTCGACATCCTCAGGAGCAAAAAAGACAAACGTCCAGCTTTTGCTGCCACAGCAAAGGTGCCAGCGGGGAAAAGTGATGCTGGTCCTCATTGCCTCCTGGAACCTCTTCAAATGCCACAGACAATTTTGCACTCTCTGCTTTCCTGCGGACTCCATCCTCAAAAGCACCTGTTTTTGCTTTCGGCAGCCTCCAGAGCAAAAAAGACAAACGTCCAGCTTTTGCTGCCACAGCAAAGGTGCCAGCGGGGAAAAGTAATGCTGGTTCTCACTGCCTCCTGGAACCCTTTCAAATGCCCGAGACAATTTGGCCCTCTCTGCTTTCCTGCGGACTCCATCCTCAAAAGCACTTGTTTTCTCTTTCGGCAACCTCCGGAGCAAAAAAGACAAACGTCCAGCTTTTGCTGCCACAGCAAAGGTGCCAGCGGGGAAAAGTTATGCTGGTTCTCACTGCCTCCTGGAACCCTTTCAAATGCACCACACAATTTGGCCCTCTCTGCTTTCCTGCGGACTCCATCCTCAAAAGCACCTGTTTTCGCTTTCGGCAGCCTCCGGAGCAAAAAAGACAAACGTCCAGCTTTTGCTGCCACAGCAAAGGTGCCAGCGGGGAAAAGTAATGCTGGTTCTCACTGCCTCCTGGAATTCTTTCAAATGCCACAGACAATTTGGCCCTCTCTGCTTTCCTGCGGACTCCATCCTCAAAAGCACCTGTTTTCGCTTTCGGCAACTTCCGGAGCAAAAAAGACAAACGTCCAGCTTTTGCTGCCACAGCAAAGGTGCCAGCGGGGAAAAGTAATGCTGGTTCTCACTGCCTCCTGGAACCCCTTCAAATGCCCCAGATAATTTGGCTCTCTCTGCTTTCCTGCGGACTCCATCCTCAAAAGCATCTGTTTTCACTTTCGGCGCCCTCCGGTGGTTAAAAGACAAACGTCCAGCTTTTGCTGCCACAGCAAAGGTGCCAGCGGGGAAAAGTGATGCTGGTCCTCATTGCCTCCTGGAACCTCTTCAAATGCCACAGACAATTTGGCCCTCTCTGCTTTCCTGCGGACTCCATCCTCAAAAGCACCTGTTTTCGCTTTCGACATCCTCAGGAGCAAAAAAGACAAACGTCCAGCTTTTGCTGCCACAGCAAAGGTGCCAGCGGGGAAAAGTAATGCTGGTTCTCACTGCCTCCTGGAACCTCTTCAAATGCCACAGACAATTTGGCCCTCTCTGCTTTCCTGCGGACTCCATCCTCAAAAGCACCTGTTTTCTCTTTCGGCAGCCTCCGGAGCAAAAAAGACAAACGTCCAGCTTTTGCTGCCACAGCAAAGGTGCCAGCGGGGAAAAGTAATGCTGGTTCTCACTTCCTCCTGGAACCCTTTCAAATGACACAGTCAATTTGGCTCTCTCTGCTTTCCTGCGGACTCCATCCTCAAAAGCACCTGTTTTCGCTTTCGGCAGCCTCCGGAGCAAAAAAGACAAACGTCCAGCCTTTGCTGCCACAGCAAAGGTGCCAGCGGGGAAAAGTAATGCTGGTTCTCACTGCCTCCTGGAACTCTTTCAAATGCCACAGTCAATTTGGCTCTCTCTGCTTTCCTGCGGACTCCATCCTCAAAAGCACCTTTTTTCGCTTTCGGCAGCCTCCGGAGCAAAAAAGACAAACGTCCAGCTTTTGCTGCCACAGCAAAGGTGCCAGCGGGGAAAAGTAATGCTGGTTCTCACTGCCTCCTGGAACTCTGTCAAATGCCACAGACAATTTGGCCCTATCTGCTTTCCTGCGGACTCCATCCTCAAAAGCATCTGTTTTCGCTTTCGGCAACTTCCGGAGCAAAAAAGACAAACGTCCAGCTTTTGCTGCCACAGCAAAGGTGCCAGCGGGGAAAAGTAATGCTGGTTCTCACTGCCTCCTGGAACCCCTTCAAATGCCCCAGATAATTTGGCTCTCTCTGCTTTCCTGCGGACTCCATCCTCAAAAGCATCTGTTTTCACTTTCGGCGCCCTCCGGTGGTTAAAAGACAAACGTCCAGCTTTTGCTGCCACAGCAAAGGTGCCAGCGGAGAAAAGTAATGCTGGTTCTCACTGCCTCCTGGAACCCCTTCAAATGCCCCAGATAATTTGGCTCTCTCTGCTTTCCTGCGGACTCCATCCTCAAAAGCACCTGTTTTCGCTTTCGGCAGCCTCCGGAGCAAAAAAGACAAACGTCCAGCTTTTGCTGCCACAGCAAAGGTGCCAGCGGGGAAAAGTAATGCTGGTTCTCACTGCCTCCTGGAACTCTGTCAAATGCCACAGACAATTTGGCCCTATCTGCTTTCCTGCGGACTCCATCCTCAAAAGCATCTGTTTTCGCTTTCGGCAGCCTCCGGAGCAAAAAAGACAAACGTCCAGCTTTTGCTGCCACAGCAAAGGTGCCAGCGGGGAAAAGTAATGCTGGTTCTCACTGCCTCCTGGAACCCCTTCAAATGCCCCAGATAATTTGGCTCTCTCTGCTTTCCTGCGGACTCCATCCTCAAAAGCATCTGTTTTCGCTTTCGGCGCCCTCCGGTGGTTAAAAGACAAACGTCCAGCTTTTGCTGCCAAAGCAAAGGTGCCAGCGGGGGAAAGTGATGCTGGTTCTCACTGCCTCCTGGAACTCTTTCAAATGCCCCAGACAATTTTGCACTCTCTGCTTTCCTGCGGACTCCATCCTCAAATGCACCTGTTTTCGCTTTCGGCAACTTCCGGAGCAAAAAAGACAAACGTCCAGCTTTTACTGCCACAGCAAAGGTGCCAGCGGGGAAAAGTAATGCTGGTTCTCACTGCCTCCTGGAACCCCTTCAAATGCCCCAGATAATTTGGCTCTCTCTGCTTTCCTGCGGACTCCATCCTCAAAAGCATCTGTTTTCACTTTCGGCGCCCTCCGGTGGTTAAAAGACAAACGTCCAGCTTTTGCTGCCACAGCAAAGGTGCCAGCGGGGAAAAGTGATGCTGGTCCTCATTGCCTCCTGGAACCTCTTCAAATGCCACAGACAATTTGGCCCTCTCTGCTTTCCTGCGGACTCCATCCTCAAAAGCACCTGTTTTCGCTTTCGACATCCTCAGGAGCAAAAAAGACAAACGTCCAGCTTTTGCTGCCACAGCAAAGGTGCCAGCGGGGAAAAGTGATGCTGGTCCTCATTGCCTCCTGGAACCTCTTCAAATGCCACAGACAATTTTGCACTCTCTGCTTTCCTGCGGACTCCATCCTCAAAAGCACCTGTTTTTGCTTTCGGCAGCCTCCAGAGCAAAAAAGACAAACGTCCAGCTTTTGCTGCCACAGCAAAGGTGCCAGCGGGGAAAAGTAATGCTGGTTCTCACTGCCTCCTGGAACCCTTTCAAATGCCCGAGACAATTTGGCCCTCTCTGCTTTCCTGCGGACTCCATCCTCAAAAGCACTTGTTTTCTCTTTCGGCAACCTCCGGAGCAAAAAAGACAAACGTCCAGCTTTTGCTGCCACAGCAAAGGTGCCAGCGGGGAAAAGTTATGCTGGTTCTCACTGCCTCCTGGAACCCTTTAAAATGCCCCAGACAATTTGGCCCTCTCTGCTTTCCTGCGGACTCCATCCTCAAAAGCACCTTTTTTCTCTTTCGCCGCTGTTTGGAGCAAAAAAGACAAACGTCCAGCTTTTGCTGCCACAGCAAAGGTGCCAGCGGGGAAAAGTAATGCTGGTTCTCACTTCCTCCTGGAACCCTTTCAAATGACACAGTCAATTTGGCTCTCTCTGCTTTCCTGCGGACTCCATCCTCAAAAGCACCTGTTTTCGCTTTCGGCAGCCTCCGGAGCAAAAAAGACAAACGTCCAGCTTTTGCTGCCACAGCAAAGGTGCCAGCGGGGAAAAGTAATGCTGGTTCTCACTGCCTCCTGGAACTCTGTCAAATGCCACAGACAATTTGGCCCTATCTGCTTTCCTGCGGACTCCATCCTCAAAAGCATCTGTTTTCGCTTTCGGCAACTTCCGGAGCAAAAAAGACAAACGTCCAGCTTTTGCTGCCACAGCAAAGGTGCCAGCGGGGAAAAGTAATGCTGGTTCTCACTGCCTCCTGGAACCCCTTCAAATGCCCCAGATAATTTGGCTCTCTCTGCTTTCCTGCGGACTCCATCCTCAAAAGCATCTGTTTTCACTTTCGGCGCCCTCCGGTGGTTAAAAGACAAACGTCCAGCTTTTGCTGCCACAGCAAAGGTGCCAGCGGAGAAAAGTAATGCTGGTTCTCACTGCCTCCTGGAACCCCTTCAAATGCCCCAGATAATTTGGCTCTCTCTGCTTTCCTGCGGACTCCATCCTCAAAAGCACCTGTTTTCTCTTTCGGCAACCTCCGGAGCAAAAAAGACAAACGTCCAGCTTTTGCTGCCACAGCAAAGGTGCCAGCGGGGAAAAGTAATGCTGGTTCTCACTGCCTCCTGGAACTCTGTCAAATGCCACAGTCAATTTGGCCCTATCTGCTTTCCTGCGGACTCCATCCTCAAAAGCACCTGTTTTCGCTTTCGGCAACTTCCGGAGCAAAAAAGACAAACGTCCAGCTTTTGCTGCCACAGCAAAGGTGCCAGCGGGGAAAAGTAATGCTGGTTCTCACTGCCTCCTGGAACCCCTTCAAATGCCCCAGATAATTTGGCTCTCTCTGCTTTCCTGCGGACTCCATCCTCAAAAGCATCTGTTTTCGCTTTCGGCGCCCTCCGGTGGTTAAAAGACAAACGTCCAGCTTTTGCTGCCAAAGCAAAGGTGCCAGCGGGGGAAAGTGATGCTGGTTCTCACTGCCTCCTGGAACTCTTTCAAATGCCCCAGACAATTTTGCACTCTCTGCTTTCCTGCGGACTCCATCCTCAAAAGCATCTGTTTTCGCTTTCGGCAACCTCCGGAGCAAAAAAGACAAACGTCCAGCTTTTGCTGCCACAGCAAAGGTGCCAGTGGGGAAAAGTAATGCTGGTTCTCACTGCCTCCTGGAACTCTTTCAAATGCCACAGACAATTTTGCACTCTCTGCTTTCCTGCGGACTCCATCCTCAAAAGCACCTGTTTTTGCTTTCGGCAGCCTCCGGAGCAAAAAAGACAAACGTCCAGCTTTTGCTGCCACAGCAAAGGTGCCAGCGGGGAAAAGTAATGCTGGTTCTCACTGCCTCCTGGAACTCTTTCAAATGCCACAGTCAATTTGGCTCTCTCTGCTTTCCTGCGGACTCCATCCTCAAAAGCACCTTTTTTCGCTTTCGGCAGCCTCCGGAGCAAAAAAGACAAACGTCCAGCTTTTGCTGCCACAGCAAAGGTGCCAGCGGGGAAAAGTAATGCTGGTTCTCACTGCCTCCTGGAACTCTGTCAAATGCCACAGACAATTTTGCACTCTCTGCTTTCCTGCGGACTCCATCCTCAAATGCACCTGTTTTCGCTTTCGGCAACTTCCGGAGCAAAAAAGACAAACGTCCAGCTTTTACTGCCACAGCAAAGGTGCCAGCGGGGAAAAGTAATGCTGGTTCTCACTGCCTCCTGGAACCCCTTCAAATGCCCCAGATAATTTGGCTCTCTCTGCTTTCCTGCGGACTCCATCCTCAAAAGCATCTGTTTTCACTTTCGGCGCCCTCCGGTGGTTAAAAGACAAACGTCCAGCTTTTGCTGCCACAGCAAAGGTGCCAGCGGGGAAAAGTAATGCTGGTCCTCATTGCCTCCTGGAACCTCTTCAAATGCCACAGTCAATTTGGCCCTCTCTGCTTTCCTGCGGACTCCATCCTCAAAAGCACCTGTTTTCGCTTTCGACATCCTCAGGAGCAAAAAAGACAAACGTCCAGCTTTTGCTGCCACAGCAAAGGTGCCAGCGGGGAAAAGTGATGCTGGTCCTCATTGCCTCCTGGAACCTCTTCAAATGCCACAGACAATTTTGCACTCTCTGCTTTCCTGCGGACTCCATCCTCAAAAGCACCTGTTTTTGCTTTCGGCAGCCTCCAGAGCAAAAAAGACAAACGTCCAGCTTTTGCTGCCACAGCAAAGGTGCCAGCGGGGAAAAGTAATGCTGGTTCTCACTGCCTCCTGGAACCCTTTCCAATGCCCGAGACAATTTGGCCCTCTCTGCTTTCCTGCGGACTCCATCCTCAAAAGCACTTGTTTTCTCTTTCGGCAACCTCCGGAGCAAAAAAGACAAACGTCCAGCTTTTGCTGCCACAGCAAAGGTGCCAGCGGGGAAAAGTTATGCTGGTTCTCACTGCCTCCTGGAACCCTTTAAAATGCCCCAGACAATTTGGCCCTCTCTGCTTTCCTGCGGACTCCATCCTCAAAAGCACCTTTTTTCTCTTTCGCCGCTGTTTGGAGCAAAAAAGACAAACGTCCAGCTTTTGCTGCCACAGCAAAGGTGCCAGCGGGGAAAAGTAATGCTGGTTCTCACTTCCTCCTGGAACCCTTTCAAATGACACAGTCAATTTGGCTCTCTCTGCTTTGCTGCGGACTCCATCCTCAAAAGCACCTGTTTTCGCTTTCGGCAGCCTCCGGAGCAAAAAAGACAAACGTCCAGCTTTTGCTGCCACAGCAAAGGTGCCAGCGGGGAAAAGTAATGCTGGTTCTCACTGCCTCCTGGAACTCTGTCAAATGCCACAGACAATTTGGCCCTATCTGCTTTCCTGCGGACTCCATCCTCAAAAGCATCTGTTTTCGCTTTCGGCAACTTCCGGAGCAAAAAAGACAAACGTCCAGCTTTTGCTGCCACAGCAAAGGTGCCAGCGGGGAAAAGTAATGCTGGTTCTCACTGCCTCCTGGAACCCCTTCAAATGCCCCAGATAATTTGGCTCTCTCTGCTTTCCTGCGGACTCCATCCTCAAAAGCATCTGTTTTCGCTTTCGGCGCCCTCCGGTGGTTAAAAGACAAACGTCCAGCTTTTGCTGCCAAAGCAAAGGTGCCAGCGGGGGAAAGTGATGCTGGTTCTCACTGCCTCCTGGAACTCTTTCAAATGCCCCAGACAATTTTGCACTCTCTGCTTTCCTGCGGACTCCATCCTCAAAAGCATCTGTTTTCGCTTTCGGCAACCTCCGGAGCAAAAAAGACAAACGTCCAGCTTTTGCTGCCACAGCAAAGGTGCCAGCGGGGAAAAGTAATGCTGGTTCTCACTGCCTCCTGGAACTCTTTGAAATGCCCCAGACAATTTTGCACTCTCTGCTTTCCTGCGGACTCCATCCTCAAAAGCACCTGTTTTTGCTTTCGGCAGCCTCCGGAGCAAAAAAGACAAACGTCCAGCTTTTGCTGCCACAGCAAAGGTGCCAGCGGGGAAAAGTAATGCTGGTTCTCACTGCCTCCTGGAACTCTTTCAAATGCCACAGTCAATTTGGCTCTCTCTGCTTTCCTGCAGACTCCATCCTCAAAAGCACCTTTTTTCGCTTTCGGCAGCCTCCGGAGCAAAAAAGACAAACGTCCAGCTTTTGCTGCCACAGCAAAGGTGCCAGCGGGGAAAAGTAATGCTGGTTCTCACTGCCTCCTGGAACTCTGTCAAATGCCACAGACAATTTTGCACTCTCTGCTTTCCTGCGGACTCCATCCTCAAATGCACCTGTTTTCGCTTTCGGCAACTTCCGGAGCAAAAAAGACAAACGTCCAGCTTTTGCTGCCACAGCAAAGGTGCCAGCGGGGAAAAGTAATGCTGGTTCTCACTGCCTCCTGGAACCCCTTCAAATGCCCCAGATAATTTGGCTCTCTCTGCTTTCCTGCGGACTCCATCCTCAAAAGCATCTGTTTTCACTTTCGGCGCCCTCCGGTGGTTAAAAGACAAACGTCCAGCTTTTGCTGCCACAGCAAAGGTGCCAGCGGGGAAAAGTGATGCTGGTCCTCATTGCCTCCTGGAACCTCTTCAAATGCCACAGACAATTTGGCCCTCTCTGCTTTCCTGCGGACTCCATCCTCAAAAGCACCTGTTTTCGCTTTCGACATCCTCAGGAGCAAAAAAGACAAACGTCCAGCTTTTGCTGCCACAGCAAAGGTGCCAGCGGGGAAAAGTGATGCTGGTCCTCATTGCCTCCTGGAACCTCTTCAAATGCCACAGACAATTTTGCACTCTCTGCTTTCCTGCGGACTCCATCCTCAAAAGCACCTGTTTTTGCTTTCGGCAGCCTCCGGAGCAAAAAAGACAAACGTCCAGCTTTTGCTGCCACAGCAAAGGTGCCAGCGGGGAAAAGTTATGCTGGTTCTCACTGCCTCCTGGAACCCTTTAAAATGCCCCAGACAATTTGGCCCTCTCTGCTTTCCTGCGGACTCCATCCTCAAAAGCACCTGTTTTCTCTTTCGGCAGCCTCCGGAGCAAAAAAGACAAACGTCCAGCTTTTGCTGCCACAGCAAAGGTGCCAGCGGGGAAAAGTAATGCTGGTTCTCACTTCCTCCTGGAACCCTTTCAAATGACACAGTCAATTTGGCTCTCTCTGCTTTCCTGCGGACTCCATCCTCAAAAGCACCTGTTTTCGCTTTCGGCAGCCTCCGGAGCAAAAAAGACAAACGTCCAGCTTTTGCTGCCACAGCAAAGGTGCCAGCGGGGAAAAGTGATGCTGGTTCTCACTGCCTCCTGGAACCCTTTCAAATGCCCCAGACAATTTGGCCCTCTCTGCTTTCCTGCGGACTCCATCCTCAAAAGCACCTGTTTTCGCTTTCGGCAGCCTCCGGAGCAAAAAAGACAAACGTCCAGCTTTTGCTGCCACAGCAAAGGTGCCAGCGGAGAAAAGTAATGCTGGTTCTCACTGCCTCCTGGAACCCTTTCAAATGCCACAGTCAATTTGGCTCTCTCTGCTTTCCTGCGGACTCCATCCTCAAAAGCACCTGTTTTCGCTTTCGGCAGCCTCCGGAGCAAAAAAGACAAACGTCCAGCTTTTGCTGCCACAGCAAAGGTGCCAGCGGGGAAAAGTAATGCTGGTTCTCACTGCCTCCTGGAACTCTGTCAAATGCCACAGACAATTTGGCCCTATCTGCTTTCCTGCGGACTCCATCCTCAAAAGCACCTGTTTTCGCTTTCGGCAACCTCCGGAGCAAAAAAGACAAACGTCCAGCCTTTGCTGCCACAGCAAAGGTGCCAGCGGGGAAAAGTAATGCTGGTTCTCACTGCCTCCTGGAACTCTTTCAAATGCCACAGTCAATTTGGCTCTCTCTGCTTTCCTGCGGACTCCATCCTCAAAAGCACCTTTTTCGCTTTCGGCAGCCTCCGGAGCAAAAAAGACAAACGTCCAGCTTTTGCTGCCACAGCAAAGGTGCCAGCGGGGAAAAGTAATGCTGGTTCTCACTGCCTCCTGGAACTCTGTCAAATGCCACAGACAATTTTGCACTCTCTGCTTTCCTGCGGACTCCATCCTCAAAAGCACCTGTTTTCGCTTTCGGCAACTTCCGGAGCAAAAAAGACAAACGTCCAGCTTTTGCTGCCACAGCAAAGGTGCCAGCGGGGAAAAGTAATGCTGGTTCTCACTGCCTCCTGGAACCCCTTCAAATGCCCCAGATAATTTGGCTCTCTCTGCTTTCCTGCGGACTCCATCCTCAAAAGCATCTGTTTTCACTTTCGGCGCCCTCCGGTGGTTAAAAGACAAACGTCCAGCTTTTGCTGCCAAAGCAAAGGTGCCAGCGGGGGAAAGTGATGCTGGTTCTCACTGCCTCCTGGAACTCTTTCAAATGCCACAGACAATTTTGCACTCTCTGCTTTCCTGCAGACTCCATCCTCAAAAGCACCTGTTTTTGCTTTCGGCAGCCTCCGGAGCAAAAAAGACAAACGTCCAGCTTTTGCTGCCACAGCAAAGGTGCCAGCGGAGAAAAGTAATGCTGGTTCTCACTGCCTCCTGGAACCCCTTCAAATGCCCCAGATAATTTGGCTCTCTCTGCTTTCCTGCGGACTCCATCCTCAAAAGCACCTGTTTTCGCTTTCGGCAGCCTCCAGAGCAAAAAAGACAAACGTCCAGCTTTTGCTGCCACAGCAAAGGTGCCAGCGGGGAAAAGTAATGCTGGTTCTCACTGCCTCCTGGAACTCTGTCAAATGCCACAGACAATTTGGCCCTATCTGCTTTCCTGCGGACTCCATCCTCAAAAGCATCTGTTTTCGCTTTCGGCAACTTCCGGAGCAAAAAAGACAAACGTCCAGCTTTTGCTGCCACAGCAAAGGTGCCAGCGGGGAAAAGTAATGCTGGTTCTCACTGCCTCCTGGAACCCCTTCAAATGCCCCAGATAATTTGGCTCTCTCTGCTTTCCTGCGGACTCCATCCTCAAAAGCATCTGTTTTCGCTTTCGGCGCCCTCCGGTGGTTAAAAGACAAACGTCCAGCTTTTGCTGCCGCAGCAAAGGTGCCAGCGGGGGAAAGTGATGCTGGTTCTCACTGCCTCCTGGAACTCTTTCAAATGCCCCAGACAATTTTGCACTCTCTGCTTTCCTGCGGACTCCATCCTCAAAAGCATCTGTTTTCGCTTTCGGCAACCTCCGGAGCAAAAAAGACAAACGTCCAGCTTTTGCTGCCACAGCAAAGGTGCCAGCGGGGAAAAGTAATGCTGGTTCTCACTGCCTCCTGGAACTCTTTGAAATGCCCCAGACAATTTTGCACTCTCTGCTTTCCTGCGGACTCCATCCTCAAAAGCACCTGTTTTTGCTTTCGGCAGCCTCCGGAGCAAAAAAGACAAACGTCCAGCTTTTGCTGCCACAGCAAAGGTGCCAGCGGGGAAAAGTAATGCTGGTTCTCACTGCCTCCTGGAACTCTTTCAAATGCCACAGTCAATTTGGCTCTCTCTGCTTTCCTGCGGACTCCATCCTCAAAAGCACCTTTTTTCGCTTTCGGCAGCCTCCGGAGCAAAAAAGACAAACGTCCAGCTTTTGCTGCCACAGCAAAGGTGCCAGCGGGGAAAAGTAATGCTGGTTCTCACTGCCTCCTGGAACTCTGTCAAATGCCACAGACAATTTGGCCCTATCTGCTTTCCTGCGGACTCCATCCTCAAAAGCACCTGTTTTCGCTTTCGGCAACCTCCGGAGCAAAAAAGACAAACGTCCAGCCTTTGCTGCCACAGCAAAGGTGCCAGCGGGGAAAAGTAATGCTGGTTCTCACTGCCTCCTGGAACTCTTTCAAATGCCACAGTCAATTTGGCTCTCTCTGCTTTCCTGCGGACTCCATCCTCAAAAGCACCTTTTTCGCTTTCGGCAGCCTCCGGAGCAAAAAAGACAAACGTCCAGCTTTTGCTGCCACAGCAAAGGTGCCAGCGGGGAAAAGTAATGCTGGTTCTCACTGCCTCCTGGAACTCTGTCAAATGCCACAGACAATTTTGCACTCTCTGCTTTCCTGCGGACTCCATCCTCAAAAGCACCTGTTTTCGCTTTCGGCAACTTCCGGAGCAAAAAAGACAAACGTCCAGCTTTTGCTGCCACAGCAAAGGTGCCAGCGGGGAAAAGTAATGCTGGTTCTCACTGCCTCCTGGAACCCCTTCAAATGCCCCAGATAATTTGGCTCTCTCTGCTTTCCTGCGGACTCCATCCTCAAAAGCATCTGTTTTCACTTTCGGCGCCCTCCGGTGGTTAAAAGACAAACGTCCAGCTTTTGCTGCCAAAGCAAAGGTGCCAGCGGGGGAAAGTGATGCTGGTTCTCACTGCCTCCTGGAACTCTTTCAAATGCCACAGACAATTTTGCACTCTCTGCTTTCCTGCAGACTCCATCCTCAAAAGCACCTGTTTTTGCTTTCGGCAGCCTCCGGAGCAAAAAAGACAAACGTCCAGCTTTTGCTGCCACAGCAAAGGTGCCAGCGGAGAAAAGTAATGCTGGTTCTCACTGCCTCCTGGAACCCCTTCAAATGCCCCAGATAATTTGGCTCTCTCTGCTTTCCTGCGGACTCCATCCTCAAAAGCACCTGTTTTCGCTTTCGGCAGCCTCCAGAGCAAAAAAGACAAACGTCCAGCTTTTGCTGCCACAGCAAAGGTGCCAGCGGGGAAAAGTAATGCTGGTTCTCACTGCCTCCTGGAACTCTGTCAAATGCCACAGACAATTTGGCCCTATCTGCTTTCCTGCGGACTCCATCCTCAAAAGCATCTGTTTTCGCTTTCGGCAACTTCCGGAGCAAAAAAGACAAACGTCCAGCTTTTGCTGCCACAGCAAAGGTGCCAGCGGGGAAAAGTAATGCTGGTTCTCACTGCCTCCTGGAACCCCTTCAAATGCCCCAGATAATTTGGCTCTCTCTGCTTTCCTGCGGACTCCATCCTCAAAAGCATCTGTTTTCGCTTTCGGCGCCCTCCGGTGGTTAAAAGACAAACGTCCAGCTTTTGCTGCCGCAGCAAAGGTGCCAGCGGGGGAAAGTGATGCTGGTTCTCACTGCCTCCTGGAACTCTTTCAAATGCCCCAGACAATTTTGCACTCTCTGCTTTCCTGCGGACTCCATCCTCAAAAGCATCTGTTTTCGCTTTCGGCAACCTCCGGAGCAAAAAAGACAAACGTCCAGCTTTTGCTGCCACAGCAAAGGTGCCAGCGGGGAAAAGTAATGCTGGTTCTCACTGCCTCCTGGAACTCTTTGAAATGCCCCAGACAATTTTGCACTCTCTGCTTTCCTGCGGACTCCATCCTCAAAAGCACCTGTTTTTGCTTTCGGCAGCCTCCGGAGCAAAAAAGACAAACGTCCAGCTTTTGCTGCCACAGCAAAGGTGCCAGCGGGGAAAAGTAATGCTGGTTCTCACTGCCTCCTGGAACTCTTTCAAATGCCACAGTCAATTTGGCTCTCTCTGCTTTCCTGCGGACTCCATCCTCAAAAGCACCTTTTTTCGCTTTCGGCAGCCTCCGGAGCAAAAAAGACAAACGTCCAGCTTTTGCTGCCACAGCAAAGGTGCCAGCGGGGAAAAGTAATGCTGGTTCTCACTGCCTCCTGGAACCCCTTCAAATGCCCCAGATAATTTGGCTCTCTCTGCTTTCCTGCGGACTCCATCCTCAAAAGCATCTGTTTTCGCTTTCGGCGCCCTCCGGTGGTTAAAAGACAAACGTCCAGCTTTTGCTGCCACAGCAAAGGTGCCAGCGGGGAAAAGTGATGCTGGTCCTCATTGCCTCCTGGAACCTCTTCAAATGCCACAGACAATTTGGCCCTCTCTGCTTTCCTGCGGACTCCATCCTCAAAAGCACCTGTTTTCGCTTTCGACATCCTCAGGAGCAAAAAAGACAAACGTCCAGCTTTTGCTGCCACAGCAAAGGTGCCAGCGGGGAAAAGTGATGCTGGTCCTCATTGCCTCCTGGAACCTCTTCAAATGCCACAGACAATTTTGCACTCTCTGCTTTCCTGCGGACTCCATCCTCAAAAGCACCTGTTTTTGCTTTCGGCAGCCTCCAGAGCAAAAAAGACAAACGTCCAGCTTTTGCTGCCACAGCAAAGGTGCCAGCGGGGAAAAGTAATGCTGGTTCTCACTGCCTCCTGGAACCCTTTAAAATGCCCCAGACAATTTGGCCCTCTCTGCTTTCCTGCGGACTCCATCCTCAAAAGCACTTGTTTTCTCTTTCGGCAACCTCCGGAGCAAAAAAGACAAACGTCCAGCTTTTGCTGCCACAGCAAAGGTGCCAGCGGGGAAAAGTTATGCTGGTTCTCACTGCCTCCTGGAACCCTTTAAAATGCCCCAGACAATTTGGCCCTCTCTGCTTTCCTGCGGACTCCATCCTCAAAAGCACCTGTTTTCGCTTTCGGCAGCCTCCGGAGCAAAAAAGACAAACGTCCAGCTTTTGCTGCCACAGCAAAGGTGCCAGCGGGGAAAAGTAATGCTGGTTCTCACTGCCTCCTGGAACTCTGTCAAATGCCACAGACAATTTGGCCCTATCTGCTTTCCTGCGGACTCCATCCTCAAAAGCATCTGTTTTCGCTTTCGGCAACTTCCGGAGCAAAAAAGACAAACGTCCAGCTTTTGCTGCCACAGCAAAGGTGCCAGCGGGGAAAAGTAATGCTGGTTCTCACTGCCTCCTGGAACCCCTTCAAATGCCCCAGATAATTTGGCTCTCTCTGCTTTCCTGCGGACTCCATCCTCAAAAGCATCTGTTTTCGCTTTCGGCGCCCTCCGGTGGTTAAAAGACAAACGTCCAGCTTTTGCTGCCGCAGCAAAGGTGCCAGCGGGGGAAAGTGATGCTGGTTCTCACTGCCTCCTGGAACTCTTTCAAATGCCCCAGACAATTTTGCACTCTCTGCTTTCCTGCGGACTCCATCCTCAAAAGCATCTGTTTTCGCTTTCGGCAACCTCCGGAGCAAAAAAGACAAACGTCCAGCTTTTGCTGCCACAGCAAAGGTGCCAGCGGGGAAAAGTAATGCTGGTTCTCACTGCCTCCTGGAACTCTTTGAAATGCCCCAGACAATTTTCCACTCTCTGCTTTCCTGCGGACTCCATCCTCAAAAGCACCTGTTTTTGCTTTCGGCAGCCTCCGGAGCAAAAAAGACAAACGTCCAGCTTTTGCTGCCACAGCAAAGGTGCCAGCGGGGAAAAGTAATGCTGGTTCTCACTGCCTCCTGGAACTCTTTCAAATGCCACAGTCAATTTGGCTCTCTCTGCTTTCCTGCGGACTCCATCCTCAAAAGCACCTTTTTTCGCTTTCGGCAGCCTCCGGAGCAAAAAAGACAAACGTCCAGCTTTTGCTGCCACAGCAAAGGTGCCAGCGGGGAAAAGTAATGCTGGTTCTCACTGCCTCCTGGAACTCTGTCAAATGCCACAGACAATTTTGCACTCTCTGCTTTCCTGCGGACTCCATCCTCAAATGCACCTGCTTTCGCTTTCGGCAACTTCCGGAGCAAAAAAGACAAACGTCCAGCTTTTGCTGCCACAGCAAAGGTGCCAGCGGGGAAAAGTAATGCTGGTTCTCACTGCCTCGTGGAACCCCTTCAAATGCCCCAGATAATTTGGCTCTCTCTGCTTTCCTGCGGACTCCATCCTCAAAAGCATCTGTTTTCACTTTCGGCGCCCTCCGGTGGTTAAAAGACAAACGTCCAGCTTTTGCTGCCACAGCAAAGGTGCCAGCGGGGAAAAGTGATGCTGGTCCTCATTGCCTCCTGGAACCTCTTCAAATGCCACAGACAATTTGGCCCTCTCTGCTTTCCTGCGGACTCCATCCTCAAAAGCACCTGTTTTCGCTTTCGACATCCTCAGGAGCAAAAAAGACAAACGTCCAGCTTTTGCTGCCACAGCAAAGGTGCCAGCGGGGAAAAGTGATGCTGGTCCTCATTGCCTCCTGGAACCTCTTCAAATGCCACAGACAATTTTGCACTCTCTGCTTTCCTGCGGACTCCATCCTCAAAAGCACCTGTTTTTGCTTTCGGCAGCCTCCGGAGCAAAAAAGACAAACGTCCAGCTTTTGCTGCCACAGCAAAGGTGCCAGCGGGGAAAAGTAATGCTGGTTCTCACTGCCTCCTGGAACCCTTTCAAATGCCCCAGACAATTTGGCCCTCTCTGCTTTCCTGCGGACTCCATCCTCAAAAGCACTTGTTTTCTCTTTCGGCAACCTCCGGAGCAAAAAAGACAAACGTCCAGCTTTTGCTGCCACAGCAAAGGTGCCAGCGGGGAAAAGTTATGCTGGTTCTCACTGCCTCCTGGAACCCTTTCAAATGCCCCAGACAATTTGGCCCTCTCTGCTTTCCTGCGGACTCCATCCTCAAAAGCACCTGTTTTCTCTTTCGGCAGCCTCCGGAGCAAAAAAGACAAACGTCCAGCTTTTGCTGCCACAGCAAAGGTGCCAGCGGGGAAAAGTAATGCTGGTTCTCACTTCCTCCTGGAACCCTTTCAAATGACACAGTCAATTTGGCTCTCTCTGCTTTCCTGCGGACTCCATCCTCAAAAGCACCTGTTTTCGCTTTCGGCAGCCTCCGGAGCAAAAAAGACAAACGTCCAGCTTTTGCTGCCACAGCAAAGGTGCCAGCGGGGAAAAGTAATGCTGGTTCTCACTGCCTCCTGGAACTCTGTCAAATGCCACAGACAATTTGGCCCTATCTGCTTTCCTGCGGACTCCATCCTCAAATGCACCTGTTTTCGCTTTCGGCAACTTCCGGAGCAAAAAAGACAAACGTCCAGCTTTTGCTGCCACAGCAAAGGTGCCAGCGGGGAAAAGTAATGCTGGTTCTCACTGCCTCCTGGAACCCCTTCAAATGCCCCAGATAATTTGGCTCTCTCTGCTTTCCTGCGGACTCCATCCTCAAAAGCATCTGTTTTCACTTTCGGCGCCCTCCGGTGGTTAAAAGACAAACGTCCAGCTTTTGCTGCCACAGCAAAGGTGCCAGCGGGGAAAAGTGATGCTGGTCCTCATTGCCTCCTGGAACCTCTTCAAATGCCACAGACAATTTGGCCCTCTCTGCTTTCCTGCGGACTCCATCCTCAAAAGCACCTGTTTTCGCTTTCGACATCCTCAGGAGCAAAAAAGACAAACGTCCAGCTTTTGCTGCCACAGCAAAGGTGCCAGCGGGGAAAAGTGATGCTGGTCCTCATTGCCTCCTGGAACCTCTTCAAATGCCACAGACAATTTTGCACTCTCTGCTTTCCTGCGGACTCCATCCTCAAAAGCACCTGTTTTTGCTTTCGGCAGCCTCCGGAGCAAAAAAGACAAACGTCCAGCTTTTGCTGCCACAGCAAAGGTGCCAGCGGGGAAAAGTAATGCTGGTTCTCACTGCCTCCTGGAACCCTTTCAAATGCCCCAGACAATTTGGCCCTCTCTGCTTTCCTGCGGACTCCATCCTCAAAAGCACTTGTTTTCTCTTTCGGCAACCTCCGGAGCAAAAAAGACAAACGTCCAGCTTTTGCTGCCACAGCAAAGGTGCCAGCGGGGAAAAGTTATGCTGGTTCTCACTGCCTCTTGGAACCCTTTAAAATGCCCCAGACAATTTGGCCCTCTCTGCTTTCCTGCGGACTCCATCCTCAAAAGCACCTGTTTTCTCTTTCGGCAGCCTCCGGAGCAAAAAAGACAAACGTCCAGCTTTTGCTGCCACAGCAAAGGTGCCAGCGGGGAAAAGTAATGCTGGTTCTCACTTCCTCCTGGAACCCTTTCAAATGACACAGTCAATTTGGCTCTCTCTGCTTTCCTGCGGACTCCATCCTCAAAAGCACCTGTTTTCGCTTTCGGCAGCCTCCGGAGCAAAAAAGACAAACGTCCAGCTTTTGCTGCCACAGCAAAGGTGCCAGCGGGGAAAAGTAATGCTGGTTCTCACTGCCTCCTGGAACCCCTTCAAATGCCTCAGACAATTTGGCTCTCTCTGCTTTCCTGCGGACTCTATCCTCAAAAGCGCCTTTTTTCACTTTCGGCGCCCTCCGGTGGTTAAAAGACAAACGTCCAGCTTTTGCTGCCGCAGCAAAGGTGCCAGCGGGGAAAAGTAATGCTGGTTCTCACTGCCTCCTGGAACCCTTTCAAATGCCACAGACAATTTGGCCCTCTCTGCTTTCCTGCGGACTCCATCCTCAAAAGCACCTGTTTTTGCTTTCGGCAGCCTCCGGAGCAAAAAAGACAAACGTCCAGCTTTTGCTGCCACAGCAAAGGTGCCAGCGGGGAAAAGTGATGCTGGTTCTCACTGCCTCCTGGAACCCTTTCAAATGCCACAGACAATTTGGCCCTCTCTGCTTTCCTGCGGACTCCATCCTCAAAAGCACCTGTTTTCGCTTTCGGCAGCCTCCGGAGCAAAAAAGACAAACGTCCAGCTTTTGCTGCCACAGCAAAGGTGCCAGCGGAGAAAAGTAATGCTGGTTCTCACTGCCTCCTGGAACCCTTTCAAATGCCACAGTCAATTTGGCTCTCTCTGCTTTCCTGCGGACTCCATCCTCAAAAGCACCTGTTTTCGCTTTCGGCAGCCTCCGGAGCAAAAAAGACAAACGTCCAGCTTTTGCTGCCACAGCAAAGGTGCCAGCGGGGAAAAGTAATGCTGGTTCTCACTGCCTCCTGGAACTCTGTCAAATGCCACAGACAATTTGGCCCTATCTGCTTTCCTGCGGACTCCATCCTCAAAAGCACCTGTTTTCGCTTTCGGCAACCTCCGGAGGAAAAAAGACAAACGTCCAGCTTTTGCTGCCACAGCAAAGGTGCCAGCGGGGAAAAGTAATGCTGGTTCTCACTGCCTCCTGGAACCCCTTCAAATGCCCCAGATAATTTGGCTCTCTCTGCTTTCCTGCGGACTCCATCCTCAAAAGCATCTGTTTTCGCTTTCGGCGCCCTCCGGTGGTTAAAAGACAAACGTCCAGCTTTTGCTGCCAAAGCAAAGGTGCCAGCGGGGGAAAGTGATGCTGGTTCTCACTGCCTCCTGGAACTCTTTCAAATGCCCCAGACAATTTTGCACTCTCTGCTTTCCTGCGGACTCCATCCTCAAAAGCATCTGTTTTCGCTTTCGGCAACCTCCGGAGCAAAAAAGACAAACGTCCAGCTTTTGCTGCCACAGCAAAGGTGCCAGCGGGGAAAAGTAATGCTGGTTCTCACTGCCTCCTGGAACCCTTTCAAATGCCACAGACAATTTTGCACTCTCTGCTTTCCTGCGGACTCCATCCTCAAAAGCACCTGTTTTCGCTTTCGGCAGCCTCCGGAGCAAAAAGACAAACGTCCAGCTTTTGCTGCCACAGCAAAGGTGCCAGCGGAGAAAAGTAATGCTGGTTCTCACTGCCTCCTGGAACCCTTTCAAATGACACAGTCAATTTGGCTCTCTCTGCTTTCCTGCTGACTCCATTCTCAAAAGCACCTGTTTTCGCTTTCGGCAGCCTCCGGAGCAAAAAAGACAAACGTCCAGCTTTTGCTGCCACAGCAAAGGTGCCAGCGGGGAAATTAATGCTGGTTCTCACTGCCTCCTGGAACTCTGTCAAATATCACAGACAATTTTGCACTCTCTGCTTTCCTGCGGACTCCATCCTCAAAAGCACCTGTTTTTGCTTTCGGCAGCCTCCGGAGCAAAAAAGACAAACGTCCAGCTTTTGCTGCCACAGCAAAGGTGCCAGCGGGGAAAAGTAATGCTGGTTCTCACTGCCTCCTGGAACTCTTTCAAATGCCCCAGAAAATTTGGCCCTCTCTGCTTTCCTGCGGACTCCATCCTCAAAAGCATCTCTTTTCGCTTTCGGCAGCCTCCGGAGGAAAAAAGACAAACGTCCAGCTTTTGCTGCCACAGCAAAGGTGCCAGCGGGGAAAAGTAATGCTGGTTCTCACTGCCTCCTGGAACTCTTTCAAATGCCACAGACAATTTTGCACTCTCTGCTCTCCTGCGGACTCCATCCTCAAAAGCACCTGTTTTTGCTTTCGGCAGCCTCCGGAGCAAAAAAGACAAACGTCCAGCTTTTGCTGCCACAGCAAAGGTGCCAGCGGGGAAAAGTGATGCTGTTCCTCACTGCCTCCTGGAACATCTTCAAATGCCACAGACAATTTGGCCCTCTCTGTTTTCCTGCGGACTCCATCCTCAAAAGCACCTGTTTTCGCTTTCGGCAGCCTCCGGAGCAAAAAAGACAAACGTCCAGCTTTTGCTGCCACAGCAAAGGTGCCAGCGGGGAAAAGTAATGCTGGTTCTCACTGCCTCCTGGAACTCTGTCAAATGCCACAGACAATTTGGCCCTCTCTGCTTTCCTGCGGACTCCATCCTCAAAAGCATCTGTTTTCGCTTTCGGCAACTTCCGGAGCAAAAAAGACAAACGTCCAGCTTTTGCTGCCACAGCAAAGGTGCCAGCGGGGAAAAGTAATGCTGGTTCTCACTGCCTCCTGGAACCCCTTCAAATGCCCCAGATAATTTGGCTCTCTCTGCTTTCCTGCGGACTCCATCCTCAAAAGCATCTGTTTTCGCTTTCGGCGCCCTCCGGTGGTTAAAAGACAAACGTCCAGCTTTTGCTGCCAAAGCAAAGGTGCCAGCGGGGGAAAGTGATGCTGGTTCTCACTGCCTCCTGGAACTCTTTCAAATGCCCCAGACAATTTTGCACTCTCTGCTCTCCTGCGGACTCCATCCTCAAAAGCACCTGTTTTTGCTTTCGGCAGCCTCCGGAGCAAAAAAGACAAACGTCCAGCTTTTGCTGCCACAGCAAAGGTGCCAGCGGGGAAAAGTGATGCTGTTCCTCACTGCCTCCTGGAACATCTTCAAATGCCACAGACAATTTGGCCCTCTCTGTTTTCCTGCGGACTCCATCCTCAAAAGCACCTGTTTTCGCTTTCGGCAGCCTCCGGAGCAAAAAAGACAAACGTCCAGCTTTTGCTGCCACAGCAAAGGTGCCAGCGGGGAAAAGTAATGCTGGTTCTCACTGCCTCCTGGAACTCTGTCAAATGCCACAGACAATTTGGCCCTCTCTGCTTTCCTGCGGACTCCATCCTCAAAAGCATCTGTTTTCGCTTTCGGCAACTTCCGGAGCAAAAAAGACAAACGTCCAGCTTTTGCTGCCACAGCAAAGGTGCCAGCGGGGAAAAGTAATGCTGGTTCTCACTGCCTCCTGGAACCCCTTCAAATGCCCCAGATAATTTGGCTCTCTCTGCTTTCCTGCGGACTCCATCCTCAAAAGCATCTGTTTTCGCTTTCGGCGCCCTCCGGTGGTTAAAAGACAAACGTCCAGCTTTTGCTGCCAAAGCAAAGGTGCCAGCGGGGGAAAGTGATGCTGGTTCTCACTGCCTCCTGGAACTCTTTCAAATGCCCCAGACAATTTTGCACTCTCTGCTTTCCTGCGGACTCCATCCTCAAAAGCATCTGTTTTCGCTTTCGGCAACCTCCGGAGCAAAAAAGACAAACGTCCAGCTTTTGCTGCCACAGCAAAGGTGCCAGCGGGGAAAAGTAATGCTGGTTCTCACTGCCTCCTGGAACTCTTTGAAATGCCCCAGACAATTTTGCACTCTCTGCTTTCCTGCGGACTCCATCCTCAAAAGCACCTGTTTTTGCTTTCGGCAGCCTCCGGAGCAAAAAAGACAAACGTCCAGCTTTTGCTGCCACAGCAAAGGTGCCAGCGGGGAAAAGTAATGCTGGTTCTCACTGCCTCCTGGAACTCTTTCAAATGCCACAGTCAATTTGGCTCTCTCTGCTTTCCTGCGGACTCCATCCTCAAAAGCACCTTTTTTCGCTTTCGGCAGCCTCCGGAGCAAAAAAGACAAACGTCCAGCTTTTGCTGCCACAGCAAAGGTGCCAGCGGGGAAAAGTAATGCTGGTTCTCACTGCCTCCTGGAACTCTGTCAAATGCCACAGACAATTTTGCACTCTCTGCTTTCCTGCGGACTCCATCCTCAAATGCACCTGTTTTCGCTTTCGGCAACTTCCGGAGCAAAAAAGACAAACGTCCAGCTTTTGCTGCCACAGCAAAGGTGCCAGCGGGGAAAAGTAATGCTGGTTCTCACTGCCTCCTGGAACCCCTTCAAATGCCCCAGTAATTTGGCTCTCTCTGCTTTCCTGCGGACTCCATCCTCAAAAGCATCTGTTTTCACTTTCGGCGCCCTCCGGTGGTTAAAAGACAAACGTCCAGCTTTTGCTGCCACAGCAAAGGTGCCAGCGGGGAAAAGTGATGCTGGTCCTCATTGCCTCCTGGAACCTCTTCAAATGCCACAGACAATTTTGCACTCTCTGCTTTCCTGCGGACTCCATCCTCAAAAGCACCTGTTTTTGCTTTCGGCAGCCTCCGGAGCAAAAAAGACAAACGTCCAGCTTTTGCTGCCACAGCAAAGGTGCCAGCGGGGAAAAGTAATGCTGGTTCTCACTGCCTCCTGGAACCCTTTCAAATGCCCCAGACAATTTGGCCCTCTCTGCTTTCCTGCGGACTCCATCCTCAAAAGCACTTGTTTTCTCTTTCGGCAGCCTCCGGAGCAAAAAAGACAAACGTCCAGCTTTTGCTGCCACACCAAAGGTGCCAGCGGGGAAAAGTGATGCTGGTTCTCACTGCCTCCTGGAACCCTTTCAAATGCCCCAGACAATTTGGCCCTCTCTGCTTTCCTGCGGACTCCATCCTCAAAAGCACCTGTTTTCGCTTTCGGCAGCCTCCGGAGCAAAAAAGACAAACGTCCAGCTTTTGCTGCCACAGCAAAGGTGCCAGCGGAGAAAAGTAATGCTGGTTCTCACTGCCTCCTGGAACCCTTTCAAATGCCACAGTCAATTTGGCTCTCTCTGCTTTCCTGCGGACTCCATCCTCAAAAGCACCTGTTTTCGCTTTCGGCAGCCTCCGGAGCAAAAAAGACAAACGTCCAGCTTTTGCTGCCACAGCAAAGGTGCCAGCGGGGAAAAGTAATGCTGGTTCTCACTGCCTCCTGGAACTCTGTCAAATGCCACAGACAATTTGGCCCTCTCTGTTTTCCTGCGGACTCCATCCTCAAAAGCACCTGTTTTCGCTTTCGGCAGCCTCCGGAGCAAAAAAGACAAACGTCCAGCTTTTGCTGCCACAGCAAAGGTGCCAGCGGGGAAAAGTAATGCTGGTTCTCACTGCCTCCTGGAACTCTGTCAAATGCCACAGACAATTTGGCCCTCTCTGCTTTCCTGCGGACTCCATCCTCAAAAGCATCTGTTTTCGCTTTCGGCAACTTCCGGAGCAAAAAAGACAAACGTCCAGCTTTTGCTGCCACAGCAAAGGTGCCAGCGGGGAAAAGTAATGCTGGTTCTCACTGCCTCCTGGAACCCCTTCAAATGCCCCAGATAATTTGGCTCTCTCTGCTTTCCTGCGGACTCCATCCTCAAAAGCATCTGTTTTCGCTTTCGGCGCCCTCCGGTGGTTAAAAGACAAACGTCCAGCTTTTGCTGCCAAAGCAAAGGTGCCAGCGGGGGAAAGTGATGCTGGTTCTCACTGCCTCCTGGAACTCTTTCAAATGCCCCAGACAATTTTGCACTCTCTGCTCTCCTGCGGACTCCATCCTCAAAAGCACCTGTTTTTGCTTTCGGCAGCCTCCGGAGCAAAAAAGACAAACGTCCAGCTTTTGCTGCCACAGCAAAGGTGCCAGCGGGGAAAAGTGATGCTGTTCCTCACTGCCTCCTGGAACATCTTCAAATGCCACAGACAATTTGGCCCTCTCTGTTTTCCTGCGGACTCCATCCTCAAAAGCACCTGTTTTCGCTTTCGGCAGCCTCCGGAGCAAAAAAGACAAACGTCCAGCTTTTGCTGCCACAGCAAAGGTGCCAGCGGGGAAAAGTAATGCTGGTTCTCACTGCCTCCTGGAACTCTGTCAAATGCCACAGACAATTTGGCCCTCTCTGCTTTCCTGCGGACTCCATCCTCAAAAGCATCTGTTTTCGCTTTCGGCAACTTCCGGAGCAAAAAAGACAAACGTCCAGCTTTTGCTGCCACAGCAAAGGTGCCAGCGGGGAAAAGTAATGCTGGTTCTCACTGCCTCCTGGAACCCCTTCAAATGCCCCAGATAATTTGGCTCTCTCTGCTTTCCTGCGGACTCCATCCTCAAAAGCATCTGTTTTCGCTTTCGGCGCCCTCCGGTGGTTAAAAGACAAACGTCCAGCTTTTGCTGCCAAAGCAAAGGTGCCAGCGGGGGAAAGTGATGCTGGTTCTCACTGCCTCCTGGAACTCTTTCAAATGCCCCAGACAATTTTGCACTCTCTGCTTTCCTGCGGACTCCATCCTCAAAAGCATCTGTTTTCGCTTTCGGCAACCTCCGGAGCAAAAAAGACAAACGTCCAGCTTTTGCTGCCACAGCAAAGGTGCCAGCGGGGAAAAGTAATGCTGGTTCTCACTGCCTCCTGGAACTCTTTGAAATGCCCCAGACAATTTTGCACTCTCTGCTTTCCTGCGGACTCCATCCTCAAAAGCACCTGTTTTTGCTTTCGGCAGCCTCCGGAGCAAAAAAGACAAACGTCCAGCTTTTGCTGCCACAGCAAAGGTGCCAGCGGGGAAAAGTAATGCTGGTTCTCACTGCCTCCTGGAACTCTTTCAAATGCCACAGTCAATTTGGCTCTCTCTGCTTTCCTGCGGACTCCATCCTCAAAAGCACCTTTTTTCGCTTTCGGCAGCCTCCGGAGCAAAAAAGACAAACGTCCAGCTTTTGCTGCCACAGCAAAGGTGCCAGCGGGGAAAAGTAATGCTGGTTCTCACTGCCTCCTGGAACTCTGTCAAATGCCACAGACAATTTTGCACTCTCTGCTTTCCTGCGGACTCCATCCTCAAATGCACCTGTTTTCGCTTTCGGCAACTTCCGGAGCAAAAAAGACAAACGTCCAGCTTTTGCTGCCACAGCAAAGGTGCCAGCGGGGAAAAGTAATGCTGGTTCTCACTGCCTCCTGGAACCCCTTCAAATGCCCCAGTAATTTGGCTCTCTCTGCTTTCCTGCGGACTCCATCCTCAAAAGCATCTGTTTTCACTTTCGGCGCCCTCCGGTGGTTAAAAGACAAACGTCCAGCTTTTGCTGCCACAGCAAAGGTGCCAGCGGGGAAAAGTGATGCTGGTCCTCATTGCCTCCTGGAACCTCTTCAAATGCCACAGACAATTTTGCACTCTCTGCTTTCCTGCGGACTCCATCCTCAAAAGCACCTGTTTTTGCTTTCGGCAGCCTCCGGAGCAAAAAAGACAAACGTCCAGCTTTTGCTGCCACAGCAAAGGTGCCAGCGGGGAAAAGTAATGCTGGTTCTCACTGCCTCCTGGAACCCTTTCAAATGCCCCAGACAATTTGGCCCTCTCTGCTTTCCTGCGGACTCCATC